>NC_052031.1:53224229-53532729 GCF_015832195.1 Motacilla alba alba | reverse complement strand
AGCAGTCTGTCACAGATATGCTGGAATACCAGCACACATTGAAGTATAGCTGTCATTCCTTTGTAGCACTCTTGCCTTGGAGCTCTGTATGCTAGAAAAGGACATGTCCAACCCTCTCCTTCTAGATGGTCTTCTGCAGAGGGAGCCAGCTTGGAGCAGTTGGAATTAGTGTGGTATGTTACACCTTCTGTCAGATAATGGGTCCCAGTATCAGTTTTGGTAGGAATACAGGTTTTCTGTGGACTTTGCCCTCAGTTTCTCTCAGGTCTGCATGGATCCTGCCTTCAGACACTGCTGAGTTTTAAGGCTATGTAGTTTTCAGGGGGAATATTTGCTGCTCCCTATGCAATCAGGCTTGCTTCCAGCTCTATGTCTTGCCTTGAAATTCTGACATTCTAGGCTGTATGGAGGAGTGTGAATCCACAATCCAGTTGTGGATATGTTCCTAAGTGAATACCGGTTTCGTAAATGGAGGAGGCCTCCAAACCACCTTCACAGAGGGGATAAATTCTGTTGAACAGTGGTAATTCCTGTCTCATTTATGTAGATGAACACCTTAGCATCAGCCACACTGTCCCTCTTCTCCACTCTTCTTACACCTGTGTGCAACTCCACCCTCTACTGTGCGCCCCACTGTCCATTTCACAGGCAATACCATGGAAGAGAAATCAAGCTGTGGAAAGCAGCTGTGTTCCCTCTGTTGTGCAGGCAATCCAATTTTATCTGAGGGCACTGGCACTGGCACTTTTCTCTGTCCCAGTCAGGTACCAGCCTCAGGTACATCTCTTGCTTGTGATCTTGGCAGAAGATCCAGCCCAACATGCATATGGGGATTCTGACTTCACCTCCTTCTCTTCTAGCTGACAGGTTTTAAACTGAAAATGGGAGACATTAAACTTATTTGCCTTCTGTCTAGGGAAACTGGAAGATTAATATTTTGGTTGAGAATATATTTTATGCTAAATACAATAGTTTACTGGACTTGAAAATACAGAAGAATTTAAATGTTTTGCTTTTTAGGTTTTATGTGCAATAAAATGATGACTGGTATCAAATAGGTGTAATTTAATTTTTATGTGACTGTTTCTTCCTCTCCAATTCTCAAATAAAACGCTCAGCACCTTTTAAAAAGCCCACCTGCACTGAGAGACTGCTTTTTGTTGGCCTCCAGATAACTAGTTTTAATTTGTTGATAGGAAAATATCTTTTGAAGGAGGATTATACAAGCTAAGAGATGTTTTTGGAATAGGAGAGAGAAAGTGAAATTGTAGGCAATGAACTCCTGGAAACAGACTCAAGCATGGGATAAATAGCTGCCATCTTAACCATGCACCCTGTTCTGCAATGTGTTTAAAGTCTGCCTATTTTGCTTGCTGCACAGGGGAGTTCTTTCAGTCAGACCATCCTGCTCTCCCTTGTGCTGCAGCTAGCAGGAAAAATCAGAATTGCTAATGCTCTTTGTAAAGGTTTAGATTCTTTCAACCATGTGATCCTGGTTATAGGAGTCCCTCTGTCAGATCTTGCTTTTAATTCAGTCCAAGGTGACCTTCCTCCCCTACTTTGTTAGCCAGCAGGTCCAGGACTCTGTACAGAGCAGAGCCTAAACACAAATATATGGAAATGCAGGCAAGGGAGTTGTTCTCTGAGTTCAACAAAGGGAACCTGGTCTGGTCCTGGAGCCCCAGTTTGAGGTCTACAAAGGGCAACAACTTCGCTGTGGGGTCTCCAGTGGCCATGACCATGAAATAAAGTCACGGAATGGGACAAGAGGCAAGATGCCAGCTTCCTTCTCCTTCAGGACTCTCTGAGGATGGTTCAGCACTCTATTCCTTGTCAGTCTTGAGAATCTCTGAGAACAGGAAGCTATACAGCTTCTGCTATACAGCTGTGGCAGCATTGTGTTACTGTATATTACCTATTTTTCTAACATGAGGATTTGCTGAATGAAGTGTATTTCCCTGCTCTCTGAACAGTAAAAACCTGGAAACCATCTTCTTTATTCTCAAAGGATGTAAACCCCCACAACTCTTACCAATATAAATAAGGTTTCACATAGTTAAGGATTGCTGAACTGAGCTTATAGCATACTACAAATAGTAAAAAAAAACCCCAAAAACTTATATTTTTTGTTGCTGTTTAAATGACTCAAGTAGACCATCTGCTTCTGAAACAGCTCATGTATTTCTGCTTCTGGAACTGCTCATGTATTTTTGGATTTGGTTAAAAACTGACCGCAGCATTGCAAACAGCACTCATCTATGGAGATATCTGTTTTTATACACAACATGAGACTGGCAAGAGAGATGTTTCTAATCAGTGTTTTAGAAGTCAGACAGGAATGGTATGACTCCAGCTGGCACAGCCATGTCCTTGTAATTTCATTTCACTACCACTTGATTTGTATAAAATAGGGAAAATTTTAAATGGATGTTACCATAATGGGAGAATCTAATGAATCCCTAGTTTAGGGCAAAATAAAGCTGTCCATCTAAGGTGACTTCACTTTAGCCTCCTGTGATTCACATGGGATGTCGAATTACAGCATTTGTTCTTGGGCAGAATTATGGATGAGGCCCAAGACTAACTGACAGCTCAGTTATTTCTTCCTGATGCATTTCATTAATAGCCCCTGCACCTCTCACCTCTATGAAATCGGCAGCTAGTGAGGTTCCCATAAGAGGCTAATTGCCTCCAGAGTAACTTGTCCTGGAGCCAATTGTTAATCTCCTGGTGTTAATTGCCAAAATCAGGGGAAATCAGGGTAGGCAGGAGGCACAGGAGCTGCATGCATATTAGAGCTGTGTAGCAAAATGCAAGTGTTCAACTGTGCTCCATGACACCACAGCAGAACTTTGAGAGTTGGAAACATAATGAGGCACAAGCTGAGTGTAAATCCTGCATGTTTTACTGCATTTTTTCATTCATCACCTAGATTACTATTCTGTGAGGGAGCTATAAAGCAGGTAGTGTGGAATCTGGACTCTGAGGAAGTCAAATAAAAGTACCAAGGATCTGACTGGGGAGCCTGTACTACCTGATGTTGAGATAACACTAGCAGTATTGTGAGGGGTTGGGAAAGAAAAAGAATGGAAGTGCAACAGTTGTATAGTTTACTTCTCTGTTTTGCCATGGCTTTTCAATGTGATGTTTCCAGAAAGAAGAGTTGACAGGGTCTCTGGAGGTCAAGATGACCCTGAGATGTGTTAGAAAATCTCTTTTTCCCAGCCTGGCAATTAAAGAAGGAGTCAGGATTCCTTGGCTGTGGTTTCCAAGGTTGTTTATTTTTCCTTATCTATAACACTCTTTCTCAGACCTGCTGAGGTCTGTTCAGCAGGTCAGTCCGTGGCACACTATTTGTGGCGGTGCTATCTCTTTATACTTAAAACTACGTATACTTTATTTACAATTATTTTCCAATACCTATCACCTATGTTAGACAGTCCATCTCTAAACCAATCCAAAAGTGCCACCACCACCCAAAAGATGGAAGTTATGAAGAAGGCAAAAGAAGGACAAGGCATGCCCAAATTCCTCCATCTTGGCCTCTAAACCCCCGTTCTAAAATCCCCAAAATTCTACTTTTCACCCTGTGACAAACTAACTATCATTCTACCTAAACTTTTGTGGCTTGTTAATCTTCATATAAAGTTGGTAATTTTCTCCATGGGTTAAAATTAAAGGCACAGGGGTCTTGGGCCCTGTGCCAAGGTCTCTGAGCCCCCTGGCAGGGGCTCAAGCCATCCAGGGCAGCCAGAGGGATGTCCTGGGTTCTGACAAAGAGTAAATTTAATCCTAGAGCTAAATGAATCTCTGGAACTCTTCTAGTAACTTCAGTTGAATTGATCCCATCTCCCTAAAGATATGTCTATAGTGTGTTTGACTTGTGCTTTTTCATCTGCTTTTCTAACATTAGATGATTGAGTACCTTCCTGAAATAGAGAAAATTGTGTTACTTTATGGATAAGCTAAGATGAATAAACAACTATTAAGTTATGTAGACTGTAGTATGAGCCAAAATCTGAGCAAGGTATGTTTGATAAGATACCTATTTTGCACATAATCTGTTGAGAAAGGCCCTGCTTGGCTCTTATTTCAGTCTGTCAGACTGGTGACTTTTGAGCATCCCAGTTTACAGCTTATGTCTAGACTATGGTTTGACCTTTTGTTCCTGGTGTCAGATGGTGACTTTCAAGAGCTGGAGTATGCTGCTGTTGGGCAGTGATGGAAGTGTGTGTTCTGCTAACCTGAGCAGCTGGAACATCTGTTGGGGAAATAAAACCATCAGTTGTTTGTCTGTATGTTTGAGTGATAAGAGACTTTGGCTGTGGGGCTTTGTCAGCCTGTGTGACAAATGTTTTATCTCCCAGTTTACAGTAGAATTCTTTTAAATAAATACGGATTACTTTAGATATTTTAAAATTTTTTAAAATCCCTTTTTTTTTTTTTTAATCTGGTGGGAAGAAAACAGAAATCTTCTGTGGCTACTGTAAATTGTAATGGCCCTTTTGCAATCTAGTGACAGCAATAATTAAGTTAGCTTACAAATTCCAGTCTGGAAACTGCCTGAATGACTCAAAGGGCTGAGAAACATTTGAAAAAATAGCCCTGAAGATTTTTTGGATGCTGGTGACATGAGTGGGAAAATGAAATTTAAAAAAAAAGGAGGAGGTAACATTATCACATTGATAGTGTTATGGTTAGTGACCAGTGTAACAGTAACAGATTCAAAGAGCATCTCTGTTTTGATTTGGTTTTCGTGTTGGCTGCAAGCTGTACTTTTAACACACAATGTAGATATGCTGAAGAGCCATCTACAAAGCTCTACCCTTCAGCATATTTTTTTCTCTGTGTAATATAATGCACTAACATATATAGGAGCTGTGAAGGAAAGAGGAAATAAGCTTTGTGACTTAGTTTTATACACAAATTAGAAGGCTTAATTTGAGGCACAATCATTTCATCAGGTGTGCGTTAACTGGCAGGATGATTGGGTCCCTTGAGAGAGAATTTAATTTTGATTTATTTTTCTCAGCCCTAACTGCAAAGCTACTTGATATTTGCTTTAATTTGGCACCTGCAGCTAGCATTGTGACAGATAGAGATAGTCACAAAACCCCCATAAATTTATAAATAAAGTAATGAAAAGCACTGCAAACTGCAAAGATAAAGCTAAAGGTGGGCCTTGCCACTGAACATAGCGATGAAAGAAATTGCCTGGTTTTCGGTTCTTCCTTCAGCTCTGTACCTTCTGGACAGTCTGAAACACTGAGTTACATAACATCAAATCAAAGCAACAAAGTTGCAGGTATTTTATGGGAATCTCTTCTGTGGAATGGAGAGGAGACTCTCTTACAAGGGAGCTTCTCTGTGTCCCCAAAAGTGCAGTGAAGTGTTGTCACAAGCCTTTGCTTGCTGCCCAAAGAGGAAAGGCAATCTCCTAGCACACTACAGGACACTCCCTCCTCCATGAGGATGAAAGCCTCTGAGATCAGCAGCACTCAGAAACACAGCGGTGGCTGCCTGCACTTGAGGACTTGTCAGTGTATTTTTACCATAATGGCTTGTATGCCTTAAGGAGGACTCTCTGCCTTCAGTGCTGGAAGAAGCCTCGGGTCAGCCTTCAGAGGGAGCAGGTCTGCTGGAAGCAGCCAGCCTGAGGAGCACCAGAAGCACTACTGCTACTGCTGAGAATTTCTGCAGGAAGGCATGGTGTCATGCTCCAGCCTCCAGCCTGGGATTTGTGCCAGTGGCACAGAATGCTACTGTTCCGTTCTGTAAATTCTCATATCTCATTTCAATAAAAGTTGTGTTAATGTGTATCCAAGCTGTGCACACACTACTAAAATCCACTTCTCTAAAGTGCTTTCTGATCATGGTTTATATTCTCCTTAGAATGAATCACAGATGTTTTGTTGTTTGGGTTTTTTTCCCCTTAATCCCATTGCTTACATGGTGGGTGAGCACGTTGTGGTTTGAACTAGGTCTGTTTAATTTTTTTACCTCACAAACTGGTAGTAATAGGGGAAAAGGAGGGGAAGAAAGGTTTATAGTCCAAACACACAAAGGAAGATCATATCTACTTCCTCAGTATATTGAACTTATGTGTCCAGGTCTTGGCAGCAGGAAGGCTGTTGGAAGAGATCAGGGGCTGGCCCCATGCTGGATATAGCTGGCTCTAAAACAGACCCACTGCTGTTCAAAGCCAAGTCTATCAGTGAGGCTGGTGGCACCTTGATGGAAAAGTGTTTAAGAAAGGGTAAAACATGCTGAGCAGAAGTTGTGAGAGAGAGGAATGAGGCAAAAACCCCCAACAAAGTAACAGCCCTGCAGGCACCAAGGTCAAGGAAAAAAGAGACGGAGGAGGTGCTCCAAGCACTGGAGCAGAGGTCACCCTACAGCCCATGGAGAAGGCTGTGCTGAGGCAGGTTGTCCTTCTGCAGCCCATGGAGGATCATATCAGAGCAGATATCCACTGTGCAAGACCCCATGCTGAAGCAGAGGAACAGTATGAGGAGCAAGGACAGGCAGAGAGGAACTGTGTATATGGACTGACCACAAACCCCATTCCTCCATCCCCCTGTGCTGCTTGGGGGAGAGGGAGGCAGAAGAGTCAGGAGGTTGAGCTGGGAGGAATGGGATTTGGGATGAAGGTGAGGTTATTTTTCTGGATTTTATTGAGGTTTGGGGTTTTTGTTTGTTTGGTTTTGTGGGGGTTTTTTGTTTGTTTTTAGTTCTGTTTTTGTTTCTCACCATATTTGTTTCTTATTGGCTATAAGTGAACTGGCAGAGGTTGATGTCCTCTAAGAAAATCTCACTCTCCCTAGTAATGCCAACAGTTTAATTGCATGGCACCATTTTCAGAAAGGGCACTCTCTCAGTAGATCAGTTTGCTTTTCAATAGCCTGAGTTTGAAGCACTGTCATTCAAATAGAATCTCTACCAGTAGTGGTTATTTATAAAGTGATTTCAAGTCTGTTTTGTGTCATTGAAAGAAGATGGGTTTGCAGTTGCGTTGACAGAAAACTTTCTTCTTAGGGTCAGCTATATGTTTTTTGGGGAAAAACAATGTGCCTTTCAGGATGCATTTGCAACATTACTTGATTTTGAGACCAGTGAAAAGGGAACTAATGCAGATTTGAAAGTCATCAGTCATAATCTCCAGCAGACCGCACTATGCATATACATTCTCTATTTGCTTTACCTAAATACTGACAATAAGAGAATAATGAGGCAGCATGAAACCTCCAGAAAACATTTCTGCTTTGTGGTGGTTTTTTTTGTGGGTGGGTTTTTTTGGTTTGGTTTGTTGTTGTTGTTGTTGTTTTGGTTTGGGGTTTTTTGTTTGTTTGTTTTTTAAATGATGAATCACATGTAGCAAATGGTCATTCTTCTTCCCATGCAGAGCTGGGCAGACAGCTTAACAGCTTAATGGTATTTGTTCCTCATCAGCCTTTGACAGATGTCATAGAGTCAATATGGATATGTTATCCTAGCTCATCTCCAGGAAGAGATAAGCTGTGGTAGAATTATGGCTCATGTTTCATAAATCAGATCTGAAACCATACCAGAATGGATCAAGAAAATATACTGAAGCTGCTGCTGTTGCTCTGGAAGACATTGTTAACTTTTTGTTTTGAAGAAAGGTGACATAAATATCCCTTTTTGCCTTACAGACTGTAGAAGGAGGATGTATCAAATTACCAGAACTGGGTAACCTTTCTAATTGGGTTAATTTTTCTTAATATAATTAAACTAGTGGACTCAAACTAGTGGACTCAAACTCAAACTTTTCCTCTCACATAGGCCAAGGTATACTTCACTGTTTCAGCTATGGCTTTCCATAGTCACCTCTCAACAGGGTTTATAGATTCTCTTTGCTGGAGCTAAGACATGTTCTCCTTTGCAA
Source organism: Motacilla alba alba (assembly GCF_015832195.1). Taxonomy (NCBI): domain Eukaryota; kingdom Metazoa; phylum Chordata; class Aves; order Passeriformes; family Motacillidae; genus Motacilla; species Motacilla alba. The sequence continues at coordinate 53,524,823 of NC_052031.1, read as the reverse complement.
GCACTTCAAAGCACAGTTGGAATTGTAACTCCAGCATGGGCAGCTCATAAGAATAGGGAGCCACCCCAGAGGGCAAAGGTAAGGAGTAACTCATGATGTGACACAAGGAGTAACACAGATGCAACACTCATGGAGTGATGGATGTGTGAAGTGACTTGGAAAAATGTGTTTTCAGATTGGATAATATTATTTCAACAGCTGCTGTGTGATTTATTAACTCTGTTCCCTCTGTTCCCGTACTTAGACATCCTTTAAATAGAAAGAGTCCCTGAAGTCACACATTTTAATTGAGAAGAGATGGTGAAAGAGAAAAAACCTAGCATTTAATTAGCTCTAGAAAATGCTTTTCTTTTAAATGTGTTCCCAAACTGCTTTTTATAATCCCATAGTGCTTTACAGTTAAGCACCTCATAGCACTTCCCAAGCCTAAGGTCATTAAGGTAGTGTAGACGGAGAAAAATCCTACTTGTAAGTACAAATTTCTGCCTCTCCTCTTTAGTATGTTGATTTTTAGTAGTGCAGTTGTCTTTTGGGCACAAAACCCACCTTGTTTTCAACCTTGGATCTCCTTTTAACATCCATACTTCTACTGGCTTCAGTGGATTTTTTCTCCTAGAGCAAATGTCAAAGGAATGAGACACAGGAAAAGCATAACAACATAAGAGGTATGTAACTTTCCACTTAATGTTGTTGACTTGCTGATTTTGGAAATTATTCAACATATTTAAGCACACAATTAAATCAAATACGTGTGTAACTTGAACATGTAGTAGTTATACATGTAAACTAGAATGAAAAATTGCATAGAACTCAATTCACTACTGAAAAATAGCAAAGAAATTTTCCAGCATCTGTTGACTTAAAATGGTCTTCTGAACACGTTCCAGGTATCCAAAGAGGGTATGTGCTTGTCTTCAGTTTTGGCATAAAAGGAAAAGAAAAGAGAAAACTCTATCTCAAAATTCCATACTTTCATACAAGATTTCAGTTCGTTATGATTGCCAGAAAATTGGTTAATGCTTTTATTGGAAAATATTTTATAAATAAAAATGTTTATATTTGCATGTAGCTTAATTTTTTGTTCGGTAAAAAAAAAATCTAGGAAAAGAGAGGACATATTATTGACCTAAAACAATACCTACTGAGATTAACATGGTCAAGTACAACAAAAAAAATCACGGTCCCATTTTTGACTGTAATGTAGGTGAGAAGATAACAGGATACAAGGTGTACATTAGGGCACAGAAAACATGAGCTTTGGCAGCGTTTCGTTCAAAAACAAAAGATTTAGAAGGCTGTGCTGGGATTTGTTTCACCTACATGTACAATATAGGTGTCAGTAGCAGAGCCAGACATCTAGGTGCTTTTCAGTCAACGGGCATTTTCAGGGCATGATTCACCTTATTGCATTTTGGACGTCTAAAACAGGGCAAATTAATTGTGTCATATAAAAGTGTTTTCTGTTGACTAACCGTGTATCGACATTTTACCAGTTGGAGGCCAGATGGATGGAATATGAGAGTTGGGGCAATGGATCTACCCTAGGAGAGACAATAATAATGGTTTTGAAAGAAACACTTTACAGAAAATACCAGCAATTTATTTATATAATCAGAAATAATTAGAGAGTTTTTCATAAGAGCCAAAAAATCATGTAAAAGTTCTTATTAAATCCCAAACACAGGAGATGATTATGGATTTTTATTAAAAAAATACAATCTTGACAATAAGAATAACTGGTTTTCCACTTTCCTTTTCCTTTTTGGGCGGGGCAGATCTTTCCTTGTTCCAAATCCCTCCAATAATAATTTATTCTATGTCCTCTTCATGTCTTCTGCAAACATGTTTTTGGGGTTTTTTTTAAGTCTGTGTGTTCATTCCTATTCAGCTGGATTTTTCCCCCCAAGCAACACATTAGCTATTCCAACTCTTGGATAGAAATCAATTTGCTCCTGAAAGCCACTTGCTTGAACTTTAGCTGGGAAGTGCTACCTGGTGAATGGAGGGAGCTGCTTGTGTTTTGTAAACTATATGCAGCTTATGCTGTTCTGGTGCTGTGCTGCTTCTTCTCACTGCATTCTGCCTTCCTGGCTACCAGGCTTCATTCTGACACCCTTGTGTCTAAAGAGCAGCAGAGCAGGATGCCAGCAATATGTTCTGAAGAGCATGAGTAATCCGTGGTGCCTGAGAATAGAATTGGTGTGAGCAACCCTACAAAAAGCTAGTAATTCCTCTTATTTCAGTCTCTCTGTGCTCTGAGTCACACTGAAGATGACTCCCCAAGGTCAGTGGACAAAGAGATCTGAATTTCAGTGTAACTTAAGGGTGCACTGTCATTGCTGGGGAAAATGCTTTTCCATTTAAAAGTCTCAACGCAGGCAACAAACTCAACAAGGGGATTCTGCTTGTCTTGCAGCTGCTTTGGCCCTCACAATTGTTAAGTTTTACCCCAATATTTCAGTTCATAAAAAATGTCCTTCACTAGCAATGGGGAAAACTGCAAAGGAAGTATACACACAGGGGAAAAAAAAAGAGAGCTGAACTTCAATGGAACTTGGCAAATATTTTAATGTCTGCTTTGCTCAGAAATTTGTATTGGCTGCTCTGGTTGTAACTGTGGTGACAGGATGCACTGGAATTTTTCTTGGACTTGACTTTCAGGAGGGTGTTCCCCAAGTGAAGCCATTTGCATTGCAGGACAAAAGCCAAGCTCTACCTAATAAATGTCACAAGCAAACACCTTTATTTTGGCAGACTTGACCATTGCTACCTATTGCAGGGCAAACTGATGTTTCCTCTGAAGCTGATGACATTGTCCTGGGCAGTGCTGGACCACTGGGTTTGATCCCCTACAGCTGTTTATTGCAGTGGGCAGAGGTGTAAACATCCATCACCTCTATATATTGCATCCTTCAAAGCAAAGCTTAAAAATTGCTTCTATGCCTATCACCTCCAAGTCTTGTTACTAAGAACTTTACAATTAATATCACAGTGCTCTTACATCAAGTACAGATTTTGCTTGAAGATCCTATTTTAATCTTGAAATACATCATATATTGCTTCTCCTGGTTGCTTCACAGGTACATGGGGGGGGGGGGGGGGGAGTCGGGTCTTATTTGGAGGGAAGAAGAAAGGGGCAAGACATCTGCTTAACTCCAGAAAGGATTGTCTTTCAGTTCTCTATGGAGATGGCCTGCTGGAGGTGGGTGGCCTTTCCTTCATAAAGACAGTGAGTTGCTGACTGAGAAATCTGTGTAGGGAAATTAGCTTTGTCCTAATTCCACTGGAATCAGCTGGGTTAGAGAGATTCTCACATACTTTTTAAAATGAGTTCAGAATCAATGTCTTAAAAGACGTTACCATATGTTAATGGAATAACATTGCCAAACACTTTTTGACTGACAGGCAATCTCAGGCTGAGGTAGAGACAGTGTCTGACTATTAACATAGTTATTTATTTGTCTACCTGCCTTCAGACAGCACATTTTAGGGCAGCTTGTCAAATGAAAGGTCCACTGACTGGCCGGAATTATTAAAGCAATGTCCTTTTTCCTTGGGGGATAAAGCCTAAGACCCGATCCCTTTATGATAGAGCTGTTTCCACCAGAGAAGTTAAAAACTATCCCCACAGAATATAATCAGAAGATACATGCAGAAGATTTTCTCATCCACCTGACTTTATCCTATGGTGTGATGGGATTGGAGTTACAATGGTCTCAGGTTAGACAGAGTCTGAAATATGTAGTTTCTGTTTCAGATCTGAAGGCAGCTTTCATTTCTAAAGCTTGTGTGTATTTCTTCAACAACATTAGACATTCTGTAAAAATTTCACCTTCTGTTTTTAAAGGATGAAGCTTATCAGTATAAAACAAAACAACTTTTGTTTTCTGAGAGTCTTTCCTTAGAGAGGAAAAGTTGCACAGACCCTATATGTCTCTCACAGATACCTCTGTTTTGTAATGGCATTCTGTTTAACCTTTCAACACACTCTTCGATATTAGCCAGCTTGTAATTTTTTTGATAAATTGCATGCTGAATTTACTACCTGCTGTATTTACATCTGTGCTGTTTTTCAATTGCAGTTTTGCTATTTTTTGAGTTTTATCAATAAATAGTGATGCGGGCAGTTGTGTTTGTTGGTTTGTTTTTTTTTTTTTTTGGGAAGCTCTTTTATTCAAAAGCTATTTTATTCAAAATAATCCACAAAACACTGTCTGTACTTTTGATGTCAGTGGCATCTAGTTCTTAATCTCTCAAGTCTTTCTCTCCAGACATCTCTTGGATGATGGGACTACTTTTATTCAGAGATACTGATTTCTGGTTATTATCATGGGAATGGTAGCTGATCACACCCACAGTACTATCCAGACTCCCTGCTGCTCTGGAGCTGCTGAAGTTTCCACTCAGAGAGAGGCATACTTTAGAAGAAGTGCCTGAGCTGTTCACGTACTTATTCTATAACTTGGCACCCACCTGGAAAGACAACTGTGTTTCCTTATGTTACCTCAGTTATGCTCTTTTTTTGTAGGAAAACAAAATACTGGCTGTCTCAAAAATAGGCTGCTGCATTTCATTGTCATGACTCATCAGGAAGGTTGTCATAGTTGGAAATTTGGAGAGATGCTGTAAGCATTTGGGTGGATGTTGAGTTTATAATTGCTAATGTCCATAATGATGCTATTGCTTTATAATGTTCTTTAAAAAGTAAATGGAAACACAGCCAGTGATTTTCTTCTCAATGCTTTAAAACTCTCCATCATTCCATTAGAGGATGATGCTCACAAAAAAAAAAAAAAAAAAAAAAAAATTAACTATTATTAAGCCACCCTGAAAAACCGTCCACCTTCTCTAACAGCATAAAGCATTTCTCTTCTTGTGTAACTTGGCTGAGTATTGAGTTCTAGGCTTTTTCCCTCAGTCCTTGATGTCTTATCCAGGCTCCTGGAGACTCTCCAGTCCTTTCTGTTAAAATACTGCTGTTGCTGTTGTGCCGCAGCTCATGTATTGCCAGGGGATGCTGAAATGCCAGGCTCTGCTTCTGGTTGACTTTCGCTGACTGCCTTAACTATCTGCCACTTGAATGCATTACACAGAAATCCTTCTCTTTGTCTAGTGCTTTTCACAGAATGACTTTTTGTCATGTTTGCAGTTTGGACTTAAAAGAGAAAAATAAATTTAAAGCTTCCTTTACATTAGAAAGACTAGAAAATGGTCACTGCATATTAAAACTGCTAAAAAAAGAGGAGAAAATCTAGAGAAAGTAAGAAAAATATTGTGTAATACCTTTGTTAATGAACAATTGAATTTATTTCTGATAAAAGGAACTCCAGGCTAAAACTAAATAATCTACTCCGTTGCAAATGCTTAACTAATTACTGGTTTATCCTTGAGGTAAAACCTTTGGCTTTTGAAAAGTGGAAATGGAAAACTCTGATGACTTAGCATGTTTCTGTCACAATTAACTGGGAATGAACACTCATACCTTCTTGGGTTTATTTGGCTTGTTTGTTTTGTTTGGGGTTATCTACGGGGTTTGCCTCTTTTGAGATGGCAGGGGGCAAGGATGGGAGGGGATGGAAATGGAAGGGGTTTTTTTAGCCTAAAATATGTTTTACTCCACTTGCTTCCCAGCTTTGGATTCAGACTGTTCAGGGCGATTTTCATTTTAAAGACCCCTCCCCCCAACTCATCGGAAGAGCAGAAAGAAACGCGAGGGGGACAAATATCCCTTTACACGAGAAGATGGTATCAGCATCAGTATAATGATCTTCAGTTTAGGAAAAAACAAAACTAATAGCAAAGTGGTATTTGGGTGCGTCAGGGGAACAAACAGAATTGTCACCACCGCACAAAAATGAATGGTATATTGCTAAGAAGACATTTCCATTCAGCATTGTACTTTCAATACCTGTGTAGTTAAGAGCAAGAGAATAGTCCCAGTTATGAGAGCTGCGCCGTGTGGTTCGCGTTGGGAAACCTCGTCGGGACTCAGCCGAGTCGCACTCGCTCACAGCCCCCGGCTCCCCAGCAGCCCCAGCTGTCCCAACCCCGATGCTCGCTTGGGCACGGCAGAGGCCTTTTGTTCTGCAGCTCGCAGCTCCTCTGCATTCCTCCCACGTTCGGGCTCGTATCTCACAGCCTGGTGCTCCTCTCGACTACGGAAAGGTAGATCCACCTTCGGCGGGCCGACCACGGGGCAAGGACCTTTTGATTCCACCGACAAATGCCCAGTGTTAGTTAATGCAGTAAAACTTAGAAGTCTCGGGTTTGAAAACAAAAGAAGCCCCTTTAATTTCTGTCAGGCCAGGTGGCACAGTTTGCCCCCTGGACGGTTCCGTGCGCCTGAAGTTGGTATTTGCGCCGCGGATAAAATGAACAGCTCCCGGCCGGGACAGCGCGGCACCAGCAAAACACGACGGCAGGAACCGGCTGTAACATAACCTGCGGAGCGAGGGGAGACCTGCAAGGAGGCATTTAGGGTTAGCGGAGCGACGGGCACCACTGAGAGTGCGAGAGGAAAATTTCTCTCCATGAACGGTGCGCCGGGCAGAGCCAGGCAGGAACGGATGCTCCTGCCTGCCGGCGGCTGCCAGATCCCGACCCCCTGAAGAGGGCGAGAGTGACCCAGAGGTGGTCAAGTTCACGGGGAGCGGGGCCGCTCGGACGGCGGCCGCCGGACGCCCCCGGGGCCGTGACGGGCCCGGACGCGGCCCCGTAGCCCCTCGGGGCCGCCCGGCTCGTCCCCGCCCGCCGCTGCCGCCGGGCGGGACCATCTCTGGTCGTGGCGAGGGGGGGCCTCGCTCCGCCCCGGCTCCCCGCCTGGTCCGCCTCCCCACCGCGCGCGCAGAGCGCCCCTCCGCCTGGCGCGCCGCGTGGTCACGCCCAGCGCGGCATTAACGCCCCCCGGTGCGGGGCGCGGGTGCTCGGGCATCCTTCGGCAGCGGCTCCTTGGCGCGGCGCGGGGCGGGCGCGGAGCCGCTTCCAGCGCCAGCTCTGCGCGCTCCGCCGCCTTCTCTGCACCGCCGGAGAACGCCATGAAGCCGGCGGTGCTGGAAGTAATGAGGATGAACCGGGTGTGCAGGATGGTCCTGGTCACTTCCGTGGGTTCCTTCATCCTCGTCATCTTCTATTTCCAAAGTATGTTGCATCCAGGTAGGGCACCGCAGCCGCACCGGCCCCGCCGAGGGCAGTGCCCTCCTCGCTCCCCGCCGGCGCAGGTGGCGGCCGCCCCGGGAGCCCTTGCCGGCTGCCCCCGGCTCCAGCTTTCGGCTCCCGGCGCCGCTGCGGGAGTGTTGTTATTTTCCGCTTTATGTCGTGCGTTTGGTGAGGGGGGACGGGACACGACAGCGGCTGTCGAGAGCTTCGTGGCTGAGGGGCGACGGCAGCTGCCTGGTCCCCGCGGGGCCCCCGCGCCAGGGGCGGGACCCCAACTTCCCTCTCCTGCCAGGGGTCGCGGGCCTTCGTCTTCCCACCTTTTGTAAGCATCAGGGACACTGCGACCGAGCAAGGGCACCCGCTACCGCCGGCGGCAGCTTCGCTCCGGCTAGCCCGAGTTGTCTGGAGCGGTGGGGGCGGCTGCCCGGCCCGGCCCGGGCCACCCCTGCCCGCGGCTCTGATGCCCGATCCTGCTGTGTTGGGGCGGCCGAGGAGCTCCGGGTGGAGCCGCTGGCTGGGCACGGGTGTCCGCTGGGACGCAGGCTGCGGAGCGCTGTGCAGGGGTGCAGTGATCACCTCGGATCCACACTCCCGAGTACCTAAAGCGATTTCAGCTTTTCGGTTTCCCTCATCCTAGGGACGGACCTGTACCGGGGGCAGCGGATGCTGGCTCCCAGGCAAGTCTCACGTATATCAGCTATTAATTCACGCAGAGGTAGGCTTGGACTGTGGAAACTTCGTGAGGTGTCAGCTGTGTGCACAGACCCCTTTGTGCAGCTTGGTGAAATTTGTCCAGCATGGAAAAAAAAAAAATCATTTTGATCTGTCTGTCTGTCTCACTTTTCCCCCTTCTGCCTGAGAAATGACCTGGGAATTGCACTTGCATCGTCTTTCTGGAGGGATCTGACAGCTGAGCAGAGGAGCGACGCTGGTGCGAGGGAGTGACACCTCGTAGTGGGCTATCAGCTGTAGCTGGCAGACTGACCACTCTCCTCAGCAGGCGAGTCTTCCCAGCCATACCTGTTATTGTCTACTGCCTGCTCTCAAGCGTCCTGCCTACAGGCATATAGCTGTAGCTGATAAGGGAATTGCAGTCTAGTAAAAGGAAAAAGGATCTATTCAGATTGACTTTTTCTTTCTCTGTTTGTGGCTCCTGTAGTTGCCATACGTGTATGTGGCACTTAGGGACGTAGTTTAGTGGTGGACTTGGCAGTGCTGAGTTAGTGGTTGGAGTCAGTCTGAAGTCTTTTCCAACCTAAATGATTCTATGAGAAGTGATTTTTCCTGAAAGTTTTTGGAGAGTTTTTCATCAAATGGTAGAGGCTTGGTGCACTGAGAGAATCAGGAATCAGTAGATCTGCTGTTCTGTGGTGAAGCCAAGTCCTGTTTGGTGTTTTTCTATCAGCTGCCTGCTCCTCCAGAGTTGGTATAATTTGCTTGATGAATGTGTTCTTGTATGGTGCCCATCTGTGTTAATAGCTGCCAACTTCTTGGAAAAATTAGCATATTTATTCTCTTTCCTGCTGTGTCTGCCCCATGCTTGCTGGTTTCACAAGGATTGCTCAGTCCTTAGCAGATCTGGAGAACGCTTTATTTCTGGTCTTCAAGGCACCATGCAGAATTATGGGTTGTAACATAGCTTCACCAATTTAATAGAAGTGTGATATTTTAATTGGTGGATTTGCACAGATAATATAGTTTGCACACATATTCAGAAAATTTGGCCAAGACCTATAATTTCCCCTTGTTTCAGATGAATTATACTGCTGGAACACAAACTTAGCATGCAGTAGGTGAGAGATTAGGCTAAATATTCTTTTTTGAATTTTTGAATGTAGAAAAATCATCTTTTAAGAACTCTCAATACGGTCTACAGTTAACTATTGGAGATTATGGCTTTATGCTCATTGTATTGCGAGGCTATAAATAGACTGATCTTTGAGTACAGTTCAAAGGATTTAGCACAAGCTCTGAGGAGAGAATGCAATGCTATGAAATCACCGGGAGGATAATGTGCACCCATTTTCTTTGTGACATATATTTAGGTTGTTAGTGTGAGTGGAAGTAAATAGATCACAACTTTTATTGTGCCTTTTTCACCATAACTTACTCTGATTTTTTTTTTGGCTGTTTCCATAGCAGAAACTGCTGGGAAGCTGTCAAGTTCTACTTTAGTCCTGCTCAGAGTGGGTTAGACACGGTTTGTAAGGCTCAGACAGCTGCTCTCCCAGGTATCTGTTATGCCATTGTACGTGTTACCATCCTGGTAACACAACTGATAGATGAATGTAGAATTCCTGAAGGATCAGGAGGGAGGGAGGTGACCTGTGAATGTGATATACATTGGATAGTGGATCATTTTTAGGAATTAAGTCTTTTTTAGTAACATGTGCTTGTAACCTTTCTTGTGTGTCAGAATTCACTGCAGCCACATCCTGGGCATAGTGTACGTCAGGACTGGAGGTATTAGGAGCTTTCAAAATCTTGGTTAATGTCCTTTTTGTTGTTGAAGAGTGTTCTGAATTTTAGCTCGTTTCCCCTGGAACATGTCTTTAGATGGCTGCAGGAGGGAGCTGTCTCTCATCTCTGGCTTGCCAGTGTCACTGTTGTTGGTAGCTTACCATGCTCTCTCGCAGAGGCACTTTGCAATCAGAATTAGATGGAAAATTCCCACCCAAACCTTTTGGAGAGAAAATAAGGTTTTTAGATAAGTCCTCAATGAGAAATGTCAGGTCTTTACTGTCAGTTTCTTGAGCCCCAGAATTCTCTCAGTGAATTTCAGGAGGCTGCTTACAGAGCTTTCTTGTCAGTTTCAGGTGAGAGAAGGTGAAGGTGAAAGATGCTAGGAGTTGAGTCCAGCCCCCTCTGGGTTAAGATAAATCTTTATCTGTTAGAGGGGATTTTCCATTTTAGGAGATCTGAATATGGAACTCTTGCTAGAAGTGTGAGACAAATTTCTTCTGATAGCTTTTTTTCTTTTGGGGTAAAAAAAAAACAAACATAGTTAACAGAAACCTTTTTTTTTTAAAATACAAGCAAAAACCCCGAACAACACAAACGCCTGAAGCTGGGAAGATGAGCTTAGCCTTATCTTTGCAAAATAATATTTTGTATCCCTTGTTCCATATCTTAAATACCGACACATTCATGCTGGAAGGAAATCAGGTGGTTTTTAATATTTCTTCTCTTTTTGGCTGTGTTCCCATTCTTTGTTGGGAAGCCAGCTGTAGATGTGCTGTTTGGTTAGTGCACCTTTGCATTGTCTGAGTTTTGTCAGAGATTGCTGAAGAGCTGGGACCCCACCCTCCCAAGTTAGGTTCCCCAACCAGTTATTGTTGAGGGAAGGTGAATTGTGCAGCTCTCCAGTGCTCAGGACAGCTGCAAAGAACATGGTGGAGATGATCCTGGCTGTTGTGGCTTATCTGAAGCTATGTTGGTTCCTGAGGGAAGAAGTGGTAGTGGACACTTCGATGTGTTTTCCCAGTGCCTGTCTAGCCTTTACTGGAAGAAAACATGCTGCAGTGTTTGCTATAGCTGGAGATATAGCAATATCTAGCTGATTTTCCCTGTCTCTTTTGCTCAAATATTTTCCTCTTTCACTCTCCTGCCATGTGCTATCTAGATAACTGAGTGCAAGCTTATTATTGCTCCATGCTCCTGGAACTTCTGTCTGTTTGAAATAGGTCAGTCTTTGGGTTTTATGTGACAGCCCATCATAGTTTTATCTGCTGTGTTTCCTATGAAATCAGTTTGCTCACTGGTCTTTAGCCTGCCTACACTTTCCCAGATGTGTTTGCTTTGTTGTGTAGGCTTCCCAGCTGTAGCGGGCATGGGACTGTGAGTCACCCAGTGGAGGCAGGAGCTGCTCTGCTGGGCTGGGGATCACACTGGTGGTGTGTTAGGATCCCCCACGGTGTAAAATTCCTCACAGAGGCAGGATAATTAATACTATCTTTATCTTACCTGAGACAGGTTTATGAAACTGACTTATTCTAAACCTGATTCCCTTCCCATGCCTCCCACTTCTATTTTTTTGCTCCATTTTCCATCTCCTGTTTTAGACTTGTACTGCTCTCCTCTAGATGCTGACGAAGGTTAGATCTCACAGGTCAGACTTGCCTCTCCATGATCATCTCAGTTACATATGCAGCACGATATGGCTGATGTCTGCCATTGCTCAGATATCAGAACAACTCAGACCACAGGAGATTTTTTTTCCTTATGTCTGAGGACAAGCTCACCATTGGTTTTGATGGCAGATTCTGTTTGAAAATCAATGCAGCAGTCTCCCATCTTGCAATTGATCCTTGCTTTCTCTCTTGCTTACAAAGAAGAATGAGATCTGCAAGGCAGTTGGGTGTGTGGCATTCCTCTGATGGACCCTGTATACTGATTTTAAATTATTCTGTTTGGGATACAGTGAAATTTGACAGCCACAAGAAACTGGCCCTCATTTAATTGCATGCAATGAAATCCATCCCCCAGAAACTCTGCCGTGTGCTGTATCTGTTTGTTGGTGTCCCTATAAAAGCTTTTCATAGATTTCCATGGAACTGTCATCAGTGTGAGCAAACCTACTCTGGTCACTCTGCTCAAAGAGACTGGTAGTCTGGAACTGCTTTGAGTTGAGAGTTAAGCTGCTCTTTGTATCTTGTGAAAATCTTCCTGGTCAGTGAATATCTTATTAGAAAAGCAGCTTTTTCTATTGCAGTGCAAATGAGTGTAGGTTTTTGCAACAACTGCTTGCTGAACTGGAGAAATAAAAATGTCTCTGAATGTGTTCAAGCAAAAATTACCTGGGTGATTATGTTGCAGCCATGTCTTATTATGTTTTAACTTATCATGATATTTATTACTCCACTGTTATATTTTCTACTATGTAGGTTTTTATAAGGTTTTTTTGTATTATTACTGTGTATCAATATTGGGAAAGTATATCCTAACTTTCAGAGCACTGACACTATTCACAGATGTAAAGTGCCATGACTTAGCTTAAGTAACTTTTTCAGAGATAAAGTTTCTGTGCAGACTGACTTTGTCTTGAACTTAGCAAAACAGCATATAGAGCAGAAATGCCTAGTGCTTTTTATGAACAAATTGATACAATTGATTGGTTGTAACTGGTATCTCATTTTTATTTCATATTCAGAAATATGAGCATCTTCTGAATTCTAAAATTGCTTCCATTATGTTTCAGAAGTGGCAGGTAGTTTATCTTGTACTGTACCATGTAATTAACTCTAAAAGTGGTTCAGACAATTGGAAGAAATTAGATTCATGTTACTTTTTCCAAAGACAGCACTACTGTATTTTGTTTGACTCTGTTGCCAGATGTACTATATCAAATCCTGCCTGACAAAGCTGCTGCAGTTGTCCTTGTGTGAATGTCATTCTAGCACAGCTTTTTTCCTCTCAAGTCTTTTAGGCTGATGCGTATGTATTATGTATCAACTCTAAGTTGATCCTGAGGGAGTTAAGGACTGGGATGGGGGACACAATGATTTGAATCTGATGTTTTTTCTTTCTGATTGTGCTGTTCAAAGCAAACATTTGAATTCTGTGTGTGACTTCAAGTGTCAACATACATAAAATGAAGCATAAGATGCATGGATGAAGAGCCCATTTGAAATCAATGAAAAAAGTTTTCCCCTTCACATTAAAGGAATGAAATTAAGTTCAGGAATGATGTACTTGTGTAAGCCTGGCATGTCCAGGATAAAGATGAAGGCATGTCTGTGGTGGGTTACTTAGATTCAGCAGCCCCTACTATCTTACAAGGATAACATTTCAAAGCATGTTCATGCTTTATTGGATGTTCCTGTTCCCTATAGCTCATTCAAATGGGATCTCTGTGGACAAGGTATTTGTCCTTACAGTCACAATTCTGACTGAGTGCAGTTAATTCCTCATTATTTGTGTTTCAGTACCCAGGTTTTAGATACTGTCCTTTTGTTATGGGCAGAATGCTGGAGTTTGACAAAGTGGTGTTTTTGGCACAAGCCTTGTGCTCTTAACTAGAAGGTGAGACCACCAGAGACTACTCTGAACCAATGAAAGAATTCAGTTCCTAATTATCTCCGGTTAATGCCACAGTGATTTTCTTGTATTTCAATTTTGTGACTGTAATCAGCAGTGGGTGCAGTATGTTCCCCCTTTGATGAAATTGTTTGGCACCTGAAACTAAGGTTTCATGGATAAACCAAAATTTTACCGCATATACACTTGGACTCTGGGTTGCTTCTCTTGTGCAGCATTTTCATCCTCCACTTTTCATTTAATGCTGATCAATGAATGATCTATGAATGTGGTTTGTTTTCTTGCCCTCTCCACATGCTCCTTCATAAGGAGCTAGTTTTTGGGGAAATAGTCTGGAGTAGATCCCTCCCCTTCTGTGAAACTGAAATTGTAAGTTTTCACACGAATGGCCCATGTTAGATTTCAGCTCCCTTCCCTGTGTCCTCTGGCACTGTCACAACACCTGTAGCATCACTAGGAATTACCTAATGGAAGGCAACCTGTGCATAGATCAGGAGCACTTATCCATAAGGAATAAAGGAAGGGTGCTGACTATCCTGTGGCAGTGTGCATCCTCTGCCCTGCCCTTTCTGTGATGTCTGGTCCCTGCAGGCTGGTGGGGAGCCTCCCAGGCGGAACATGGGAACTGCAGGCGTGTCTGTGGGAGCTGGTGTGTTTTACTGCTTCCACTCTAGGAACTCAGAGATTGAAAAGTTCTGTGGCACCAAGCCTCAGAGAGCCACAGTGGATGACAGGACTCTAATTTCTGTGATATGCTAACAGGACTTTGGATAACAGCATGGTCTAAGTAGGTGCAGCACAAGCATCTGTTAATTTGCAGCAAGGAAGCTTTGTGTCCATGAGAGTCAAGGAAGGCTTCCTTGTGTGAAAAAAATTCACTGCCTTATGCATTTAGTTATTCAGGGTTTTCAGAGTTATTTTAAAATAGTAATGCTTTCTTGGGTTGCTTTTTACACTGTGCCCAGTGTTGGCAATGAAAGCAGATGACAGCTTTCCTTTTGGTCATATTAATTTTACACATTAGAGATGAGGTCCTGAATGAGGCATTAACATTTAGGTTACAGGCATCAGAAGGGGATGCTATTTTTAAAAGAAATAAAATTAGATGGCTACCATTGGAACATTTGAAGGAAAATGTTCATTAGAACACACTGACTGACACTGAGGCTAGATTTGGAAACTGAATATTTAATCTTTTCCCCTGACAAATTTGAATCTGTGCATTAAAAAAGCTGAGTATGAGCACTTATAAAATGCTGACTGGAACAAAAAGATGACTATGCACACAAATGTGCATGAACGTGTACATGCACTCAGCCATCTTCCCACCCTCTACAAAATCTGTAGTTGGTGGCCCAGGTAATCTAAATGCTCTGATTTCTGAAGTGCAAACGTTTTTCTCCTAACAAGGCTGCTGTAAGGAGTATGAAGTTCTTTGATATGAAAAGAAATCCCAGAAGTGCCACATGCTCCACATAGGTGCCTTTGTTATTTTACTAAGTGAAATGACTGGTAAGTGTGGTTTCTCATTTCTTCTACTCTTTATCAACTTACACATTTGGAAACATCCAGGTTGAAAGAGGAATGATTTTATTAATTCTTTGTAGGCTGTAGAAGAGCAAGGATTTTTATAGTTTGTCAGGGTATCAATTTAAACAGAAAGAGTGTCTCTTCAAGGTAGCCTTCATCCTGTTTGTGCCAGGCTATAGACACTGAGGGAGGACTTTGCTACATTACTATCAATCACTGCTGTGATGGTTTCACACTCCTATGAAAAAACGTAAAAGAAGGTGCTGGAGGAAATGGAAAATACAAACAATGCAATTGAGCAGTTTTTCTCACAGCACTGTAATTTTGGGGGTTTGGGATATGGTAACTTTATCCAACACATGTCATGGAGATAAGTGGACTGCGCTGTGCGAAAACAGGTGCGAAATGCTCACATCTTGTAAATGTTGTCTGCCCTTCCTTTGGCAGGGAGAGGCAGCCTTGGTTTCAAGGATGTGAGTAAAGTGATCAATGTGTGGTTTTGCAGGATCAGGCCTCTCTTTCTCTTCTCCAGGATGTAAAAGAGCAGAATCTCATCCTCAGCTGTGCTCAATCTGCAGAGGAACTGCTGCTGCTTTGAGCAGTCTCAGGCTAAAAGATGCCCTCTTTAGTCATCTTAATATCAAAAGATTGTCTCTTTTTATGTTATTTGGCTGAGTGGTAGGAGACATAGATTTTAATTGCAGAGTGCACATATATAATCCACAAGGAATAAAAGGCTTTGTTGGGTTTCAATCTACTTCTCAAACCATTGTACTCTGTAAAGCAGAGAACTAGAACTATGGGGTTCTTTTTTTTTTTTTTTTTTGTCTTTTATTTACTTTTAAGACATGGACACTCAAGATACATTTTGTAGATGATAAAAAGGTGGGCTTCAGGACCCTTAGAGTAATGCCTTCTGAATCTCTTTAATAAATGACATGGTAGCTAGTAATTTTCATGCTTTTTTGGCTGATAAATGATTGTATAAAGGAATCAAAAAGTTTAAAATGGATAGGTTGTAGGGATTTTTGAATTAGGCAAGGTAGACATATAATTAATAAGATGACTGTAATTGGATCTCATGGATGATCTTTACTGTAATACCTTGTCTTAAAACAAAGAGCTTTAGGTAGTTAAAATCCTTTTAAAGACTATTTGCATTATAGTGCTTTAAAGCTGATTGGTATGCAGGCAGAACAAAAATGTCTGTATTATCTGAAGTGACCCGACGTGGAATAGCACATTCTGCACCCATGCTGGTGGGTACCAGGAGCTGAGTATGTCCTTCTAGTAATCTGTATTTTTACAGCCTGTGTTGGAAGTGGTAGCAGAAAATTTATAGTAACTGAGGACGGCCTTAATGCTTTTTAAACACTTGGTGATTAAGAAAATGTCAGTTTGGTGTCATAAATACAAAATGATAAAGCCTGTCTTGACTGTGTATTTTGGTCTTGATTAACTCCTAAAATACATTCGAGTTTCCAGATGGTGATAAGCATTTTATCTTAAGAATTAAGCAAGTGTATGTGTGCACATAATTATGAAGTTGAGTGTGATGGACTGCAAGGGTGACTGTGGACATATGCACTTCCAGGGATTGTTGTGTCCCACTTGCTGGATTTATTAATTGTTACAGGATCAGTCAGCTGGACATTGTGCAGAGTTCCTGCCACCATGTCGCTGGCAATCCTGTGGACTGTGCCAGATAATCTCTGTCTTTCCACATGCCTTCTCTTCCCAAATCAGTCTTACTTGTCCTTTGTGGCAAGGTTAGGGTAGCTCAGATAGGGTGAACATGGCTCCCTGCTAGGGTGTTGGGTTTGGGGTTTTGTTTTGGGCAAGATATAAGATTTTACCTTTTTTTTTCTGAAAGTTGTACACTGAGTGGTTTGAATTTGCTGGTGGGTGGATGGCATGAGGTCTGCATGATGGGCTGGAAGAGACCATGGTTGCTTTTCAGTTGATTTTAGTGAGTACTGGGTCAGGTCTACTGTGCTAAAGCAGAGGATTTTGGATTGTACAAAGGGCACACTTTATCCTTGGATGTAGAAATACAGGATTTCAGGCTTGGGTGGAGCCCTGAACTCTTTCTCCCCTGTAAATCTGGGTGAGTTCCATTGACTAGGTTAGATCAATTCTGGGTCATAGGTACTGTAACGAAGGGCAGAATTTGTCCCTCTGTGTCTTCCTACAGATCAATATACAGTAGAACAACATCAAGAGCTTTGCTTGTCTGTTTTCCCACTTACTTGTCTTTTCTACAGTCAAGGGAATGGAAGGGTTTTTTTTCCCCGTAGAGATGCATACTTAAGTATTGAGAGGTGTGCTGCCTATTTTCAATAGCTTCAGTAGAAATTACATTGACAGACAATCTGTATGTAACCATCAGCATGCAGATCATCAATAGGATCAAAACTTTCTTGTCCTGCTGTAGAGCTTCTCTGTCTCATGCAGAAAAGGCAATTAATATTTCTGGTGCAGCAGTAAAAATGTAATTGCATTAAAGAAAAAAACTGTGAAAAAGTTGGGGCTTCTAGAGCTATTAACTATTTTGAGATAAAACTCATTTGAGATGCTAAATTAGCTGAAATAGATGATATAAGACAGACGTGATTTAATTAAAATTGTCTTCATATTTGGCTGTCTTGAGCCAGCTTGTGGTTTTTTTTGTGGTTTGTTTTTGTTTCCTTTTTTTCTTTCTCTCCTCTCCACAGCACATCAGTGTTGCTGGTGAGTCTTTCCCCATTCTGTGCTTGTTTCCTGAACACTTTTAAAGTAAACTTCCAGTGCAGAGAGAGGAGAATATTTGCAGAGGATGCAAAACAAAAATATACACGGGGCTATTGTGTCTAAATTATTAGTAATACTTGAAGTCCATACATCAGTATAATGTCAGTGCTTTACAGCCTCATCCAGAGGCTCATCCATCTCCAGAATGCTATAGCCAGTGTGATAACACAGTACTGTGAGAACTCTTTGTGCAGCTAGAAGTGTGCCTCATTCCCCGCAGTGTGCCTGGGCACCAAGGGAAATAGGCCGTAACTCTTGTTTGTCCCAACTAGCTGGCTTTTTTTTTTGCCACTGCCAGTCTTTACAGAAGCTTTTCCCTGCTTTTTTGTTTGTTTGTTTTTTGGGTTTTTTTGTTTGTTTTTTTTTGTTTTTTGGGGTTTTTTTTTGTGGTTTTGTTTGTTTGTTTGTTTTTTTGTGTTTTTTTTTTTTTTTTTTGTAGTCTTCAGACCTTTTGCTTGTTTCTGCATTCATTGGGAGGTGACCAAGAGATTTATTTCAGGCTCTTATTCCAGCTGTGAAGGGATCTCTTGTAATCAGATTGTACCTCAGCCACACCTACTTTGCCAGAATGGTTTATGCCTGGTGTACTTTTTCAGCATTTTGGGAGCCTGGAAACACTGTTGAGTATCAAGCCATGGCCATGTGTGCTGGTTAATGGTAAGTCTGTGCTTTCATGCTGTCTGTTGCAGTTGAAGCTTTCATTGGGAGCAAGTTAGGAGCAGTGTTTCTGGAGTCTTTGAGAATTTGGGTCCAAATCTACTTCTGGGGCAGTTAATACTTTAATCAGAAGGCTTCAAAATGGTCCACAAAGTAGGTTCATGCTTTCTTTTTCACTCTATATCTAGGGACACTGAGGCATGGTCAGGAAGGGTATGTGTGCTGGGATTTGTTTAATGGTTTCCCACCAGGCTACTGACACATTCAGGAATAAAACTGGAAGGGTAGGGTGGATTTCTTGAGCTTATATGATCTGAGGTTTGCAATCTCCTATAGGCTTGGAATAGACCATATGCAAGCTAGATATGAGGCACAACCCGATTCTCAACACTCAGCCCAAGTAACACCTCTGCAGCCCCCTTCAAGTGTGCTCTCTGCTTGTGAGGATGACTGTTGTGGACAGTGTTGTGTCCTTTGGAGTGCTCCTGACAGAAAAATGCTCCTGGTGCAGATACATGGGATTTTGAGAGCTCATTTTGAAAGCTCCTGTACAAAGTGTTGCCTCCATGAGACCAGACTGAGGTGGAGGCCACACCTGTGCCTAGAAGTCTGTTTTCTGGAATAGCAAGCCTGACTTACTCTAGATAGTGTTGTGCTTGGACAACTTTTGCTGGTGAAAATTTTACTGGATCAATATAGGTGGAAAAAGGGCCTGCCTCTTCTCTTTTAATTTTCTTTTACCTCTGTGTTCAGGTCTGCTAGAGGTTTTGCCAGCAAATCTAAGTTTACTGAAATAAGATTTTAAAAAAAGCACATACAATGAAACTGTATCCTTTCTGTCATCTTGCTATGTCAGCAGAGCTTTTACATGTTGATCAAGGCTGATGTGCATGATGCATCTTGGGTTTTTATTCATGTACCAATGTTTACCATAGCTGTAAATTAAAATATTGCCTCTCTGTAAAGTATGTTGTCCCAGCACTTTGCTTATTCTTCTCTTATTGCAGTTTTGAAGTCAAATTCAGGAAGGTGTCATCTGCTGTCTCTCTGAGGGGCTGCAGCTGCTGGCTGATGCTCTCCCAGATCCTTCCCTTTTAGACCTCCAGTTTTCTGTGGTGCCTATGGGACATTGTTGATGTTCGCTCCTTGAAAAAGAAAACCTTGGTACAACATTTCATTAATGTGTTTGCTCAGAGCAGCCTCCGATCTCAATGTAGCATTTTTTTCAGTTCCTGCGAAGTTCTGTGGCATTAGAAGTAATGCTTCATGCAATGCAAGGTAGGGAAACAGAAGCTACTTAATAATGTGTTTGAATGGGTATTTTTTATCTCAGTCTTGGAAACAAAACATTTCCCATCTGTCTTGCTGAACATGTGTGATTGTTTCCCCCAAGTGCACAGGACTAAGAACTGCAGTGAGAAATTTTGAAGAGATGGACTTCTTGTCATCACTGCAAGGCATCTAGGAATGTTTTTCTTCCTATCTTTTCTCTCTCCTGCTGACCTCTAAGTTTCTGTGTCCCCCTCACAGTCAAACAAGCATAATAAAAAGATACCTGTGTCTGAAGTTCTGGTGCTTGTTTGCTTCTTGCTCATCTGTCAGATTAATTTTGCATTGAATTATGAAAAATGTTGCTCTGTCACAAGTTGGGGCTCATAGTAGATTGCTTGCACACTACATCTGTTCAAATGATCAGGAGAGGGACCACTTTAAAATTTCAATCATAACCTAAAAATACACATTGTGTCTTTTTTTCACATTTGACTCCTGTACTGGAAATAGCAGGGTTCTGTCATGCTTGTCATGTTTTCTAGCTGCAGGTGGTTTTAAGCACAAGGTAGTTATGTAGCAAACTGGAAAAATGTGTACCCATCTTCCTTAAGTGAGGGCATGTGGGAATGGTGCTATGGCCACATCAAGTACTGCACACATGGAAATTACAGGAGCTGGGCTTAGAGCAGACAACCAGTGTTTACATGCTTAATTTATGTAATAGCCCTTTCCGTTCCCTTTCCTGTGCCCTTTGGCAAATGGTTTTGCAGTTTTCTGACATGTGAAAACGTTATCAAGTTCAGGGAATAGAAGCTGGATTTAATTGCTTCTTTCTTTGTTTGTTGTAATTTGGTCCTTGGGGAGAAGAGGTTGATCCCAGGAAGCAGGGAAGCTTTGTCTTCTCAGGCTGCCAATAATCTGTGAGTACAACTCAAGGTAGACAGGTCAAAGTTGCAAGTTGAGCACTTATGCCCCTAATGCATCTCACTTTCTCATATACAAGCAAGGCATCTGCAAGGCAGTTGTTCTGTAAATGAATGTGATCTGAGAGCTGCATGTTTCTGCACTCATGGCTAAAGTGTGACTGGGACTTCAGGTGAAGGGTGTTGATCCAGAACAGAGGGTGCAAAGATGAGTTTCTGTTCAAGTGGACCAAAGCAATTGGCTGTCAGGAAGGAGGGGTTGGTTCCTGCCTTGTTTTTATCTCTGTTCTTGCTCTTCTGCATTGCCAGGGCATACTCCACCTCTGTGGCTCAGCTGAAGCAGGGTCCTGTGGCAGACACAAAGCAGACCAGATGTTGAGGGCAGGAGTCTGATGGGCCTGACACGGAATGGCAACAGTGATGTGTGTTACAGAGCTTCTCTGAACCTGTACAGTTCGACATAGGTAGGGGGTATCACCAGCACAATGAAAAGCAAATTACTGCTGAAAACAATTTCTGGCTACCAAAACTGATAACTCTGACAGATTTATTCAAACTCAAGTGTGAGCCTGTGCATGACCCCAATTACCATCTCACTTCTGCAATTGCTTTGAAATGGGTTTGTGTCAGATACAGACTACATGGGAGCTCCAAGATTTGGATGGAGAAAACACTCATCTTTTCATTACTGCTGGAGTAGGGATATGTACACCCATGTCTTTATCATGGTAAGCCAAGCACAGGTTGTCTGCAGCTTCCCACTTGTGTTCTTCCCTGCATATCTTGAAATGCCTTCTATCAATACTGTTAGCTTGTACTCTGTAAGTTGGTCCTGTGGCCTCCTTCCTGGGACAGGCAGTGCCCTGCTTTGTAGGCTGAGCTGTCTCTGTGAGCAGTGTGCTCTCATGACATCTTGTGTTGGGATGAGCTGTGCCCCTGCAATGTTCTTGTGAGGGTCATCTGTTATGCTAGGAGACCAGGTTGTAGTAAACTGGCCAAATCAGTAAAACTCACCTTCCTAGCATATGTCCATAACTTCACAAAGTGGTTGGAGGAGCTGGGAATTCAACCTAGTGAGCTTCAGGCTTACTACTGAATGATCATGTCTTTGGACAATGTCAGTGGAACAAGGACAAGCATGGTGGGAAGGAGGGGATGGTCCTGGTGACAGAGGTGCAACTCTAGGAAGGTTGGTCGAGTCAATTGAGATCTCTTAGTTCCCTCAGGGTTCTGGCAGTAGGCTTGCTAGCTCATTTTTATGATTTACTAACTTACCAAGTCCTGAAGAAGCTCTTCTGACAGCCCTCACAGATGGCCTTGTGCTGCAGAGGAGCCCAGAGACAAGTGGTAGGCAGTGAGAAGAATTTGCTGTGCCAGTTGGTCCACCATCATGGTCATAAGGGTTTCATGTTTCGTGTAGTGGGTTGCAGTTAACCTTGGCTCTTAGACTTTCTCAGTTTTGGATGGTAAATATGAGTATACTTTCAGGACAAAAAGCAAAGGCATAATGTAGGAGGAGCAATCCCTCCTAGGCAAATCTATTTCATCAGGAATATTTATTCAAAGGAAAGCCAGTAACTTCCTGCTAAATGGATACACATAGCCTGGCATGTGTTCACAGAGGGGTGGGCCTGGCTCTCCAAGTGTGTGATCCCTGACAGAGCTGGCTGGTGACATGCAAGAACATTGAAGGTCATGGCTTTTGTTACTTCCTCTTCTTTTGCCTGCTGGTGCTTTTGTCTTGCTCTGGTGGTGCTGGCATGCAAACTACTCCCTGCTATTCTATGCTGGGCCATTCCTTACAGTTCATGGTGTGCCTCTCGAGCTGGAACTGGTGGTGAAGCAGGCAAAAGCTGATCAAAGCACATGTCTAATCGAATTTTTAGATCTTGCTTTTAAAATGTGGGATTTTCAAATACTCTCATTAGTGAGCATTTGTACTGAGGAAAAATATGTCACCAGGTAGGGTTTTGAGTCAGAATTTCAGTATAATTAAATAGAGATTACTGAACTTAATATTGTTAAAATAAATGCTTTCATGAAATAAAGAACACCACTGGAACCTCTGGGTGCATGTAGGAAGTGTGCTGAGCCATTGCCTGCAGCTTGATGTTAAGACAAGAGAAGCTTTCTTGTAAGTATAGAAAAAGGGAGCTGCTGCACACTGAGGGTTCTTACTCTTTGCTCTGTAGAAGGTTCTTCTGGAGGGAGGGCATTGTATTTCTGAAAAAGTGAGCAGAAGAAACATGTGGATTCAGCTGAGAAGTGTCAACCTAACTAGCAACAGATTCTGCAGTTTGTGTTGGAATAATAAATTGATAACTTAATTTTTAATTATTAATTTACATTTTTATCATTTTGCCATGTATCCTAGTTAATTTGCAAATGAATATTCTTTTGCAGTGTTACAGTGCTTTTCATTCTGACAGTCACCACCTTAGGGCTGGGTTATCAGCTCTAACACATACTTCAAATTAAATTGGGAGGTAACAGTGAGAGCAGTTTATCTTCAGCAGTAAGGGCAAGTTCTCCTAATTCTCAATCATGTGTCACTCAATTCCATTATGACAGGAATATATTAATCCTTTCTTATGAGCAATTTAGTATGCCACTTTCTACTGCTAAGGCTTGCATTTTTATGATGCATTATTAATTAATATTGTTAGGGTTTGTGTTTCACCACTGGTTATTCTTTGCTGTGATTTCTGTCTTGTACTTGACTGCTTTTGCTTTCCCTGAAATACGTTATTCAGGGGCAATACCTCTGAAGGAGGAAGGTATTCCCACGTGTGCACAGGACTGACTGGGAAGCACAAGTAATTGTGACAGGATGGCCAAGAATGCGTGGAAGCCATAGGAGAGTGTGTTAGGACTTTTCTAGCAAGACGGGCAGTGGATTTGTTTGGTATTTTTATTTTGGTCTTTCCATGCTTGCTGTAGAACTGCAACGGCAGAAGCAGTCATGCTGCTTGGCTTTCCCAGGGTCTACTACAGTGCTGGAAGTATGGGCATTGCCAGTTCTCTTGAAGGAAGGCAAGAAGACAAAGCAGATACAACAGTGACATGAAAAATATGAAAATAAATGAAATAAATATAAAAAAATGAAATAAATGAATTTTGTTTTATCTTCATATATTGTCTGAAAAAAAAACCCTCCTGATTTACATTGGTCTGAAAGAGATGGATTTCATGGCATCCAAGAGCTCAGTCTTGGGCTTGGACTTCTGGTGAAGCCAAACTGTAAATGGAAAGTTCAGTGATCTGACTGTAAAAATTTACATTTGTGGAAGGAGAATTTAAACTTATGTCAATTTATGTAATGTTAATCTCTGCAGAGGGTATCTTAATTGCAAGACTGACAATTTGAGTCATGTTTGAAATTGATTCAGAGATTGGTCCTTGATTACTTTGGATCTGTTTCCAAAGCTGACTTGTGAGTGAGATTGAGGAACAAAGCCTAAATGTCACTTTGTTTCAAGCTTGAGTGTCAGACTGAGGCATCTTGCTTTTAAAGTTTTTTGTTCCATACTTAAACTTCAAGTGAAAAATTTACCATTGTACTGAAAATCTTCACTCTTTGCGACTTAAAAGACTTTTTTAACATGAAGGTGAGACTGTGTACTTGTAAGCATTATAAGAAGAGACTTAAGTAAAAATAAAAAAGTGCAAGTGGCAGGGAGAATTCTGGCAAAAGAGAATTGTTGCTAGGAAGTTAAAAGATGAATGAATGAAGGCAGTGGCTTTTCCTGTGTTTGAAGTTGTAGCATTTATGAGTAGGGATGTACTGCCCTCCCTCAGGGAAGGAGGCTGGGCAGGATTGCGTAGCCTTCAGAGGACAGCAGCTTTGGTGGGGGATAGTCACTTGTAGCTGCTGCTGCATCATTGTGTAGACTAATGTGCTTATGGCTAACAGTGAGGAAAAGCCAATCCATGGAATGTTTTCAGAAACATGCTTACAGATGTGCCTGTAGCTGTAAGTTACACCTTTAAATCACCCTTACAGGCACAGCTTTCAAAATCAAGTCATTGGCATAGCTGAAGTGGAGGAAAATACTCATCCCTTAGAATCATCTTCCTGTCTTTCCTCACCTGTGTGAGGTACTACAGTGACAGCTGGGAGGGGAGGATGAACAGCATGGGGTTGCCAGGAGGTCACAGGTGGAGAGCATAGGGAAATGGTGTGAAAAAAATCAAGGGTAAAACAATTGGATGTGCATTTGGAGGAGGAGTCTGTTCATTTTTTGAACCCATTCTGTATTTCTTATGTTAGTTTTCTGTATGTCACCTGATATGTGTCACCTACATACAGTTGTCTTCGTCCTGCTCTGTCTGCTCCAGCCCCACTGCTCTGGCATGTCTGGCACTTGCCTGTTTGATCAGGCAGGTCATCAGAATCATGTTTTTTGGAGGGATATGTGTGCCTGTGTGTGTCTGAGGCAGTTTTTAGGGAGTGTGATGCCTTGGCCCAGGAGGTCAGTGTGGTGCGAGAGCTGCTGGGGAGGTGCAGGTGCAAACAGGCAGTGAGGTCGGGGCAGGTAACACCATGAACAATCACAGCCAGGTGAGCTGTCAGGGTGACCCTACCTCAGCTCCATCAGGGCTGGAGTTTCAGCATCAGAATTTCAGCAAGAAGCAGATTTACTGTAATCTCTAATAAGTTTATTTCTTCTATTTTCTGTTTCCAGTTAGTGAATCTGGAGGGGACTGTAACAGCCAGTTAAAGACTGGTACAGGGAAGAGGCATGCCTGTTTAAAAATTGCAGAGAATGCAACATTTGGCAATAACGACTGTGTCTTTTTTGGCAGGATCCAAAGAGCTCAGAAAGCACTTTCTCTTCATTAGTGATCCAAATTTTATGATCACTTCTGTGTTTTGGAAGCATTCTCAACAAGGATGAGATGATGTAATAACATAAATCCAAGATTTCCTATTTTTTTAAGAAGAACTTATGAAGCTTTGAATGTGGACTGGGTGCTGAAAATGTTCTGGTTCTAGGTCATCTCTACATCTCCCTCAGGCACAGAGAGCACTGAAAGCCAAGAGGATCTGTGTCAGTCCAAGCTGCTTCACAGTCTGCTGTCAAGCGAAGGCTTCCTGGGAATGCTCTGTGTTGTGGACACAAATGAGATGAGAAAGGTTTTTTTCTTTTATTTTTATTTAAGTTTTTTATTCCAAGCTCAATGTAAGCTCTCTGACATCCAACATGCTCCTAACAACATAGTTTTTGGTGGTGCTATGAATACTTTATTTTGTTTCAAACTGTTTCTGGTGTCTTTGAACAAGCCTCAGAGTCTTAATTAAACATTTTTGGTCAGGCATGACTCCACAGTAAGTCAAATCCTTTGCCTTTGGTGTTTTGTTTTATTTAATCACTAGACTATTTCCCTATGTAGAACACTGCAGCACTCTCATCCGACTTTCTTTGTTCGTATTCCATTAAAAATTATTTTAACTGACCTTTTTCTGTCTTTATTTAACTTTTCAGTGACCTAGTCCTTCCTTTCCTTTTTCCTATCTCCTGCTGCAAAATTGCTTGTTTTCAAAGCTTACTTGCTTAAGGAAGTTGAAACTCTTGAGTTCTGAGTGCCTTAGCCAATTGAGATGAAATTGTGTTCCTCAGATGGCTCCCAGTGAAGCAGGGAAAATAAACTTTGTGACTCCCCATTTTTCAGAAGGAAGCCTATGGCATTGAGCTGTGGGGATTGGAATTCCCTCCGCCTTGTGAAGCTGTTCTACTTGGCCAAAGGACTTCTTACCCTGGTGGTTATGCCCTCTCCTTATGGCACCTTTAATTGCTGTCCTCAATGAACAGTTTAATAGTTTCTTGCTTTAATAGCTACTTAATGTTAGAGGAATTCAGCAAAATGAGGAGAAAACTTAAAAGCTCTTTTTGTGTGTGTGTGTAAGATTGTGGAAAAGCTATTTAAGAAGAAATCAAAAGAAAAGTTTCTAATTTCCAATTTTGTCACTAAGCTACAACAGTCTTTTTATAGCATGGTTTGGTAGGATCACTATCAGCTGGCTGGCCTACAGAATTTGAAATTGCCACTTCTCCATTGGAAAGTTGAAAGGGCTTGGCAGCTTGGTTTCGGGCTCTGCCTTCCGCTTTCCCATTTAATGTCATTAGAATTCGGAGAATTTAATATGTAAAATACGTATAAAATACTAATGAGTTCTTAGACTGCTAATGTGTATTATTTATTTAATTCAAAATCAACCCTTCTGAAGTGACAACCAGCCCTCCTCCCCAGGGACCCCTGTTTCTGTTTACTCATATATATATATATATATGAAAGATCACCATCCTGGTTCATGCTGAGCACTTTGCACTTCTCACTAATTTCAATACTCTGCTTGTAAGTTCTGCCGCTCAGTATGGCTGTGGTTATGTCAGGTCTTGACACAGTGGGAAATCTGTGAGCAAAGTGAGACCTAATTTGAATCCAATATCTGAAGAAAGCATGCAAACCTGAATTCAGAAGTCACCTGTAAGACAACCTCTTAAGTGCAAGATGCTTCCTGCATGTTTTGTTGCAGATGGGACAGAAGTTGTGCATGAACTAGTAGAGTAGCATTTGTCCTGGTGTCTAAGCCTTCTCAGCACTGTCTGATGGTAGTCCCAGGAGGCTGTACAAACAGTGGTTTAAACTGCTGAATACTCCCAGGATTAGTGGATGAGGGCTTCATGCTGGAGATATTTGCCTGTATCAGTGTATTTTACACTTCTATGCAGTGCCACCCTGTATATTTGGTTGAGTTTGTTGCTAAGGAACTTCAAAAGTCTTCTAATTTGATGTGAAATAAATGGTACTAAATGATATTGAGATGAAGAACTAGAATGTAATCCATGTTCATTTTATCAGTGAATTGTGCATGTGAATTCTATATCTAATATAAGGGAACTAAAATAGATTTAGCATGTCCTATATGCTGAGGGGATGCAGGACTTTAATGCTAATTTGTGACAATGGGTATGAAGCACTGGTTGGCAAATGAGGGTGTTCCCTTCATAAACATGTTTTTCCAACATGTTGTGCTTTTCCTGCTGCATCTCATGCTTCATGCAATAATGTTTATGAGGTTATTTGAATACCGGTTAGTGCTAATGGGCTGCAAGCTTATTTCATGTTGCCCCTGTTGTATTTGGGAATTTCCTCTTCTGTCCTGTCTCTATGTCTGTTACTGGGTATGTGATCACAGCAACAAATTTTAAGTCATCCTTTTTATCCCTCAAGTTTCTTAGTAATTATGTGACTTTGTTTTTTTTTTTAATTTTGGTGTAATTTGGCAATAGCTGAGTTCAGTTGTTGGCAAATGTACCAACACAACTTGTAATCTACAGCCTATAATGTCTCCTATCACATGGAAAAGCTGTGTGGTAAAAAGCTGATTCACCACAGAACCTTTGGAGACTTGTGGTGAAAAGCACAATCTTTGGCTGTGTGAGTTGAGCAAATTAAGTGGCTGAGATAAAGTCGTATAGGGGAAGAGCAAGGTGAGTTCAAAGGTGTGTCAACCAGGTATGCACCCTGAAAGCACTGAATGGTTAAAAAAAACGCCAAACCAGCCCTGTTTGTGGTAGGCTTTGCAGTGTAATAAAGCACATGACAGATTTCATCAGAGTTTGCTGTAGAACACCAGAAGGGCAAAGAAACACCAGTAATAATTAACATCTTCAAGGTTGAATTTCAATGTGAAGCATACACCATTAAAATGAATGAGTGCTTGAGGGAATGCCTAAGAGAAACCCGTGCTTGTCAAGCAAAGGTTCATTCTTACAGATGTGCTGTGTATCTCTTGCTAAGTAGATACATGTGTAAGTGAATCAGTGCCCTGATAGTAGTATGTGAAAGAGGTTTTAATTCTGATTTTAAAAAATAATTGACCAGTATTTGAATAAAGAACAAAATTTAGTGAAGCATAACAAAAGACGTGAGGTTTTTCCCCTCCCCTTAGTTAATTACTGACTTCCCTAACAGTTCCCAACTCATGCCTTCCATTGGGTGGAGGGAAACAGAAGAAATTTGAGTTACATACCTGCAAGTTGCTGAGTGTATTGAGTGGGGTGGGCAGACACACTGGCTTTGTGTCCAGTTTCTAGTTAGTGGCAGGTAATTGTTTGCAGAAGTCAAGTACTTAGCCATGGCTCAAGCAAAGTGGGTTCTTCACTTTATTCAAAACCTGTATGTATTGTTTGCACTGAGAGAGGTGCCTCTTTTGGAAGTGGAGTCCCAAAATACCACATCTTGTGTGTTGACACCATAAACTTTTGGACTTTCCACAGTTTAACTTTCTTAGGTCAAAGGCACTCAGCTGTACCCAGACTCCCCTCTGGGCCCCCAAGCTTAGATCATCACAAGAATGATGACAGCTGCTTTCACAATATCCCTGTTTGAAATGCACAGAGCTCCTTGCTATAAAGTGCCTGGGTCTTTCCTTCAGTGTTAGTTGTAGATGCTTCACTCTGGTGAGGGGAGACTGCTGCTTGCAGACGTATTGACAAGAATGGCACAAGATGAAGGAGACCTGATTAGTTTTAAAAATGAAGGACAAATATACATACTTTGGGTATGAATAAATTAGCTACCAGAAGAGTTTTTACAAAGAAGGAAGAAAGAATAAATGAGTGTTAAACCTTTAAATACTTTATAAAAAAATGACTTAAAATATGGCTACCTGCAGTAGTAAGAAGCAATGATCTGTCCTGAACATGATTCTCTAGAAAAACTGAGTCATGCCTTAATGCACCCAGGCCCTGTGGCAGTCATAATTGCTTTAGTCCACCTGGGAAATAGAAGGGTTTTACTTGAAAGAAAACACTGACTTCTGCATCTCTACTGTTTTGTTACACAGTCATGTGCTTGAAGAAAAAACACTATTAGATACTTCAGTTCCAGACTCCAAAGGCTGATCTAGATCTGTATGCTGCAAAGTACCTAATACACAAATAAGTGGTAACTGCACCTATTCTTGGGTCTTTCCCGTGATGGTGTGGGGGTTTTGTTTTGTTCTAGGTTGATTTTGGGGTTTTTTTTGAGGAATTTACCCATTTTGCTTATTTCAAAAGTCTAAAATATGACAAGATGATGGTACAAGTCAATGATGATGTTGCTAATGACTTTCTTAGGCCAAATCACAGATCCTCTTAGGGATCTTTTGGACTGCAAAGCAGAACGTGGGCACAGACTAAAGCACACCTGAAAATGCGGAAAAATATATTTAAAAAAATCTTACTAAGGTTCTGACAGCACATTTTTACTCTGAATCTCTCCTATGATGTCAAGCCACCCTCATTCCCTAATAAATCAGTTAAACGAAGATTTGGCTGCATCTGTGGCTAAGCCCAAATCAAGCTACTGGGTGTGGTTGAGCATTCCAATGCTGTGCTGAGTTCTTTCTTGTGGCCTGGTCCAGTTAAAGTTGATCCCAATTCTTCTTATCCAGCAGCCTGATCCAAGGGCCATCACTGTAATAACAGTGCATTGTTTTTCCCACTAGGATGTGCCCATAAGACATTAGCTGCTGTGTAAAAGCATTAGTCTGTTAAAATTGGTTGTTGAATTGAACGAGGTAAACTGTAACACTAACCACTTTTTTCAGAAGTGGGGAAAGTCTAAGGAAGCCATTGATTCAGTATTTTTGTTGAATCTAATTGAAGAGACCTGAGCTAAAAGAGGACACTACTCTTTGATAGATCCTACTTCTGTGAAAGTGTTTTGGAGCAGGAGCCACCATCTCTTCCTGCTCTGAGGTTACTGAAATCAGAGCTTCTCTGCCTGGTAGCTGGGACTTCTACAAACAGATAATTACTGTTTGAGTGTGTGTCTCTGTGTTACCTTGACCTTGAGGCAGTCTCTCTAATCACAAACTATGTAGTAGAACAAAAACTTGTTCTCTAAAGCTGGTGGCAGTTCTCACTATCTGTATGTAGCAGTAACAGAAAACTGCTTAGTGTCACTATTGTGCCAAAATAAGGCCAGGCTAGAATGATAGGAAAGATCAGACTTGTGAAACCATGGCAAATACTAGATAAAGCTTGTTGTGGTTTATCTTTTTTCCATAGTTGCCATTCTTCTCTTTTTTTTTTTTTTTTTTTTTTGCTAGTAATTTAGACCAAGTGTGCTTTTCAGCATGGTTCTGCAAATTGCTTGTGTTTTAAACAAAGAACTGTTGGTTACTTTTGCTTGTGGGAGTGATGGCTTTGAAACCATTTAGGCTTTTTACTTTACCAAAGTAAATTAATTTGAAAAACTCCAAGTGAAGAGTTGCTCTGTATAAGATACAGGCAGCCTAATTGTTTTTCTGTTTTTGGTTGGTTTTTTTTGGTTTTTTTTGGTCAGGCTTTGTTAGGTTGCAGTGATAGGTGCCACTTGTTTCTTGTGAGAGCTAGCAAGATGTCTTTTCCTAACTTAGCAACTCCACTGCAAGTATTTTGACCCTTCCACTGAAAACTTAGATTTATTCCATCAAGATTTCAAATTCACAATTGCTTTTTACATTTAACTTGGTTCCTGTGTAGTCTCACTTGTGGGCTCTGAAAGCTGGCAGCTGTTATGGGCGTCCAGACTAAAGTGAGAGGTGGTGGCAGGATCTGGCCTCCTTTTGCTGCAGGCTCTGTGGCAGGAGGAGACTCCAGACTGCAGTGGAGTTTGTCATTTATCAGCACAAAGCTAGAGCATCTAAGTACACTGACTCATCCCCTTGCTAGTGACTCACTTTGTCTTGTCTTTCCTGAGTGGAAAAATAACTCCTTTGTTTCTAATGGGAATGCAAAGTGACAGTCAGACCATAGATACCACTTTCTATCAGATACACATTTAGAACTATTTTCATTACAGGAGCCTTGGTATCCCAGGAAATGCATGCTCATATGGTTTGAGGCAAAGTCTGAGTCAAAATGTGTATTGTTTCAGCTGTTGGGACTGGGAAGGATGCCCTAGTACAGAAACTGAGTAGCTTGTTCATGATTGTATTGGGTTCAGTGCAGAGCCAGGGAGTGAATACATTTCCCTTGCTTCATCTCTGGTCCTGTATACCATCAGCCATCACACCTCTTGGGGTATTTCAATCAAGTTCATTGTTTCTCCTTTGCAGTATGCCAGTAGAAGTGGATTTCTCTTTCTGTATATCTGATGGTCAGAAGAGCCTCTTCCTGTGTCAGTTCTTTTCTGTTTACTTAGTTGTTTCTGTTAAATAAGAAGACTTTTCTCATAGGAGCTTCTATAATAGTACTTCATTTATCTAGATCTGTCTCCACTGGTTTTTCAGTGTGACATTGCAGCTGCAACCTCCTCTCCTCCGTGCTCAAATGTTGTATTCTCATGTAACATGTGCACCAAGGAGCTGATTCACCAGTGTCTTTCTGTGCATTTACACAGGAGCCTCTAGTAGGTTTAATGAAGTCCAGTTTTGTGTCAAACCAAGTAATGCTGTCCTATATCTTCACAGAAGTTTTCTCTCCTGATATTAAATTCAATTTTCATGTGTACTTTTGTCTATTAAAGGAAACTTTCAGAATTGCACCACAGCTGGCTCTCTCTGGAAGAGCTGCTGTAGTCCTTTTGCATTTCCCTCTAACATGAGCTCCCTGGCTCCTGTGCACTGTGGGCACTTATGTGGCCACCCTCTCTCCTGGAAAGGCTGTGCCTCATGAGCCCATTACAGCTGCTGAGTCCATAGTCTGGCTGGGGATCTGAGAGGGTGGGATGGAAGCAGGCAGATGATAGAAGCCACTACAATTACACAGGCCAGTTAAAGCAGTTTAGCTTTTGAGCAGAAATAGATGTATAATTCTAGGAGGAGGGTGCTTAAGAGTTCAGTTCTTTCACAATAAATCTGTTTCTTTCAGCTAGCTCTAAAATAAAATCTCCTATTCTTGCTGACTGTGCAGTCAGGTCTGCATATATTAGCCCCTCCCACTTACAACTTACTAAATTCTTTTTTATTTAATACTTACATTGAGGCAACAGTGAATGACAGAAACTTACTCCACTGAAATTCTAAGTATGTATGTGCTTAAATGTGGAAAAGGTCACATTGACTGGCACCTGGTGTGTCGATAGCAACTTGGTAGGTCTGTGCCCCAGGCTCTGTGTGCATCCCTAGGGCTTGTGGGTTGTGTGTGTAATGATGGATGTAAATATAATTTCTTAGGCTTCTGCTTGCTTGCTGTTGCTGTATAATTCACGTTTTTCCTGTGACTCCGGAATGGTATTGCTATTGCTGATCTTCATTTTAAACTACTGGATGCTGTTTCATACTAGAATTACTATGGGCAGGGCTGCAGGATGGGTCTGGCTGGCGCTCAGGGAAGATGCAGCCATGTCTGGTTTCCCAGCTTGACACTCAGACACTTATGTCACAGGGAAGGAGGAATGGTGTAGGCAGCACTTTTCCCCTCAGTTGTTTTATGCCGAGTCTTGTTATTTGTGACCACTCATGAAATCATCCGGGTAGTTCTGCATCTGAGCACTAGGAGTGTGAGGGAAACCTCATGTTGCATCTGTCTAGGGAGGCGTTTCATGAGGCAGAACAACATAGCCTAAATATTTTACAGAAAAATAGAGAGTACTTTAAACAGGGATAAGTAATAAAGGTGCAGTCCAGGCTCCCTTTAGGTAGTCAAGACAGCAGATCCAGACTTTTCTGTTTCATCAAAACCACTGTTGTGAAGAATTGTAAGAGGGTTGGATTCAGGTTGTGAAGGATGATGTGACTGGGAACTGAAACAAAAACCATAAAAGCTTTTTGTCAAGACACTTTTCCTGGCCTGGCATTGCATTACAGGGCTTGAGTATTTAGACTGAACTGCCTTTTCAGCTACTTTGTAACCTGAACAGCACTTCTCCATACATACATGACCTTCAGAAGTCCAAGTGTCTGTAAAATAAAGATAGATGACTTTCTGTTGCAATAGCTTTTTTGTTTGCTTTGCTTAAATTGAATTGTCTTAAAATCAATAGCTGATTTATTTGAGGTTCACACTGTGTTGTTGACTTCTTGACACTTTTCTAAGTGCACAGTTTATTAAACATTAGAGTAGTCCTTACAGAATCTGCTGGTTTAAGTTTTGAATTTTCTTGCATTAAAACTTCATTTCTTTTCCAAAATTTTTTAGAAAGTTGCTAACAGCTTTCAGCCCACAAAATCTATATAAAGAAGTTTTTATTGACTCTGAATTTGTTAAACCTACATTAGTGTGAGATGTTACTTGTTTCTAAGACAGCTCTTGTAAATTTGGTTGTTCAACATGACACAAGAGACTCTCTTCAACTTGGAAAAAGACAGTTCAAGATAATAATCTCTCTTCTAATGAATGATTGTCAGAGATTGCTCAGAGTTCATCTAAGGAACCTTTCCCGTGTAGCAAGTATATAATATGACATATGAAGGAAACATTTTTTAAGAAGGGTTTAGGCATTCATTCTTTATTGCAGGATTTCAGCCCCAGGAACTTCCCCTTCTTCTTTTTCTCTTCCTTCTCTCTTCCAAATGTTCAGATTTGATCTTGGTGGCTAAACAGGGACTAGGACATTGAAAAAGTCCATTATTCATAGATGAGGTTCTTTTGTAAATCTGTGTTCTTCAAGTGACTGCCCCAAATTCTGCTTCTTGACACTTTCCTTCTCCAAATGAGCCTAGGGGATTTCAGAACATTTGAACATATTCTGATCTTTATAAGTAACATTTACTGTCTTGTTGCAATGAGCTGGGAGAGCTGAAGAGTAGCAAAGTAGCATGGTCCTTTCAGATAGCATCAGTGGTAAAAAAATTGTGGATGATCCTTAGATGTCCTGGCTCATGGGTGTGTGTTGTAACTATTGAGGAAAAGGATATGTTCATCAGGTACTGAAATAAAAGGAAAAAAATTCTAATCACTGCATCTCTCTTGAAGACCCTCAGAGTATGAAAGTATTGGCATATTTATTTTGGGCAATCCTTTTCAGCCAGCCCCGTGAGAGACCACATGAACACGTAGGGTAGAAGCAGAAGATTAAATCCTAGTTAAGGCTAAATCTAGTATTTGCATGTTATCTGGCTTTTGTGTGTGTACATTGGGTTTTGTTCTTCAGTTGCTGCTTAGTCTAAAAGGAAGCTGAAGTGTGTGTCTACTGTTCTGCGTCCTTTATTCTGCCTCCAGTGTAAACAATCCCATGATGACAACTGACAGAAGTGCCTTGAGATGCTGTTCCACAATTTAATTTTTATTTTTTCTACTTATGATGTAGATGGAGGAAGGGGGGAAATGATGTTACATTTAAGACCAAACCATGTTGCATAATTTCTTTCACACAAGTGAGGCTTGTGGCACTTTTTCATAGTCCATGGGAAGCCTGAGTTACCTTCTGAATTTCTGGCTCTGCATGGCTGGCT
Source organism: Motacilla alba alba (assembly GCF_015832195.1). Taxonomy (NCBI): domain Eukaryota; kingdom Metazoa; phylum Chordata; class Aves; order Passeriformes; family Motacillidae; genus Motacilla; species Motacilla alba. Next base: position 53,490,086 of record NC_052031.1, on the reverse strand, counting down.
CCTGTGGCTCCCTGGCAGATGTGGCATGAGGAGCATCTGGGCTGTGCAGGGGCTCTTCCCACCCACCTGAGCTCATCTGCAGCCCTAAGGTGGTGGCAGCAGGCCTGCCACTGAGAGCGGCTGCCTCGGGGAGGAGGGAAGCTGGAGATGGAGTCAGGATCCAGTCATCTGCCAATGAGGCAGCTGCAAGATTTATCTGATGCTGCTGCAGTCTGAATCTCTGATCGCTGGGAGGAAGAGGAAGGGGGAAGGACTGTATTTAGTTTACCCAGCCATGGGTGTGTAACAGGAAGAAGCTGGAGAGAAGACAAATGAAAGGGCAGAATTTCTTCCTAAAATCTAACCTAAACTCACTCTCCTTCAGTTTAAAGCCATGGCCTCTTGTGCCATCACTACCGGTCCTTGTAAAAGGATAAGCTTGCTTGCAGGTCCCCTTTAGGTACTGGAAAGTGCTCCAAGTTCTTCCTAGACCCTTCTGTTCGCCAGGATGAACAACCTCAGCTGTCTCAGCCTGCCCTCATAGTAGAGGTGATCCAGCCCTCTGATCACCTTTGTGGCCCTCTGGACTTGTTTCAGCAGATCCATGTCCTCGTTATTCTGGGGGCCCCAGAGCTGGATGCAGCACTGCAGGTGGGGTCTCACCAGAGCAGAGCAGAGTGGCAGAGTCCCCTCTCTTACCCTGCTGCCCATGCTGCTTTTGGTGCACCCCAGGACCCATTTGGCTTTCTGCCTGTAAGTGCCCATTGCAGCTCATGTTGAGCTTCTCATCCACCAACACCCCCAAGTCCTTCTCAGGACTGCTCCTGATCCATTTTGCAGCCAGCCTACATTTGTGCTTGGTATTGCCCTGACCTTTATGCTTCAATGACAATTATTTGTCATGCTTCTGGTTTTGTACTGCTAGCACACAGCACTGAGATCTCCTGCAAGGCTCAGATGGATATCTTAATTAAAAAAAAAATCTGCTGTACTGTGTACATTTAGAAGTAATTTAAGGAACTTGGAAAGCTGCAGATCTCTGGTGAGGGTATTTTCTGTTTCAAAGAGATCGCTGCTACTTATGGCAAGACATCTGTTATATGAGCAGCCCTGCAAGGCACTGAACAATAGAAATGTTCTTTGGCAGGTGCTTATAGTCACCAGCATCCAGTGGAAGGTCTCCACTCAGTAGTAGTTATGCTACTGTGTGCAAGCAGGTGTGTACTTTGTCTGTCATATGGAGTCTAAGACCTTAACTGATACAGTCTCTGGCTCAGGACTACTATGTTTGTAGTCAAATCCTGGTACACCATTGGAGAGATAAGTTCTTTGTCCCTTCTATTCAGATAAATAAAAGCCTCTTGGAACAACAGAGGGTTGTGTGTGTGATGCAGCATCATGGAGAAGCTTGCTGATGCAGCTGTGGATTTTGTGCTCAGAGCACTGCCTCTTAACATCCTCCTTTCATCTTCCCTGTCAGCATTCCCCCCATGCAGTGTTGAATTTTTGCTTTATAATGAGGGCTAAGTCTTTTCCTAGTAGGGAACATTGGTAGTCTCTCTTCTCTGCTGCTTATGTTCCCAAGAGTTCCAGGAACTAGATGACTTTGAGATTCCTATGTCATGTTCATTTCAAAGTTGATCTAAAGTTAACAGGAATTGAAAGGTGCTAGGGCTATGTCTGCCCAGAAATAATCTCTTATGCAGAAGAAGCTTATAGCTTAGAAGTTTGGGTTTTATTCCAATGCCTATTTTCAGAGCTGGTAAGAACTGGCAATTTCTGTCCCATAAGAAACTTTGATCTTTGAGAGGAAAAACTTGAGACTGCATCACTGCAAACAACAACTCAGACTTGGAGCATTGAATAGTTTTTCGTGGTGCTGCTGATTTCTTTGCAAGTATCCTCTGTGTGTCTGGAGGCTCTAAGACCTGAGGCTTCAAGTCCAGGCTGGGTGTGCACAGGGAGGAAAGCACCATGTGTCATTTGAAACCTAGTATCTGTGATTTTCTAATTCCCTGCACAGCAGATTTGTTGGGTTTTTGGAGGAGGAAAAGTCATGTGATAACATACCCAGCACTAAGAGACAGTAGCACTACCATGCCTGGAGTCTTTTCTAGAGACTGGTGAGGTCCCTGGAAAACACCATAGCTGAGTATATTCTTGTTTAGGAGCAAGGCATCTGGGGAGAGAGCCAGAAATAGGGATGAAACTTCAATTCATTTGAGCTGATGTCATTTGTGATCAGGCTTTCAATAACAAATCTGGCAAGAACAGGCAAGATGCTGTACAGATGGTCTAAGGGAATGAACAAATAGAAGAAGTAAAAACTAACATAAACTGGCAATTATTTTCTTGTGCCTGCAGTTTGGGAGAGTATACTGTTTGAAAGTGGACTTGCTTCTGAGTGCATTTTCCCTAGTAAATGGAATATTTTACAGCTCAAAGCTGGTCTAGACAGTTTAGCCACAAAATTTTTACATTCTTTTGAGATCATTAAAAAAAAAACTTCCAGCCACATTTGAACAAATGGCTTTTCATTGAGTGCTCACTTTCACTTTAGCCATAGGACTGGAACTGAAAGGTTCTTTTTCTCCCTGGTGGTGTGGGTGCCAAGGAGGAAAAGAATTGTCCTGTGGACTAAATGTGGGGGAACAGGAGGAGATAATTTGATAGCTGAGTGTTTATTAATTCTCAACCCGTCAGCAAGCTGCAGGAGTTCAGGTTACTGCTCACTTTGCTTAGGGGCAGAATCTGCCCCTGTGAGTTCCTGTATAAATCTCCAGTAGTCCCAAATGCCTTAACACTGAAACTGGTTTGGAAGTGCCTGTCCAAGAGCAGGTGTGGGATAAAGAATGCCTGTCTCAATTTCAGTAATGGTATGTCTTAATCCTTAACAAAGGTAAGAATGAAAACATGGAAATTGAGTTTAAAAACATCAACACATCACTTTCACAAGAAACCCCCAGGCAAATAAAGCTCTTTGCCTGTTAACCTTACATACTTTCTATTGCTTGTAATGAGATGGTTGGTATGACTGAAAATAAGCATCAATTTAAGTGCTTGCAGAATTGGTACCTAGAAAAGGGTGCAGCCTTCAGAAAACAAGAATATGAAGTTAAATTTGACTCCTTGTCTTCCCAGCGTCTGTTCTCTGTATTGGAATTTGCAGCAATGCCTGCAAGATAGGACCTGTCTTTGTTCTGAACAATAAATCCTTCTTGAACACTCTTCAGTGTCAGGCATAAAAAAAAAAAAGGAAGAAAAAGCCAAAAAGCTCTGCCCCATCCTGTCTGATATACATAGAATTGAAGTTCAAAAGATAGTTTAAAGATGAAAGGGTAGTCTGTATAGGGTTTTACAATATCTTTTTGTTAATTTATTTTCCATGAACATTATGAAAATCATTCTTGAAAAACAAACCACCTGCACTGCTAATTTTTTTACTTTTTTTTTTTTTTTTTTAATTCAGGAAGTTGTTCCATATTGTTCAGGCCCAGATCCACATAAAATCATATTAAGTTAGGCACCTGCTGGCAAAGTAGTTCAGTGTGTGCTGGTGATAGGGCTTCCCTCCCCATTGCTGCTGGGGAGTTACTGCTGTCATTATCAGTAGGAGCAGCAGGGGCCCAGTGGTCTTCAAAATTAGGCTGGTTTTACATTACAAAGTAAAAAAAAACATATGCTGGAAGTGCTAGCTGGTACTGAAGTCCTGCAGTGTACAGTGGATATTTTTATGTATTGCACTGGAGCAATTTGACAGGTTTTTAAAACATTCACATGGTTTTTAATGTTGTTGCCGTCACCATACAAAGCAAAGCTGGAGAGGATTTGTTCCTGCTGCAGTTACTGCTCGTATTTCTGCATGAGCTTTTACTGGATCTGTACCTGAATCTGTAAAGGGTGGGTAAGGACTAATAAGAAAGATGGGGACAAACTTTTTAGCAGGATCTGTAGTGATTGGACAAGGGGTTATGGTTTTAAACTCAAAGAAGTTTGGTTTAGATTAGATACAAGGAAGAGTTTTTTTTGCAATGTGGATGATGAAACACTGGGAAAGGTTGCCCAGAGAGATGCTGGATGCCCCATCCCTGGAAACATTGAAGTCAGATTGGACAGAGCTCTGAGAATCCTATTATGGTTGGAGATGTCCCTTTTCACTGTAGAGAAGTTGGATTAGATAACCTTTAAAGGTCCCTTCAATCCCCAAACCATTTTATGATGTTATGAGTGACACTTGAGAACTGTGCATTTGTCCACTTAGGCTCTTTTATTGATTTTTAGTAGTGATGAAATACTTCTGTTCCTGTACAAGCATTTGTTTGGTTTCCAAGTTTTGTGGGCCAGATTTGTTGGCCAGGGAGGTATTTCATAGCCATTGATCAAAGACTGGGCATGGACATGTCCTAACTTGGACAGCAGGAGGAAACTAAACAGTTTAATGTGAAGTGACAAGAGTACTTGTGCTCAATTAATGAAGTGAAGAGGGGAAAATCCTCTTAGAACATTTGCTGCTCTATGGATTATGCAGAGATTGTGGAATCTCCTATTCATACAGAGTTAATGGATGGGCAGCCTTCCCTGAAAAGGTATCAGACCATTAGAAGATCCTTTGAAGGAGGCAGTTGGGAAGAAATGCACTCAGTGTGTGAAACTTCCTGTCTTGTGGGGGTTTTAGAGGTTTTGCCATCTGACAGAGATTAGCCCCAAGTTAATTAACTCAGGGGAGGATCCCTGTGTGGGGCCAGGGCTGTATGGGCAGGCCGGTTATATGGTCACTGTGGTCTATGTCCCAGGTTATGTCTTATTTGTAGGAGCTGTCAGTCACTGGGAAAGCTTCTAACAATGCTTCTCAAGGCATGTACACTGCCATCAGAAAGACCCTGGCATGTCCCCACTTACTGGCTGCAGCCAACTAAGTTTATGCTTCTTTGATTTTGGGAGCCACCCGTTTTTGAAGGAGAGTGGGTTCCTTTGTTGATTCATATAGGTAATAAATAACTGCTGGTGATGAAAGGATTGCTTTGTTGTAACTGTCATTATCAGAAAACTGGTCACAAAAAAGTAATCTACTCTTTCATACTTTACTAGTTAGCTAATTAACTAATAAATTTCATATTTACTGATTAACCGTGTTACTTTCATCCTGATGCTGTCTTTTTTTTTTTTTAATTCTTTCTTGTCTGGAAGAAAATTTTGAAAACCTGATAGCAGTATTAATGCTCAAAGCATGGGAAAGTGGAGACCTTATATGCAATGTTCTGACTATCACTGGCTTTGCCTCACACATCAAAGCAATTGATCTTAAAAAGGAAAAAGATAATTAGGAAAGCATGCGAAGTACAAGAGAAGTTATTTAATTAAGAACAAGATTTTCAGACCACTCTGTATGGGGAATTAACTGCAAAGAATTTAGGAAAACATGTATTTATAATGAGAATTTAAACTAAACATATTGGCTTCTTCACAAAAAAAGAAAGCATTGGATTGTAGGGTATATAACTGCTTCCACAAGGGGAATATCTCTGTTCCTGGGGGGGATCCTTTACTTACTGTGGTTCCATGTTAGTCACCAAAACTCAATCAGGAGGGGAAAAAAGGATATTTTTAACAGTGAATGCAGTGAAGCAGTGGGACTGATTATCATCGATGTGATAAATCCTCAATTGCCCACAGTGTTTATTTAAATTGGATCGGATACTATATAATGTGATCCATGTTAGATGAAAGTTGTTGAGCAAAGACAGCTGTAGTGAAAGTGGAGGCTTGTTTTATGCAGAAGATCAAATCCAATAGCCATCAACCCATTTTACTTTTGCTAGAAACAGAGATTTGTCAAAAACTGGGCAAAGGCTGCAGCCTGTGTTTGTTTCTTGATTGAAGCTTCCAGGGACTGTGTAAGACCTCTGTGATTTGGTTCTATTTTTGTTCCTTAGCTGAAAGCCAAATGAAATTTTATGGGTTTGCAAATCTTGTGGGCTTTTGGCTACTTCTGTTATATTTGACATTAAAGGAGAAAGACTCTGAATTGTCTGTTTGAAATGTTTTCAGCTATGAGATCACTGTAAAGCTGAGAGCAACCAGGTTATTATTCATTAAAATCACATGGAAAAACTTGCAGCATTTGTGGAGCGGGTTGCGGTCAGGGTCGCATATGGAGAATACATTTGTACCTTCTCTTTAATTTCTGCTCCATTTCCAGGAGTTTCAGGATTAATTAGCAAGTGTCTTGGGAGGCTTGTATCACAAGGCTGGAGGATGAGCAACCTTGTCTCTGTGGCTTCAATGTGAAAGGGAGCTGCAGTTCTGCTGGGTGTTCCTTAATGAGAGCTGGGTTCCCCAGGTCCTCAAAGTTGAGCACCCTTTCCTCAAAATCAGTAAGTGACAGCTGCCACTCTGCCTTGGAAGGGCTCCACTTTCATCTCTCCTACATCAGCTGCTTTCTGTGGAGTGGCAGATGAGACATGCATCACAACTGCCCTGCGGGACACAGAGAGTGTGTGCTGGGATGATTTCCTGAGAGGTCCTGCCTCACTGGGGGATATTCTGCAGCAAAAGCAGGTCCCTGGTTCTGTGCTGGAGCTTCTGGGTGAAGTTTTGGTATACAAAATTATCTGGAAACCAGTCTCCTGCACTGCCACAACCAGTGCAGAATTTGCCTTTGCAAGATTAAACTCCAATGTTGTGCTTCCTATCAAAACAAGGACACTATAAAATCAGAGAGGGAAGCACACTGTCGATTGATGGCGCTTGGATGATTTACACTATCAATTTTATGGAACTGCACTAATTCCTCTTATGAACAGGGTAAGGTAATAGTCATGGAAATTTTAGGAATAAACAAGTGTTCTGTGAAGTTGGAATGATTTTGATTCCCTGTGGCAGATAAAGTATTTTTGTGTGGGACATTAATATTTATTGGGATTGGAAGCGATAGAATTGATTTTGGTGACTAATCCTTGTAGCTTTGTAACCATTACAGGTGTAATTTTCTAGCTGTGTAAATACGTGATATCAGTGTATACACAAAATGATAGTCCAGTTAGATAAAAATACCCAACTGTTCCTAGGCTTTTACTGTTTATTTAGTGCACAGTTCTATCCATTTTGCTGTTGCAGAGCAGTTACCAAAATGGCCCTATCTTATTCCAGTGGAAGCTATTAGAAAAAATGTGTGTGACCTTTAACAGAAGCAAAATCTGTTCCACTGCTAACACTTTCAAGTAACCTTTCTCAGGATAATGTACTATGTCTGTCCTGACATTTAGTATTACTTTGGTCTCACCTTTTGAATCTGCTATTTATAACATAAACAAAAACAAAACCAAAAAATATGTTCCTGAAATTTTGAATTTAATTGTTTAAATGGTTGTATTTTTTTTTATAATGGTGCCATGAAGATGGAGGAAGAAATAAAAAATGACAGCCTTTAAATACATTCTTTTGTAACAAAGGTACGTGTTCCTGATCATCCACATACTTAAAAGTTTAGTATGTCTAGTATCTTAGGCTTGTTGATGTGTAGGATCTACAGTATATACAGCAGTGAACTTTAGGTTCAGAAACTTTTATCAGTTTAATTCCATTGTATGTTTCTTCCATGTGTTGATGTTTTAACTTTTAATTAATCTAAATTAAGATCATGCAACTGACTTATGGTCCATAATGCATCTGCCTGATTTAAAATGTTTAACCTCAGATGCTTCTTCATAATATATCTATTAGCTTTTTCATAAAGGTGGGTCTTTAGTGACTTCAGCATGTAAGCCCTCTTGAAAAGTACTTGGAGATATTATTCTGAGTCCTCTAGACCTTTTCAAAATTTACCTAAATTATTATAAATTTTGTAAACAGACATGGTGTATTGGAATAGCTCCCGTGTTCACAGAGACTGCAAAGCTGCTCAGAAGAAAAGGTCCCCTTGAGAATATTTATTCTGGTGCAGTAGCCACATCTTAGGGAGAATAATTTTTAAATCAAGTTCACCCTACAAAGAGTTTTTCTGTGGTTTTAACCAAAACCTCCACTTTGTTGTTTCATTATTTAATAATGTCAGTCCAGAAAGACAAGTTTGATTGTTGCTGTGTGCAAGAGGCATTTCTGGGCTGCTGACCCAAAAGCAGAATCTGTGTAACATACTGCATCCTGTTCTTCTGTGTCCTCTAGTTTTCCTGATGGGTTCATTGCTCAATTTCTGGCAACAGCCCCTGGAATAAAAATCTTCTTCCCTTTTTTTTTCCCTATTGCACTTCAGCTCTTAGCGGCAATGGGTGTGCAGAATTTTGGCTGAGGGATGTGTTGAAAAAGCATTCATTTGTAGAGTCAGGGAAATGTAGAATGAATTTGCAATCTAAGAGGTTTTTTTGGGGTTTTTTGTTTACATTTTTTTTCTCCCCTTTGTGCACTGTATGATAAAATACTGCCTGGAGAACAGGAGGCTTGGAGGGTAAATTGGCGGAGATGGAAACTGTGATTTTGTTTTTCTTCAACCTTATCTTGACAGGGTGGTTTCTAAGTATTACGCTTCCAAATATTGCATATGGAGTTACACGTGTTCACCATTAACTGGCAAGGTAGAGCTTTTCTGGCTGAGTCCTGTGCAATCTGCCATGGGCTTTGTTGGATTTGGAGGTCCCAGGAAATGTGTAACAGATTCTTGAGTGCTGTCTGCTGGCACCTTTGTCTGCTGGCCAATTACATATGTACAGACAGGGAACAGAGGCCAGAACCACAGAAGGGAGGCCCCTGCATGGCTCAAGTCTGAGCTGGGGCTGCACATCCCACATCTGCAGTAGGGAGCTGCAGTGGGGCAGGAGCAGGCAGGGAGGGCCTTGCCATGGGCATCTCTCCTTGTGGCTGCCCCTTCTTGCCAGCCTGCCAGGGCTCACATGGAGAAGACACCAAATGGGAGCTGGGGCTGGATAATGTTCCACAATGTTCAATGGCAATGTTTGCAGTTAAAACTGTTTTGCTCTTCTTTCTACTGTTTTCTGTTTTCTGTTATTTGAAAACAAAGCCAAGGTACTGTTTTTAAGGATCCAGATTACATAGATGTTGAAAGTCCGGTACTTCATAACTCTGTTTTCTTTTATAGTCTGGTACCCTGTTCAGATTATACCTCTTAAAAGTGTTTGATCAGGGGATATGTTGAGCTAGAACGGACCCATCAAGATCATTGAGTCCAATGATCCTCCTGACCCTGCACAGGACACCCACCCCACAAGTCACACCATGTGCCTGAGAGTGTTGTCAAAATGCCTCTTGAACTCAGACAAGCTTGGTGATGTGACCACTTCCCTGGGAAGCCTGTATCACCCTCTGAGTGAAAAACCTTTTCCTTTTGATTTCACCCCCTGCATGGTAAAGTCATGTGGCCACAAAGCATCTTGGATTTAAAGCCCACCAAATGGAGCAGGACTCCAACATCTGTCCTGGCTGTGACCCCTCCCAGCTTTCTGGTGAACCTCAACCTACTCACTGGCAGGGTGGGATGAGAGCCAGGAAAGGCCTTGACTCTCTGTAAGCACTGCTCAGCAGTAAGGAAAACATCCCAGTGTTACTAACAGTGTTTTCAATAAAATCCAAAACATAGCCACTGTGAAGAAAATAAACTGTTCTAGTGGAAACCAGTGCAGTGTTGCTGGGGATGCAGTCTGAGCCAAGCATGGCTGTGGAGGACACAGCCTGGCTCAGTGCTGGTGTTGCCTGCCTTGTTGCAGCTGCTCTGCTCCAATTGGAGCAGCTCATGGGTCAGCCTCACCTTTTAAAGACAGATTTGTGCTTTTGTTCCAGATGTAGACCATTCAGAAAGGACTACCCACAAAGTTTTGCTGGTGGTAGAATCCTCTAAGATCCCTTCAACTTGCTTTTACAAAACCTGACATTTTTTCTCACTTTTGTGTTGACATACCGTTGAGCACAGATATAGGTGCTTTAAAACTCAGAATTTTTATGAACATTTATGTTACTGAGGACTCTTAGCATAGAATCCTTACAGTAGTTGTAGGGCTTGTGTAACACCACAGATAAATTTAAAGAAATGCCAGGGAGGCATCATCTTTGACAGCCACTCAGAAGCTTAATGTGTGTTTTGCTGCTTGTCTGAGTGAACAAGTCCAAGTGTCACTGGGCCCTGTAAGTGCAAAGATAGGTGCAGGGTTTATTGCCTTTAATCTGCTTTTTCTGGAAATTACAGTTTTTCTTTGAAAGGTTCTAGTGAGGTGCTGGTGGAACCAAAGGAGCTGTTTGGGATGTTGTAAAGAGAGAATGGTCTCAGAAAGCCAATGAAGATAAATTGGATCAAAGGCATATGTATTAGAGATCTCTCTCTGTGTATATAGTTCATGTCAGTCTAGTGGAGAAAACTACAGTTTTCTGTAGTGCCTGATCACTTGTAGGTGACAGTTCAGGGTACCTTTTTATAGATTGTTTACTCACCGTGATCTTGAGACCAAAATTGCTTGGGGCTCCTTGGTGATATGAGTCTTCCTTTCCTTGTTTCTCAGAGACTAGTGGGAGATAAGCATTTTCCTTCAAACTATTTGGTTTTCCTTCCTAGTGCTGTCCTATGGTCCCTTCTTTTCCTGTTGAACCCTCCAGCAAGACATTGTAAATGCCATGGTGCTTAGGGTGTCCTCTGCCACCCTTACATTGGACATTTATCCACTGCTACTCTGCCTTTCACCCAAGGTACTACAGGGGGGAGTGGCTAAGGAAAGGTGTGAATAACTCAGGTATAAGATTCAAAACAATTCTTAATAGAAGTACGGGAGAGAAAAGCACAGAGAAAAGTGATGTTTTTTAATGTGAACATTTTTTAATAATTCCGGCATTTCTAGAAAGAGTGATGGAAAACTTCTGAAGAAACTAATGCAGAGAAATGAAAGACTTATCACAGGAAAATGGCTGTGATAATGAAGATACTTGTTATTATTGGAAGAAGAAAGAGAAGAATCTGTTCACAATTTTGTTTAATGATGTGTTTGTTTCCATAGTACTCCTAATGTCAAAAAATATGGGCATATTTTAGACTATAAAACATGTACATTTGGAACAAAACCAAGACAATACACAACAAAACACTACTGGAGTATGTTGAATAAGCACTCAATTATCTGAAGTGGGTCTTGTGAATGTTTATAAGCTTCCTTATTTTTGTGGTGTTGAGGAAATCGGTAAACCAAATCTTTTGGTTTACACAGCTAATTCTGTGATGTCCTATGGAAACATCCTCTGTAGATTTACCATTCCTTTTCATCTGTAAAAACTCCTGCTCTGTGCCCCAGTTAGGAGCTGTAAGAAGCCTCTTTTCAGACAACTGCTGGGTAACTGCTCCCTGACAAAGGCAGCAGCAGAACAAACTTCTTTTAAGAGTACAGATTAATTATAAACTTTAAGAAGTGTCTTTTCTTTCTAGAAAAAGTAGTTTGTACTTGAGAAAGCAGAAGTGTGCCAGTTTTTGGAGATTTGCTGACTTCATGCTAAGCTGCAAGGTAACTGTGAATTTTTGGGGGAATCTAAATCTCTTTTGCGATCTGTGTTTGGCAAGATAATTCTTTATCTGTCATGTCCTATATGCCCATGCTGCATTTTATGAAATTGTGGCTCTGAACCTACCTGAGAGACCAGTCATAGTTGCCAAGCCACAAAATGGGTGACAGATGAATGACTAAATAAAAGCCTGAGCAACACCACCCATTGTCTGAGAGACAGAGCTGAAGCAATCAGGTGGGCACATACAGGGAAGCTTTCTTATCCAGGAGCTGCTTTGCCAGGGCAGCAATAGCTGGCAAGGACGGAGACATTTTATTTATATTTGAGGAAATGAGCATTATGTATCTGTCAGCTTTGCAGTGCATGCATGCCATCAGTTGGCATCATTCAACATCATAGAAAGTCACTGTATGTGCTAAATTATGTCAAAGGAGGCTTTCTTGCTCTGGAGAAAAGGGCATCCATAATGTGTTAACCAGTCTTTTCCTGACACCTGTCCACAGAAGACATTTTAAAAGCCCAGGTGAAGGGTGACTTCCTTCTCTTTTTTTGGAAAAAAAAAAAATCACCTAGCAATTGTCATCTTTAGAGACCGAATTTTTATAACTTCTCTGATCTGTCAAAAATGACCCTTGCTCCCAAAACAAGCAGTAAAAGACACCAGGCACTTTGGCAAAAGCTACCATCAGGTACCTTTGTGAATGGAAACTGTAACCCTTCTACATATACATAGTTTAGTAAGGCAAAGTAGTTCAGTTATAGAAAACCAACCACTGACTTTTCTGCCTTTTCTAAATAATAGTTTCAGAATATCTTGTTTTATGTCTCATCTTTCACCTCAAACAAGTACTTTAAAGCTAAGGGGAAGAAAAATCTTATTTTTCTTTTTTTTGAACTATTTGGAGTTATTGACTCTTAAAATTTTATTCATCCAGTATCAAACCACAGTAAAAAGCCAGAACAAAGTGACTCTAGTAGTCCAGCCCTCGTATTGTAGAAAAAATATGAAAGTCACAGGAAGGAGGGTATTCTAGTTATCTGTGTGATGCCCTCATATCCCTGAAGCCTCTGTTGCAGCACTTCACAGCTGCAAAGAGATGTGTTTGGAAAGTTTGGAAATTGCCGATTTTTGCAGAGAAGTAGCAAATTCCTCTACTGAAAGTATGTTCAACATCCTTTCTAAGTGATGTTTTCAAAATCATTATAATTCATCTAATTAACTAGCATATTCTTTTTATGCTTTTGTGTCAGCAAGTGCAGTATCCAAATTGGCAGGCATGTGGGAATGAAGTAGTTTTCAATATTTTGCCCAGAGGATAAAGTCAGACTCAGAGTTCCATTGGGAAAGGTTGCTAAGATTGACTCTGTTTCATGGACCATACAGCAATTTATTTCCTTACACTTTTCCTTAAACCCCCCAAATTAAAATCTCTGCTGCAGAAACGCAGTAAGCACAGTAAACAATAATGACTTCTGCTTCCTTTCACCCCAAAAGTAAGGTTAACAGAGTCTGGGAAATTGCTTGAACCAGATGGCGAAGGTTAAATTGTAGAAGCATGCACAAAGAGATGAGAAAATCTTTTTTGAGAAATATAATCCTTTCTGTGTAATGTCTTCATTTTCGGTGAGCAAACGGTGGCTGCGTTTCAAATGCAGCTGCAGCTGTACTTTCAAATCACAGCCATTGCTTGGTGTTAACTATTTCTCCAAAGCTGCAGTATCCCTCATTTTAATAGCAAAGCAAATTTGAAAAAGCAGTTGAGTGTGTGCACATTAACACCTATGTTAATCCTCCCATTTAGCAGGCCCTCAGCGCTGCTTTGATTCTTTTAGGAAAAAAAATCCCACAAAAACAACCTAAAAAGTGATTAGTCTTGTTATTTGATTAGTTCTGTAATAAATACTTATATTTTTCTCCAATACACTCATACCATCTTTACATTGTATTAAGTGTCGAGACAATATTTCATTTTATGCAAAACATAAGCAAAACATGAAGTTAATGAAGTTTGCATCCTTGCCAGATAGCTGTCAGGGATTAGTGTTTATATTTTATCCAGCGTAATGAATTAGTATCTTGTAGAACTGATTGGTTTCTAACAGTTTGCTGCAGTTTAAGCAGCTCTTTAAGATGGAGGGACGTGGTTAACAATCCTTTAAAACATAAGCAGAGGAAACGTAATGGAAGTTTTCATTTGTTATTATTTATCATTGTAAGGTGTGTATTTTTAAATGGATGCATTGTGTGTTCTGAAAATGGTGAGTTTTCCAGAGGATGTACACCACCTCCCCTCCTCTTCCCCTGTGTGTGGAAATGCTTGATGGGTATTTCAAAGAGCTCCACCCAAAAGCACAACAATGTCAGTTATTAATTTAAGTGGAACAGAGAAGCTAAGCTGTGGTGACACTCAGGACAGGATTTAATCTGTTAGTAGAGTCCCTATCTGTAATTCCAGCAGGTGAGCTGACCATCAGTGTTTACTCTGCTCTCTCCTGATGAAAGCATCCTGCTTACCACCCGCAGAGATCAGGCAAGGACTGGCAGTGCTCCCTCTCCTCTGCATTGAGTGACCAGAGGCTACAGGGGGGAAGAATGGGTCCTGCCATAGGTGCAGGTCCCCTATGCAGTGCAAGGCCTCCAGATACGTGCTTTCTGCTTTTTGGATGACAAGCTTCCTGTATATGGAAAGAGGGTTCCCAAAAACTATGGAGTAAGGCAGAAGTGCTGAACCACACCCGATGGAGATTTTTGGTTTCCATACAGAAGCCCTTTGCCTCCCTTCCTTGTGTTGTTCATGTTGGATGTTGAGGTTGGTGTTGGAAAGGTCAGAAGTACAAAAGAACTTCATTGGAGGAAGATGAAAAGAGGGAAGGAACTGAACAACGGTGCCTGCTATGGAAGCTGTAAAGGACAGGCAGCTCAGCTTCTCAAGTGTGATGAGGGAGGGGGAATGCTCTGTGGGGCTTGAAAACCTGGTTTTGTCCTTTTCTTACGAAAACTACATCAGAAATAGGCTTGGTGTGGCTAGATAGGATTTATTATTAAGAATCTGTGTCTATTATCATTGGCAGTTGAGGGAAAGAAAACAAGTTTTCACTGTAATTCTGCTATTGAGGCTGGAAAAGCAATTTCCATTTTAGTGAGTGTCCAAGCATGAAAAAAATGAAGCTGTTTCCTTACTTACCGTGTTGTTTCTCATTGGTAAAATACTGTCGTATTTTCAAAATTAGGTTTCTTCGAGCATGCTGGTCAGAGCAAGGCTGCATCCCAGCCATGTGCCTGAACTGTGTTCAGGTTGTGCAAGGGTTCCTTTCATCTGCAAAGAATAACCTGAGAAAGTTAACATAATGGTAAATAAAACTGACCTGGAGGCGATAACTAACTTGCATTTTCAAATTTGAAGCCTTCCTTTAAAAGCAGCTGTTCTGGAAAATAAGTAGCCACAGAGGAAAGAGGCAATTAACTAGAAACTCGGAAGTAGAATTGTGATAAGCAAAGTAGAGAATCAATGGGAGCACAGAGTGAGTTCTTGAATTGTTAAGTAACGTTATTGAAGGTGGGTAGTCTGAGACCATGGGTGGCACAGCCTCATTTGAGAGAGATCTGGGCAGATCTCTTTGAAAGAGACTTGAATAAACGAACATATGAGCAAGAATGTGTCATGAATTAGTGTGTGCAGGGTTTTTTTAATCCTAGAAGAAGAAGAGAAAAGATCTCTTGATTAAATGGAGAAAAAATTCCATTCTTTGGTCTGACCGGGTATGGTCTTTGTTTTGTCAAAGTGAAATTAAATTGTCTAAAAGAAATTGTTTGAAGTGCAAGAAAAATGGTCTACTATTGTTCCTCACAGTGACTTCACTTGTCAAGTATGTAAAGCTTAGGTTGGTTATGGTAATGATGCATTCACCACTGGAAGACCATGGTTGGTGTTAAGGCATAATTTTCTCTTTTGTATTCAGCCAAGCAGCAGATGTTTAATTGGATACTTTCTGTAGAAACATAAATGGGGCCACAGCAAGCTATGAGATGCTTAGATGGATTAATTATTTTCTGTGGCAAATTTTATATTCCTATTCCAAGCTTTGCCCTTGCTATGTATTCTTGTGTAGGCTTCCTACCCTGAACTAGGGCGTGGAGATGATGTGAGACTGCATCTTCCACTTGATTTTTTCCTTCTCAGAAAGTTTTTTTTTTAAAGGTCATTTCGATTGCTATAGCTTTCTCCTTTATTTATCCTTTTTAGCCTCTGCCCTGCTTTATGCTATTGGGTTTCCCAGACTGCTTCTTGCTTTGTACTCTGGCAGCATTGCTCTGCCTGTATCCGCTGCCTGTCTTTTCATCAGTGAATCCAGCCTATGCTTCCTCCAGTGTTTTTTCCCAATGTGTCTTGTCATTCCTCTTTAATGCCAGCTGCTTTTTTTCATGTTTCTTTTTACTTCTGGCTCCATTCAGTGCCTGTGATCCAGCCAATCTGAGACCACTTGCCCTTTCTTTGATCCCTGTGTGTTCCCAGGAAGTGTCCTTACCTACCTTTGCTGTGTGGGATTTCAAGTCATGTCCTTCATTTTGCTGCCTAAAGGCTTCTTCACCAGTTACTACAGTCCTGGCTCCCAGCTGTAACTGTAGTTTGATGCATCAGCTAGCTATGTTTCCTCTTTCCTCTTTTCCCTGCTTACCTTTGACCTTCATTAGTTTTGGCAGTGTAAGTCAAGAAAAGGATCTCTTGTGTGTCTATCAGAGACTTCTGTCATAGTAGTTGAAGCTGGAGTCCAGATTTGCAAACTGCAGTATTTTAGATGTCACAATTGTTGATATTTAAAAAATAAAACTACTGTAGAGACTACTTCTTCTGTTAGTACTTTGCATTTTTTGTGATGCAGTTTTTGATGTTACTTCTGTTTATTATATTCAGTTCATGTGCTAAGGGCAGAGTGCTGTATCTTTCCATTTCAAAGCTTCTGCTATTCCACTGTCAGGTTTTAACAAGGTAAATTAAATTAGAAAAAAATCAAATATTTTAATCCAGGAAGGGGTTTTTTGGTGAGGTTTAGAAGATTGGTATCTAATTTTAAAGTTCCAGTTTTTTTGTGCTGTCATTTATTTTTATTACATAGAGAAAGAAATGACAGTAGTTGTCTAGTTATGCCCTGAATCAGGAGAGGAGACAGCGCTCCACTCATTGAATATGTTTTAAATATATCCTAGTTTAAAACTGTAGTCAGTTCCAGTTTAGACCTTCTGCATGTCCCAGCTGGGTTGCTTAGGCTACAGGAGAATATGCTGCTAAAAAAATTAAATTAATAGTTTTCACCCTTTTTTAGCCTAAATTTGGGAGGAATTAGTCCAAGATTCAGATTTGCTTTTGAATTGTAAGGATTCCTTTAATCATTTCTACATAAATATGGTTGTTTGGTATGGCCTCTGTCTAGTTTGGTTTTGACAGTACATGTGGTCAATGTGGCCTGTATTAAATACAGCCACAGGGACATCACTCCCTTTTTTTGAGACTTGGATCAAGAGTCCATGGGGGAACAAGCCCAAACCCTGCCCTGCCATGATGGAGGTGCAGCTACCTTGTGGCTCAGTCTCCAGTTCAATGGTCAGAGCTGTCTGTGATGTGGGTTTCTGGCTCCAGAGCCTTCCCTGTTCACACCAAAGACCCAAGTCAAGGTGTTTGTGCAGGGGTATCAGTGCTGTCCAGATACTGTTCCACCACACTCCACTCCTTGCTCCATGAATTTGCTTGCTCTGGTGTTTTCCTGGAGCAGCTGTTTTCCTCTCCCTCAGCACAAAGCGTTTTGCATTCGCTTTCAGCATTTGCTTGTACATGTGCAGCCCTGTTGATTTACACTTGCTTGTGATGCTCTGTCCTTTTAAAAATATGATTTATATCATCCACATGTGGCTGAGTTATTTAGGGAACTGGTAGTTAGACATTTTACAACACATTCCTGTGAGGCTTTAATTCTGTCAGGTTTTCAGTGCTATTTGGAAGTCTTTGTGCTATTTTCAGTGGCTTTTCATTTCCTATGGGGATCCTGTTTTGGAAATAACCAGATGTTTCAGCAGTTTGTGGGATTTAAAAAAAAAAGTATTATGTTTTGTTGTATCATAGGTCTTCCCTGCAATTGTGGTTTCGTAGTCTTTCAAACAAATTATATCTAGACTTATATAAGTTACATTTTTAGAAAAGGACACATTTTGTGTGCTGTCTGTAGTACATTATTATCCTATATTAGTATTAATGAGTCAGTAACAATTTTGATGGAATCTGTGTGACTAATATTTAACTCCAAATAGCTCAATATTTTTTGTTTTGTTTTAAACATTTTGTTCTTATATGCTGACTGTTGTATTTTTTCTGGTTTTGCTTTGTCCAGAAAACTTAAGCGCAATGACTCCTTGCTTCCAGTAATGACAGGTAACTGTAGGAGTGGAGGCAGCAGGCAGTATTTGCTGTTACTTTAAGCAGCATGTAGTTCTTTCTGTTAGGTTTGAGCACATTTTTGCCTGGTGAGTAGAAACCTAAGTCAGTATTTTCAGTTTTGTTAGCAGCAGTCTCTGGGTTTTCAAATGGGAACCAAAATTTAGGGTGTTACTGGTTTATTTGTAATTGTTAAGACTTTGGGTCCAAAAGTCTCTGCTGCTTTAAATTCGTGTAGTGTTGTCAAAAGTCAGTGGATTTGCTGAGATTTGTGTCAGATGTACATGTGCCTCTGTGTCTTTTGATAGCCTCTGTGTCTTTTGATAGCACTGGAAATCATTAAAGAGCAAGGGAATATCCAAGGGAATATCTTTGTGGGTTTTTGTTTTTTGTTTTTTGTTGTTTTTTTTTTTTTTGTTGTTGTTTTGTTTGTTTTTTGGGGTTTTTTTTTGTTTGTTTGTTGGTTTTTTTTTTTGATCACAGTTGCTATCACTTTTCTTTCCTCAGTTGGAAAGAAGCCTCTGTTGGCTCTGAATCCCATTACGTACACATTGAGTGATCTCAGAGGGTTCCTCGCTTCCTCATGCAGACTTTAATCATCCTGCCAGGGTGATACTTCCTTGCTCTGTTTAATGAGTTGTTCAGGAGAGACTTGGCAAAGGAGCTGGTGGAAGAGTGGAGCACTTGCACAGATTAATCGCTCAAGCTCTGCTCATAAGGGTTGATTAAATAAACCTTTTTTATCCATCAGCTTGCTGATCCCACACTGTCTTTTTCTCCTCAGCTCACGGGACAATGTGTAACTTAGACTGAAATTCAGTGAGAAGGGCAAAGGAGTGGAAACCCACCAGGACGTAATACTTGTGTTAAGCTTATGTGTTGATGGGGGCTGGAAAAGACATGAATCAGGGCAAGTTTAGAGGTAATTTCCATGGCAGGCTTATGCAGTGGATACATGTGACCAACACTACCCTGATAAATACTGGTCATTGTGATAATTCTTTGATATCTGTGTTTTATCAGTGTGACATCAATCTCTTTATCTGTATCTCTGATACATGAGTAGGGTGGACAAGAGGATTAACAGTCAATGTTTAATTGAAACTCTTGAAAAGAGTTGTTTTACTCAGGGTTATTGTTCTAAAACTGGTCCCCTGAGAAGTTCTATCCATGTGGCTGAAAAAGAACCTATTCAAGCTTCCTTGATAAAGATATATCCCATGTCTCTGCTTATTTCTTATCACACATGTTACTGATGTAATGAGCATGGTCATAGTGCTTGCAGCATTTTGATGGCTGGGGTTTCAGCGAAGGTCAGAAAACAAACACAACTTCATCTTTAAATCCTCCAGCAAGGCAGTTGTCATCCCATGGCAATGCTTTTCACCTTGCCCATTTCTCTTTCCAGCAAGCCCACTGACCCATGGAGTCATTGTGTAGGTATTGCTGGCAGTAATTTATCCTGTCACATACACAGTGAGGAAATTCATCATCAGAAATGTGGACTATTACAGATTTGTGAAGCGTCAGTTTGACAGAATTACTCAGAATTACTGACAGCTGGCATCCTTCCAACAGACCAGTAGTTCCTTAGCTGTGAAAAATGGCAGAAGATGGACAAATATATTGGAAAGAAAATCTCTACAACACAGAAGTGGTGCTAATGTGATACAGTTCATAACTGGTTGCTGTTACAAAGAGTCACCTTCAAGCATTCGAGTCCATTCTTCTTTCTTCTCTGGGAAGTGATTTACTTTGTGACAGGTAGTTTAGCGAATCAGATTGCTTCTTACCTTGTTTAGTCTTTGTCCCTCTTCTTTTGCCCATATTTTGAGAGCAGGAGGGAGCTGACCAGGCTAAATGCATTTTACAAATACTTCTGTCAGGTTACAGTGGAGCAGACATTAAACATTAATTTCTAGTGAGGCTGAAGTGGGATTTTAAATATTTAAAGGAGTAACGTATGTAAAGGGAATTCCTACCCCTTCCTAAAATGATGATTTATCATAATTTCGGTTTGGATATCCATAGGCAATTCATCTAAAATTTCTATTGCTTTCGTTTTCCTCCCTTTGCATAAGCTCTTTATGTAAAAATGTGTTTTCAATACATACCAGCAGGCCTGTATTTTAAGCTAATTATGATTGTCATCCTTATTATACTTGATTACTTTTTCCCAAGAACAGAAATTGTTGGGCAAGTGTCATGGGGGTGGAAATTGGAGCCCAAGAACAGAAATTGTTGGGCAAGTGTCATGGGGGTCGAAATTGGAGCCCAAAGCCATCAAATGTAACGATGACAGAACTGGGACGCATTACCTGATCACTAAAATTACTCAGACCACGTGCAGATGAATTGTTTCCCTTGTTAATTCATGCAAACATGGCCTGGAGGTTAAAAGAATTGATCTTGAGATCAGGAGGTCTCTTCTTTATTTCCAGCTCTGTCACCAGTTTGTTTTCTGACCTTCAGCAAGTCATGACTGTATCAATATACTTACATTGACTTTCAACTCATATGGATGATGTGAAGCAAGAGCTTCAGTATACTGATGTGTCGGAACCCAGGACTCTCCTCTGGGTGTCCTGGATGGCCAGAGCCACTGGCAGGGGGCTCTGAGACCCTGGCATGCAGCCAAAGACACACGTGGGGTTTTGATCTTAGCCCATGGAGCAAATTACCAACTCTGTATGAAGAATTACAAGCCACAAACACACAAGTTTAGATAGCATAGTAGAAGTAGTCACGAAGTAAAGGGTAGGATTTTTGAGTGCTGTACAGGGGGGTTTTAAGCCTTGTACGCAGGGGTCCAAGCTTTGTACATGGGGGTCAGGAGATCTAAGATGGAGGGACTTGGGTGTGCCCTGTCCTCTTTCTTTCTCCTTCCTAACCTCCATGTCTTTGGTGATGTTTTCACAGATTGGTCTAGAGTAGAAAGTCACCATTCAATATAGATAGTAGGCATTGGGGAAAAAGCATAAACATGTAGTACGTAATATATGATATAAAAGATAGCACCAGCCCCCTGGGAGGGCAGAGTGCCTTTGTCTGAGCTGCTGAACGGGCCACAGCAGTTCAGGGAGAAGAATCTTGTAGATAACCAACAATAAACAACCTTGAGACCGGACAACAGAAGACTACTGAGTCTTTCTTCGAAGGCACAGGTTGGAGGAGGGACTTCTCCATCTTTCGGGGTCATCCCAATCCGGGGGTGAAACCCCACACTGATGAATTTTGGCTGAAGTGGTACCCCCAAGGTTACACAAGAAGACTGTGAGGGAGCCAAAAAGTAGAAGCCAGAAGTAAACTCCAGTGGGAAGTATCAGCTGGGGGACACCTTTGCTTCCTGGGCAAGAATTTTGGCCCAAGACTTGAGTCTTGCCCATGGACTTTGAGAAGTGCATATCTACATTTAAGAACAGGACACAAGGTATATGATGATGATGATGTGAAAGAAGATTATGATAGGATTAGGAGCTGTTCTTTAGGAATGTTAAATGGAGACAAATAATGATCATAGAGTCATAGAGTATCCTTGAGTTGGTATGTAAAGGTTGGTTTCTTTCCAGTAGGGAATCTGAAGTCTGAGTATTTTTTCCAGAAGGGAATCTGAAGTCTGAGTATTTTTTGCTGAATCTGTTCTTGAATTTCAGGCATGATATGTTTTATCATCAGCTGTGTTCTTTTGTTTTTCAATAGCTGCTACTTTGCAGTTTAGTAACTCAAAAATTCTTTGGGCCTAGAGAAGAGTCATTGAAGTCACTCATAGTGGAGGGAAGGAAGGTGAGAGGCAGCCAGTGCTGTGTGGTGTGAGTAGCTGTTGGTGTATAAATCTGAGAAAGACAACAGATTGGTGCTCTTGCTGATTCCTGAAAAGAGTCATAGTTTTTCTCTTTCCTTCATAGTGGAGTTCAGATTTTACACATTGAAAACTAATCCTGTCTACCAATGACTAGTTTGCTTATATCTTCCAAATAGATATAATCCTTAATATCATCTTTTGCCTTAGTGACATTGTTAGCTTCTCCCATGTTCTTTTGGCCCAGCCCCACACTGTTGCAGTAAGGGAAGTATTTTTCTCCCCATTGCAGAGAGCAGAGTGGTCAAGCATGGCTTGTGGCCATGCTCTTCCTGCCTTGGACCTCTCCATCACTCTCTGCTTTCCTCTGGAAGGGCTTTGCAGGGTGGGTAATGGCAGTGGGAGCCAGCTGGGTTTCTGTGTGACCTAGTTTCTGCTCCCACTCACCCAGGGCTGTGGTTAGGACCCCTGTCAGGGAGCCAGCCCCATGGCTTCTCTGTGTGCCTCCCTTCAGCTGGGTGCTCCTTCTCACTGCAGAGCACAGGCAGCAGCTTGCATCAAGAAAGGCAGGTGATCTGTAACGGTGCTTTTATTTTTATCCAGTGTAGCCAAGGCATTGGTTGTGTAACTCAAAAGAACAACCTAATAATAAACCTGTGCTTGCATTTAAAAATTCAGGCTGAGTGTCCCTGCTTTGCAGTCACTTCTTGCTGCTGCTCTCTTTTGAAGCAGTTTGGATAGACATGGATTGGTCATGCTTTTGGCTCCAGCTGGCAATGTGGTACCAGCTCATATTTTAGGAAATGGCCATAATTCAGGAAAGCTGTTGTGTTCAGCACTGGATTGTGTAATTTGTATTTTTAATAACCTTCTGCGGGTGACTCCATGTAAATTCAGTACCACTGGTGCCTGTGCAGTGACAGCAGTCAAATTATAGAATTGGTTAAGAAAGTGTACAAATCTTTCCTGTAATGGCTGTCATTGCAAAGAGAAAGATAGTAGAATATCTTTAGGTTTTTTAAGAAACTTGGGGATTTTTTGGAAGCTTTTTTCATTTCTTTTTATTTGCGACAAATAGGCACAGCTTTTTATTAGTCTTATTTTCACTTTATCACTTACTTCACACTTTTTCAGGAGAAAGACCATAGGAAGAGGAAAGGGGTGATTTAGGGAGGAAGAAGTTTTTTGATCTTGCTGTGTTCTACACTTCTCAAGTCAAGCAGTAATGCTGATTGCTGTGATGCCATATCTGTTAGAAATAGATTGCATCATTTGTGACCATTGGGGTGGCCTGCAGTTCATCCCTGCTCATCTCCTCTCAGTGTGCTTTGGGGAGCAAGATGTCTTTAAGTCCTTGGTGAGGTAGTAGCCCAGAGACAGTGATTTTACCAAGTAACAAGTGGTAGGGCTGGCTGTCAGCCTGTGTGTGTCTATCTTAGCACCCAGCCTTGATGTAGCTTTTAATGGCTTTTAATGGCTACTTTTTGCTGGGAAGTAGCACTGAAAATCTTCCTTTGGTTTTTATCATTTCAGTCTCTCATATTGTAGTTGATGTTGCCAGTAAAAGGCCTGTTGTATTTCAGACATCCCCTGCCCTCCTTTAATCCTGACCTAAGCTTTGTTATGGGGAGGATAAAGGGCATTGCTGGGAGGGAGATTCTGGGAAGGAGATTGCAGAGCCCTGTGACTGGTGTGACTATGTTTTGTCTGGATGCTGGGGAAGAAGAATGCTGCTTGGGTTTGGAAGAAACGTTTTGGTCACTTGTTTCTCAATATTAAAGACTATCTGAGAATCTTAATATTGAGTTTAAAGGGAGAGAAGAAGCCTGTGTTTTGTTTTGTCTGTGGTGAGCAAACAGATGCTGTTTGAAAAACATGGGAGAAAGGAAGTGAAGTCTTGTGGTTTCTTTCATTGGTTGTTGTCCTAGGGATAAAAATCCATGATGGAGCTTGTTGACTTTTTGATTAGACAAATAGCATTGGGGAACTCCTGTGCTGGAAACCCTTACTCATGTGCCTAGCTTAACTCTGTCTTTTGGCTGTACAAAGAGCTAACAAGTGAAGGAGAGAAACCCTAAGTATTTGGTTGGGGCTTGCTGTGCTTGTGTTTCACTTCCCCTTTTCTCACGCTCCACTGTGAGTTTTATTAGGGGTTGACTTAAGGATAGGGATAACTTGGCTGCCAGCTGTTTTTTGTGGAGAGCAAGTTGGGATGGGCTTCAACCTGCCACCAGCCCTGAGCACCATCTAAGAGGGTGTGCTGAAGATTCAGCTCCCACACAGCCATGATGAAGCTTCTCTGAAGCTTCTCTGGAAGCTTCCTTGCACAGAAAATGGTATGAATATAACTGGAGTATTTCCACCCTTTTTCGCACAAAGAAGCATTGATGCAGAGAACTGCCACCAACAGGGAGTTTGTGACGCAAAACAGGTTTGGTTTGGAAAGAGATGGTTGCTGTTGCATTGTCCAAATGGAGACTGGTGTTTAGCTGTAGCTGTGATGCAGTAGACATTTGGAAAGTTGGATGATAACGTCAGATGTTTTAAAGAAAACCACAAGTGGAAGCTTATGGAAGAGTTCACACCAAATCCTGAAGCATGTATTATTTCGAAGACCTTGAACTTTAGCCTAAGAAAGTTTATCTGGAAGAAATACTTCACTGTGAGGCTGGTGAGGAGCTGGAACAGGTTGCCCAGAGAAGTTTTGGACATCCCATCAATGATATGTTTAAGGCCAGGTTGAGTGGAGCTTTAAGCAACCTGGTCTAGTGGAAAGTGTCCTTTCCCATGGCGGGGGGGGGGGGGGGGGGGGGGGGGGGGTTGCAACTAGATGATCTTTAATGTCACTTCCAACCCAAACAATCCCGTGATCCTGTAATTACTGGTATGGCAAGATGACTTAGGTAGGGAGAGCCTCCTGCTTAAAGGGACATTCCACAGTGAGGCATGAGGTCCTTGGTGCTGGGGCTAGGCTGATGGAGGGTGCAGGCTTTAGGGCTGTTGTCCTCTCTGAGAAGGGAAGTAGCATAGTTGCAAGAGAAACAGTGAAATTGTCTTACCATGGTGAACAGAGTATGAACAGAGTACATAGCAAACCACCCTGTGTTTTAATTTCCTCATGGGATAAGTAGGGCACAAATGAACATGTGCAGGGCATGGAATTAATCCTGTTCATGTAGGGAGGATCTAAATTAAATCACTTGTTACCTTCACCCTGCACTCTTTACTTACATTGCAATTATCTTGGGGTCATCTGAAGAACTTATTTTTCAGTTTCACTCATATCCTCATCTATAGCCTTTGTATCCCTCATTATTTTGTGGGCAGTGTAAAACAGTAATAAGAAAAAGAGATAGCTAAGTTCTTGAGCAAAAGAACTTAGTAGGTGCTAGTGGTTTAAATTTGATTTTTTAAAGTATGCATATTCAGCTGTCCTTTGAAATTAGCACACATTTTGTGGTAGCCACAAACACAATACTACAAGTGCAATTTCTGCAAGGTTAGTGACAGTGGGGTTATCAAGTTGTGGTGTTCTCATTTTCTTTTCTCTGTGGGGTTCACATTACAAAAAAACATTCAGAGCTGAGGTAGAGGCAATAGGCAGTCTTAACTTCTAAGGCCATTTGTATTTACCTGAAATTTTTTTCTAACACTGAATTTAGCTGGAGCGCAGCCTTGATGAGAAAAGTCTTATGCACCCTATCAGAAAGTAGCATGTAAAGTCTTGGACTACTTTCCATACTCACAGCTTTTAATGGTCTGAGGGATGACTGCTCCTTAATTAAACATTTGGGATTGAGAACTGAAAGTGAATATGTAAACAGGAAAGGAAAAATTGCTGCTCGTTGAGAAATGGGAAAGCACTTGGCAATGTCACCGCCAAACATTTTGGCTGTTAATGCCTTTGTGGGCCTGTGATAATTAATGTTCCTGGCCTTGAACTCTGTCATCTTTCTTGAATGTTTTAACTGCAGGAAAAACAAAGCCTTGAGTAAAAACTATAAGTAAGATCAGCCATGCTTCCTGACCTTCCCGCACTGTAGCTCCTGGCCTTGTAATTTGCCTGCCTCTCAAGCCTCTTGTTCATTATTTTTGGTTTCAGCTGATGCAGGGCCCCTGGGTAGATGGGGTCTCCTGGGAGTAGAGGAGGGGAATGTGTGGAGTAACAGCACTGAGTTGGGAATGGAGGACCGAGATAATGGAAGAAGTCTGCCAGTCTCAGGGATGGGAGTAAAATATGAAAACCTAGGGGGACTCATGGAAGAGGGCTAGTTTCTGTTTCCTCTTGAGCAACTGAGGCTGTCTCCCATGCCTTCAGCACCTCTTGTCCTCACCACCCCTTGCTCTGTGTTGAGCAGGACACAGGTGTCTGGTGTGATGGCCAAATTAGGGAGTAAGTTGGGATTTTTCTTGGCTTGTGTGTTTAGAGGGTGGAAGAAGGGAGATGGATTGTGGTGGAAAGACTAGGAAAGATGAGGGAAGAGAAATGGTTAGCTAGGAAACAGCATAAAAGATTGGTAGAGGTGTGTAGGGGCAGCAGCATCAGAGCAGCAAAGGGAATAATTTGGTGAGGGTGGAAAAGAAAAGGTCAGAGAGGAATAAAGAGAGGATAAAGATTCCGGAAAAATAGAATAGGTTTTGACAGGAAAATATGATGTCAAGAGCTTGATTAAATAGAGTAGTTGAAAAGTCGTGTGTTCTGGAAAAAAAAGTTATTAAATAAGAGACTACTAGTAAATGAAAAATTCACATTGCCATTTTCTCTGAATATTACTTAAGCTTTCATTCTGGGAGTCTTGTAATGAAATAGAGAGAAGCAAAATACAGAGAATGGAAAGGAGAAACCAAAATAAACTGGTATTTCATTGCTGGATTTGAATAGTAGAACATAATGCAGCATGTTACAACTTTTGAAAATTGCTTTCAAAAAATAAAAAAAGCCAGCATCTGGCAGTGGGTTAAACACTGGTTTGCTGTTTCAACGTCAATAATGCAAGTATATACTCACTCATGTATAGTTGTAATCTACTCACTTATATCGTATCTGCACGAGTAGCACGAGTAGCTCCACTTAAGCACACAAATGGTTCCCTTCTCAGCTGAATAAAATTATTACGCTGCTTTGCCTGCTGAGGACTCAAGCAGTCAATCTCAGTAAATCTTCCTTTCACCTTTCACAGTTCAGGTGCAATTCCCAACCATGCAGAAGAACTGAGATGTGTTAGAGTTCATGGAGCTGAGATGATTTATCTCAGCTTGGAAAGGGATAATATGTGACAATCCCTTATTGTAAATTTGAAATCAAATCAGCTTTTTTTTCCCCACTTGTTGTAGTCTGTTATTTAACACAGCTTTTACATATACTCCTTGGTTAAGGCTGATTAATATTTGATGAAGACAAATGGAGTTTTCAGAATAAAGCGTAAGAATTGCCCCAAAAGCAGCAGCCATCTGAGATAAGAGTGATCAGGAGGGAACAATCTGCCATTCAGCTCTGTGGCTGGAGAAAGCATCACTTAGACTGTAATTTTTATTCTGCTCTATATTTTTAAGGTGAAAGTATAAAGTACTTTAAATTAAAATGCAGTTTTGTTGTTTCAGCTTTCAAGAACTTGTGATAAAATTAACCTGTACATAGTTGAGAGCAAAGCAAGACTGGAATACATCACAGAAGCCTTCTCTGCAGCCTTGGAAGGTTAAAGACAGGCAATGATACTAAATGTCTTTTCAGAAATGACTGTTTTAAAATTAATTGTCCAAGCTAATAACCCTATTTGTTTTAATTATACAATATTTGAATGTCGAATTACTCCTATACAGGTGATATGGGAATGAACAACCCAAAAGTTAAATTGGCAAGTGAATGCATGTCAGTTTGGCACATATATTACTGATTTTAAAAACTTTGAACAGTTTTTAAGATTAGCTGTAACTGGGGAATCATCACTAAGGAGATGTATTTCCCATGGGATCTCTGGGGACTGGATTTTGGGCTGATGCTTGTTAAATATTCTAATTTATCATCCAGAACAAAACATACTCATTTATTGATCAAATTTACAGAGGATGCAAAAGTTAGGGCAGTGGTAAATGGAGAGGAAGAGAACGGCAAGTCAGTAATGCAGAATTGTGAATACCCAGTGACTTGGGTGGCAGCCTTGTTTTAGTCATTTTGCAGCACTGAATGCATAGAGGAATAAAATGTAGGTGATGCTTACTTAGTAGAGGACCCTTTTTTGTTGGAAGTGAGGTCTGGGAAGGATTTGAGGGTGATGGTTCACCAGCTGGCCTGCCTGCTGCCTGGCACACAGGGGAGCACGTGAGGGTGGAGGACAGGGCCAGCAAGGGGAGGTGGCACTTGCTCATCTTGTGAGTCCTGCCACAGCTTGTGCTGTGTGATGTGGGGCACCCTGGTGTCAGCAATCTGCAGTATTAGCTTTGAGTGTGTTCAGAAGAAAGGAAGGAGTGATGAGGTGCCCAGAAAACTTGTCACAGAATAAAGGGAAGTTAGAAGGTACCTTGATCATAAGTTACATGCATAGAGGTGAGGAGATGTACCACAAGATCAAGTGGCTGGGAGTAGCAGATTGGTCACATCAGCTTAGCAAAAGGGTATGGTTGGGGAGGAAAATTTGACATCAAATCAGTTTCTCAAGGTGTATTTTCTGTTCCTGTCAAATTTAGAAACAAGATGAGTTGTCTTTCTGGAGGGTGCATGTTGCTTAGCTGGGAATTATTTCAGGAAAATCTTCTGAAAAGGGTGTTTTTCTTTGTTTCCTCTCCTGCTCTTTCTGTCCTCCTCTGCATGAGACATCTTGCACAAAGGCAAGAACAGCATTTGTTCCCTACAGAAGAACTTTTTGAGTGTATGGCTTTGTCAAGCAGTTTAGTTGCCTGTCTCCTTCAGAATGATACTGTCAGAGAGATCCTGGATTTTAGCTGCTTGCTGGTCACCAGCTGCAACACTGACAGAGTTTCTCAGTGCTGTTGGCAGGCTATTTTACTGAAAGCAAAGCTTAGTATTTTGCATGCTAATTACTAAATAGTGGTATTACCAGTAGAGGTCACATAGGTATCCAGTATTCAGAAGCCTTAGAAACTACATGTTGAAGTGCTGTGTGGTTCCTTCATTCCTATCTAATGCAGAGGAAAACTACTTGCAGAGTGGCCTCATGCGATTTTGCATGTTACTTTTATACGCATATAGCATATCCATATTATTTGGAGGAAGAGTCACAGTCAATATTCAGTCAATATTTAGTCTATTCTATTTGCTAGTGATATCAGAATATGTATCTTCTACAACTGCTGCCTGTTCCGGTTCCCCTTTGAATGCTCTCATTGGATGTAGTAACACTGAAAAATCATTTCTTGTTCACTCCTTTTTCCTCTGGGGCGTGCCTTCAGGAGGTGGAGTTGGTATGCTTGGCTCACCCACTTGTGTATGTATGTGTGAGGCATGGCTGCATTTCCTCACTGTAGAAAAAAGTCCATCAAAAGGTTTTAATTAAAGTCATTGAAATGATGGGGGCAGTGGAAGGAGACAGATGAAGGGAGTAAGACCACATAAAGATAAGCAGGCACTGAGACCTTGTGCATTTGCCATGGTGAATGGTTTTCATGGGTTTTGAGAATTTCTCCTCAGAGAAAGACAGATCCAGAGTGCTCAGTGCCTCACCCAGAGTTGGCTGGGCTCTATAATGGAAATACAGATTATGCTAATTGAGATTGTTTTATAGTGCTAATGTGTATTTTACTCTTCTATGTGGTGAAGTGCAGTCTGGGTCTGAGGGAGCTGACAATGTCCTATTCATATGTAAAATGTTGTGAAGGATCTGTGGTTTGGGGTATTTCAAAAGTGCCACATGAGGGAATTCGTACATCTGAAAGCAATATTATCCTTATCCGTGTACACTCATTGCTAATGGAGAGAGGAGCATGGGAAAGCAGCTTCCCAGCCTCCCTGTACAGTTGTGTGGATCCTGCTGGAAGAAGGAGGATAACTTTTGTGGTCCAGTGGGGCAGGATGTGGGGCCAGCATTGCTCTACAGACCTGGAGCTGTGCTGATCCCGGTCAGCTGAGGCAATAAACAACTGCTGGGATAGTAAAAGATCTTGCAAAGAAGCCCATTGCATCTCTGTGCCTTGGGATTACTTGGAGTTTAGAAGTATTAAACAGAATAAACTCTTGGAATAAGGCAGTAAGCCCAGCTGTGTATTAATTGTTAGTTCGGACAACTTTCAAATCGCAGAATCAGGCCTTTGCTGTCTGTGATACTTTCTTCCTTTTAATATCAGCATTTGGCCTTCACATTGCCAAGGAAGATGCATCCTTAATTTGTGAGAGCTCATCTGCTTATCCAACAAGCTGCAGTCATAATCCTCTTTGCCATAATGAATGACTGCTCTGGAAGTGATTACTGCAGGATTTCATACTGTCTTTTCTGCTTATTGAATTCTTTAGTGCTTATTTTTTGTAAAGAAAATTGTTGCTCATAAATCACAGTAAAGTATCAGGGGGATATGACTGCACTGAAATACTGGAGGCGCTGCTTCAGAGGTGGTAAATCTTGGTCTATCTGGACATGTTGCTAGGACAGGAATGACCTGTGTCCCTTGGCTTCTGTTTGTCAGGTCAGGTGTGCATATGTGTGTGAGCACATATGCACACCTGCATATGTGTGTGAGCACATATGCACACCATTCTGCCTCAAGTTCAGACCCCACAAGTTTGAGCCTTTCATTGCTCCAGGTTAAAAAGACTGCTGCAGCTCTATTTTCTATTCTGCTTGGCTTGTGAGAAGACATACTGTGCATTTCAGTATATCCATTGCAAATATGATTTTGTTTCATCTTCTGTGCACATCTGTTGAAGAATAGCAAAGAAACAGTAGCTCAAATATACTGCAGCTGCAACAGCCGTCATTTTCATTTTGACTGTGATTCAAGATAAATGCTTTTGAAATTACAGCTCTCTAAAGAAACCTTCCTCCTTTAAAGGTTTTTCTCTTCCTCTTTTTTTGTCTTTTTGTGAGCTCATAAATCATTTTTGTTAGGTAGACTGGTACTTAACAGTGTGATGGAAGTAGTTGGAAATTTAGAAAAAGAAATCCAGCTTCTTATTTTTGTAGACAATGCAAATGTACAGCTTTTTTCCCCCCTGAACCTACATTTACACAGTTTTCTTTTGAACTTGCATCAGAGAGATGGGATATAACCAGATATCTACAAGCTTGAAAACTAGGCTGATAAAAAGACCAGAGTAGAAAATTTAGCTCTTTGCTTTGAAGACAACCCAGCAGCAGATGTGCCTGTTGATGTTGTTACAGTGAGTATCTAGAAATTGGAGGAAGGCATATTTAGAAACCTGTAAGCCTCATTATAAATCTTCCTACCTTTCCAGATTATTGCAGTCTACTTGGCAAAACACATGCCTGACTTGTAATGGAAAATTAGGAAAAAGTGTAATGTCCAGAAAGAGTTAGAAAGAGTTCTTCTTTGCATTTGATGTACTGGATCCACAGTGTCCCTTCATGCAGATTCATAATGCACGTGTTTGTGAAATACATATATTTCGAGTCATAATTCCTAAGCTTCTAACTTCATTTGTAGAAAGTTGCATTTGAGATGGAAAAAAAAAAGGAAACAAAGAAATTCTTAAGTTGATGTAGATGGCAAAAAATATTTATTTATTTATGAACTCTTAGAAGTACTTCAGTGAGAAAAAAAATATACTATTTTGATCAATATTTTGTGACATCTGGCTTTGCTAATTGATGACATAAATTACAGCATTCTCAGAGGTGAGCAGACAGCTGAGATGGTCAGTGATGGACCTGTGAAATACTGTGATGCCCCCAGATCTGCATTTCATGCCAGAGAAAACAAGATTGTATCAGAAAAGTTTTGACCAAGTCTAATGTAGTTTGTAGTTTGCACCCACAGAAACTTGCAGTCTTTAAAGAAGCCTGTGTGTTTGAGATAAATAAAATAGAGTTTTCCTCATGGGAGTAGTAAAGCCTGTGGAAAAGTCTCTTGATTTAGGTTTGTGGATAAGTTCTTGAGACTTCTAAAGAAATGCTGTATATATTAACATTTTTTTTTAATTACTGGAAAAAAAAATTCTCATTGCTCATTAACAGGGAAGATGTTGTGCTAATTTATGGCACATGCAAAGTCTGTAGGGTGACCAAGGATCTAAGTTTGCATAATTTCAGCCAAGGATATTAACTTCCCCACTGTGCCAAATTAAATTCATCCCCATGCTAATCTGAGAACAAACAGGATAAAATACAAATTTGTCTCTGGAAAACGGTCTAAAGCAAGAAGGAATTAAATATCTCTCGATTCTTTGGAGGGCATTTAACTCTTTTGTAATTAGTGATTAGAGCCAAGAAACAAATGTTGGGATTAATTTCCTTACTGTGCCAGGATTTATTTCACGTAACCTCGACCATTTAGGATTGCTGGTCAGTGGAAAGGAGAGGAGCCACCTCCAGAGCCCCTTGGGGTGGCCCACTGCTGCAGATGTGGCTCTCTTTTAATTGTAGGAGCTTAAATGAGTAGTTTATAGAAATCTCACCTCCTAATATGAATTCAGAGTGTAGTTGGGAGTTTTTAGGGTCTTTGCCTCTACTTTTCTGACTTGGGAAGTGAGAACTGTTACTTTGCTGGTCCCTGGCACCTTATCTGGCAGCTGTCCTGCTCTTCTCGGCTATAATAATTTCACTAAGGTGTGATCTCTTCTTTGTTTTTTATCCTTTGCTTTTGTTGTATCCATTTTGTTTGTTTCTCAAGCTAAGTAAACCCTTGTTTTTGTAGTTACTATCTGGTGTAAGGTAAAATCTGTTCTCCGTTGATAAACAGAAGAATGGTCACATACTCTGGGTTTAAAACTTTGGCATACTTATATACAATGCCTAATCTGATTTTGACTTTCTAAAAATAGATCTCTCAAGCTCCAGGGAAGAAAGCTGCAATGTTGCCTTAAAAAATCAAAGGAGGCCAGACAAGAGTTTAGTCATAAATCCTTGTACCTGTGGTCTTCAGATGAAGGACCAATAATTTAGTCTAAAATCTTGAGCTGAAGGCAGTGAAGCACAAGACACCAGATGTCACAAGATGTTGCTATCAATCCATTGATCTTTGTGAACCTCTCCTGAAGGATTAGTGTTCATAAATCATTGCCTGGAGAGCTATTTCAAAGTCCCTTACTCAAGCTTTTGCATTCACTCCTCATGTTCTGATTTAAAATTAACCCTTTCATATAATTTGGTATCCTTAGCCTGAATACTCTGTAGAAGGGAGCACAGGAATTTTAATGACATTTCAAATGAGTTAAACTTCTTGTTGCTGTGGTTTGAACTTGGCTGAAGTCTTGCAGAGCAAATTGTTGTAAATCATTATGGAAGACTTGTTTTCCTGAAGCAGAACAAACTGTTTACTAATCACAAGCTTGTTCAGCATGATTTTAGCTAACTGTCAGAAAGGTATGTGGACAAGATGTCCCAAATTGAACAATAAAAAACCAAAATCAGCGCCAAACCTCTGGGGAACTCTGGGAAAAGGCTACTTCTTTGGGTCACTTACTTCAACTCTACTCTGAGTGTTATCATGCTTCAAGAACATTGGAGTGCAAAATGTTGTTGAATTGAACCTTACCCGATTTGTATTCGGATATGACCAGCTTGCCTTGAGCATAATTCTTGCCAGAACAGACAGAGCATTGTTTTGTAATACCATTTACAGAAGAATGTTTACAATTGGGCTATGGATGTCTCACTGTGGTTAAGGTGTTTGGTGTAGTACTGAAATACATATTCCAATGCTGTATCCCATATACCAAGTAGAAGTAATTTTCTGTGCTCATTTGGGGTTGTAGCAGAAATCTATGCAAGAAAAACCATGTCCAGGTCTTTAGCTGAAGAGAATCTCTCTTGGGTATAATTATATATTTTTGCTTTGACTTAAAAATTCAGGAAGTTTAAAGGCAGTAGCTTGTGGCTAGAAATGGCAAAGGTGTAAGTAACCATTTTGATGCTGCTATCTTGCCTTGACCAAGTGGCACTGATTTTTCTGTCTGGGTTGAATAGGGAATGTTTAGGTAAATGGTTGGCCCTTACCCAGTGGGTTACAGCTCAAGCAAAAGCTACTATGTTATGTACCTGCTCTTTGCTGTCAAGAAGATGCTCCATGGAAAGCATTAACTCTGGCCTGAAATTAGGGGTGGCTGGGCAGGAGGAGAGCAATGGATTAGCTGGACAGCAGTGTATTTCAGCCAAAAGAAGCAACCATTTTCAGCCTCTCATGCAGAAATCAGACAAAAAATGAAGAGTAATCAGACAAAAAAGAGGAATATATTGGGCTTATTTATTTTAAAAAAGAACAGGATCTGATCCTCAACTGGAGTCTCACCATACTGCTGCCAGTGCATACTGTTTCCTCCTCAGTGAGAAAACTTGTATTCCAATAGGAGGAATGAATTATGTAGGTCAGTTTTAAGCAGTGCTGTATTAGGGAATTTTGTTCTTTGTGCTTTAGACCAGTGTAATGAAAAGTTAAATATTAATATGTCCTCAGAACTTTTCTCAAATATTTGTAATATGAGACTTAATTTAAGAGGCAGTGAACAGAGGTAAAATTTTTACATTTGGCTTTTGTTATTGTCATGGTTTGACGCTGGCCCAATGCCAGTGCCCCCATGAAAACCCATCTTCCCCTGGTGTCTGCTGTGAGATGCGATCAGAGACAGAGCAAAGCAGGCCTCCACTTGTAAACAAAAGGAAAAAAAACTTTATTATCACACACTTATACAATGAACACACAGAGCAGAATGGAAACCTTTCAAACATTTCTCCTCCCCCCACTCAATTCTCACAGAATGACACAAAACCTCAGTTCTTTATCCAGTCCATCACTCTTCAAATAATCAACTCAGTCCATCTCCACCCTTCCGACAATCACCTCTCATTTCATTGAGGAGAGAAGAGCCCCCTTGTGCCACAGGCCAATTCCCCGTCACACAGCACCACACTTCGTGACTTCTTCCTTCCATGTTCAGTGCTCTCACCACTGCACATGGACCAGAGCTGCTTTTAGGGTTTCCCCTTTCAAGGATGCCTTGCCCAGTTCCAGAAGAGAACGACAGTCTCTCACCTTTTTGGGACACCAGTCCCCCCCCAATATTTCACCCCCTGGGGCTGAGGGGTCTCACCATCACTCATCACCTGTCGTCTCCGCTCGCATCACTCCTTTGGCGCCGCCTCCTCCTGTTCGGGACACCAGTCCCCCCCAATATTTCACCCCCTGGGGCCGAGGGGTCTCACCATCACTTCTTTGGCGCCGCCTCCCCCTAAAATGCAGTCTCTGTATTACAGGAAAGATTCTGCTCATGGCTATACCAGAAAAGTCCAGCCAAAAGCCACTCCATCATCTCCTCCATCTAGGATTTTTTCCTCAACTTCTCTCAGTCGTTCTTCACTTGCACAGCTCTCATCACACTTCTATATTTCCTCTCATCCGTCTCTCTCCTCCATCGACTCCCGGAGGATCAGCATTTGCCAGGTTTCCACCGTCCCACAGAAGGGTTAAAATCACAGTCTCTGTTCATTTCGAACTCCCACACCAGCTCCGCACTCTTCACTGGGCACGCTTCCCATTGCCCCCCCACTTCTCTTCCTCGGCCAGGCCAGTACTATCAAGTTCAAGATAGCACTGGCAACTCTCTCTCACTCTCTCTCTCTCCTGAGGAAGGGGGGGCTGCCCGCTGCCTCTCTGAGTTCCTCCACCCTTCCATCTCTGTGGGGAACTCACTCTTGTCCGAACCATCGCCTCCCGTCCTCTGCCTGAGGCTCCGGCCCACCTCCCTCGGCCGCATGGCTTTCCCCTCCCCCGCCCAGCCCGAAGCTGGGCAGGGGAGGTCTGAACTCTTCCATCCACCGGAACCAAGAGAGCGATCCCCTGGGAGCTTCTCGCTTTTAACCCCTGTGTTCTCAGAGGCGTATCCATATCCTCAATGGTCAAACCAGGTGCCAATATCCACATCTGGGCACCTATTTGGTTTGACCACTACCACCTCCCAAAAACCCACTTCCTCTCAAACCACGACAGTTATCATGACGGTAATTAGAGTAGCCCAGGCAATGTAAATTAAATGTTGCCAAGTAGGGAGGCAGTTGCTAGATAGCAGCTGAGTACCTTTTAATATACAGAAGTCTTGGAAACTGGAGCCTCAGACATCTATGAGATAGTAGATTGGTAGTGATAGAGATGGCTGCTGAATGCAGGCACCCATCCTTGAAATGCCACTTTTTTGTCTCTCTCAGTGCTGAGGAAGAAGTGGCAGTTATTTTGTGTGTCTCTTCCAGCAAAGTCTCCTCTGGGACTTAATCCCACACAGACTTGTGAGAAATTGTTTGATTTGCCCTTCTGACACTTTATGAGAAGATGACCTTTATGGCTTTCAGTCTTCAAAAATCTTGATTCCCATGATTTCTGCCTGACTCCCTTTCACTTTGTCTAGGTCGTCACAGTGTTCGCATTCATTTTAGGCCAGTAATCTCCCAATAGAAGTGCTACCATGTCCCCTTGTCTCAGTTTTTTGTAGCTCCTAATAGGGAGAGGTAGAAATTGCATTTATGCAGCTTCCTATAGTCATTATTTTTCAGAGGTCTCCAATTCTAGGATAGGGTCTTTGAAGGTTTCCAAGTGCATTAGAAATGCCCTCTTGCCATGAGCTTGGCTCACATGTTTCCATGTGAATGATCTTCAGTGTTCTTGTCTTAAGTGTGCTGTAACTCACAGGTCAAATTCCTGCTCTTGGTACTGGTGGATCTAAATGGAGTTTTCTGGAAGCTGGAGCTGTACACAAATGCTCCTGTTCTGAGATGATTTAAGGCCTACACACTCCTCTGTATGTATGCATACACAGCTGATTGTTGTGTTGATAAGCAGGGCTGTTTATCTTCCTCTTTTGAGAAATTGAAATTTAGTGCCTTGATAGCATTCTCTACAAACTTCCTTATTAGATTTATAACTAGTGGTTCCACACATATTTTAGCAAGATGGGCCAAGGCTGCATTTTTGACAAATCATTCCTGGGGGTGGAACAAAGATCTTGTTTTCACAGCTCTCGTATTTAAGTAACAAACTCTTGATACATCCAGTTGCTCACACTCCTGGCTAAATTCAGGGGATTCATATTCTTGCTGCACATGCAGTATTAGCACTACTCTTGAATGATTAAAGGCACTGAATGCTGCTGATCTTACGGGTCTTTTACAACCTAGACAATTCTAAATTTCTTTGTCAGCTGCTTCACACTGTTGGTGTGCGTGAACATGATCTTTTGAATGGTTCTTGGAGCCATGCATAAGCAGTACTTATCATTAGCTTATAATTAACCATAATTATGTATGGAGATCAGCTCAAGCCATAAAATGTAGATTTAGATATTTACTATGCTAATAAGATTTGGTGAGGATAAAGGGTTTGATTTTTTAATTTTCACTTCCACAATGGTGTGACAGATCCTTAGAAGAAGTGTTGTTAAAATTAGTAGAGCTGCATACCCTCCATAATACAGTTCTTTTTACTGCAGATTGCTATAGGTGAGGTTCAGGCCCAAAAGGTTTTGTCATTGGCATAATGAAGCACTGCCTCAGAGAAGCTGAGACAGTAGAAAATATGTCGTAGGAGCCCTGAGAGGTAAGTGTGCCCACAGACATTCCAGAAAGTGTTTTGAAGTATATAAAAACATTCCTGATAGTTATTCACTTGAGGACAGTTGTACAAACAGTGCAGTTGGGATTTCTGCTGAGGAAGGAGGAGTATTTACCTTTATTTTGATGCTGCAGTAAAATTCCAGGCACAAGTACTTTCCAGGTGTGCACAATGTGCTGTGTACAGTTGTACCAGGGAGTGTCGTTCCTGGCATCAATAAATAGGAAACCAAGGGCAGTGTTGCTATGCTAACCCCACAGTCTGATTCTAAAGGCTTTATTGAAAAACCAAAACAAATTAAGTAATACTGGAAATGATAAAATATGTTGAATCACCTCTATGATTAAGGCTCTACATTAGCATTTAGCTTTTGCCGGCGAGATAGCTTTTTCTATTCTCTATTTACATCTAGAAACAAATCTTTCATGTTGTGTAAATAATTTAATCTCTATTGCTGTTACTGCTGCATATACAGTGTTGATACCTGCTGGCTAAATGAAGCAGGAAGGAATGGATACACTTATGCATTGTACTATTTACTGTATTTAATGGAAATTAAAAGTGAAATAACAAGTTAGGGAACACCACAGTAGAATTGTTGTTATTCTTCATTTTAGAACAAAGCATCAGTGTTGCAGGACCTTAGTTAAACACAGTCTAATGAGCTGGATACCTTGAAATGTTCCCCTCTCCCTTTCCCCCTGCTGTGGTGTTTTAATGTGCTTTGCCCTTGACTAGAAGTCTTCGTTTTGGAAAGGTTTCTTTATTGAGGAAGGGGCTACAAAATTATTTTGAAAGCTTCTCTGGACACAGTTCTGGTATGAGAGCATGGAGGGGGGATAAGGTGGACAGGAGCTCTGTAGTTAGAATGGCTGTTGGATGTCTCACATCCTTATTTCAAAATTTTCTTCCTTAAACCACTTCCAGGCTTTGGAAACTGACGATACTGTGAAACATTTTTTAAGTTTTAATTTTTTAAAACACATTGTAAGTTATCTTTTAAAAAGACACATTAGCACAGCAGTGGAGGAATCACAATACTTGTCTGCTTAACTAAAAATGCCAGAATTTAATCAGGTCTTTAAATGTGTAAAATAAAATTATTGCCTCTACTAACATTACTGTCCTAATTTTGAAGAAAATTGAAGCCAATTTGTTTATTACTGAGTATGTCTGCCTCCTGCTGCAAGACCTGTGGAATCTGTCTGCTTAGGAAAAAAGCAACCCAGCATGTTATTAGATAATTACCTCCTATTGAAAAATAGATATTGAGTGAGAGAAGGAATCAATTATGTTTCCAGATTGGACCATATACAGTTTTCTGTGGTTTATATTACTTGATGTATCAATTATGATACTAGGCCTCAGTATTAAAACATTACTGGACTGTATTCTCTGACTTGGCTTGGAGCCCATGATAGCTTGTCTGCAAGTGGTGCAGCTCATTGTTCTAGGACACTTCAATAGTTTCTGGTTACAAAATGTGGCAACATATGATAAAAGCATGCCTGACTTGGCTTAACATGATGTTTCCAGCAGGAACATCTCTTTTTCCTCTTTTTTTGATTATTTCTTAATCAAATGTTGATGAGACAAATCTTCTCTCACTGTGATGCTGGATGTGGGTGTCTCACAGCCTGATGATCCATTTCTGTTTCCCAGGGCGAGCTGGCGGCAAGAGAGCGTTAGCAGAGGATGATGTGGGCCATGTGAGATAAGAAGCACAGCATGTTCTTGTTCTCCTCTTGACTGTAGAAGGTGGAGCTGAATGTCTTCTTACAGAGTTTTATGGCCACAGAGGTCTAACTTGAAGCTGATGGTCGGCATTCCTGCTGGGGCTCAGGCCAACAGCTCTCCTGTAAAATTTGTCATTCAAAATGCTCCTTGATCAGACCTTTGACAAAGCCTGTGCTTTGGAAGCCAGCTGGTCTTTAATAGTAGAATACAGTGCTTGTTGTTCTGTGGATCAGTCAAATTTCCAGTTGTAATATGTAAAGCAAAATTGTGGCAAGAAGGCCAGTGGTGTTTGATTGTATGTATGTTGTGTACTGATTAGTATCTGTTCTAGGAGAAACAGAAGAGTTAGTTTAAAAGCTTTTAAACCGTGCAATTTAATATGAGGTTCCTGTATGCATCTGTGTTTAGGCTAAGAGAGGCTCAGACATTGCCTCTCAGAGGTGCTGATTATAGGAATCCATCTGACTCCTTCCTGATGATCAGACAAGCAGGTGTCTGGCACTGCTGAAAATTGTGTTGTTTTGGTCCCCATGCTTGAATTTTTGTGCACCCAAACTGAGAGTTGTTGCATAACAACTTTTATAAGGGGGCTTTTATTTTCAGTAACTTCCACAATAGATAAGGGATTTAGCTCTTAGACAATTTCTAGGGAAGGGAAAATCAGGAGTTAAGTGACAATACTGTCTAGAATACTGTGGTCTGGCAGGAAATCTTTTCTTGCTATAGATACTGCAATTGCTTTCTGCTAGCCAGTGTTGCTAACCTGTACTAATTTCAATTTCCCCTTGCAGTAATGCGCAGAAATCCATTTGGGATGGACATTTGCTGTCGGAAAGGATCCAGGAGCCCACTCCAGGAACTGTATAATCCCACTCAGGTGAGTGTCTTGTGGCTATAATTAAGCTTCTCAATCCAGTATACAAATACAGTCTCTTTTGATGATATTTTGGTGTTTTCTTATTTACATGCAACAGCTGCCTTAATTCGGGAGAACTGATCCTGGAACCTGCAGGGTTTGCTATAACATTCTACAGTTTGAGTTAAAAGCCTGATTTTTAAAGGCTTTTAGTTTCAAGGATGCAGACTCCTCCAAAATCTTTTCTTAGGTACCCAAAAGCCTTAAAAGGATACCTAGATGGAAGCCGAGGCAATGTGTTGACATGGACTGGCAGGATGGGGTGAAAGAATGTGACATGATCTACATGAGACAAGGAGTGCAGTAAGACTGTAAATTGCCATAATAATACAGTGATATAATTTATATGACTTCCAGATAGCCAGCTCCCTTTCTTGTCCTGGTCCATGGCTTGTATGGAGTCTAGACAAACACTGTAGCTCAAGTTCTTGCTTACACTATGTGCTATTCAATACCTGACTGTCTTGATGAGAGCTCAGGACCTCAGAGCAATAACCTCAGTTATTGCTCGTCTTGTGACAAGCAGCATAAGAATACTACCTGAAATTCATGCTTCTGTTTACTCCTCTAGATCAATTTATTCCCCACATGTTGGCTGAATTGGCACATTCAGGAGAAGTATTTACCATTGGCAGCTGAGAGGAAGTGCTGCCATTGAGAGAAAATGCCAGCTGACTATGAAACATATTTATTAAAGTTTAACAACCACCTATTATATATTTATCAATGAATAGATTGAGTTTTATCCCAGATTTATAGATTTATCCCAGATTTATAGATTCCATCAATGAATAGATTGAGTTTAATCAAATTGGCTATTAGGGAAAGTGACTATCCCAGTAAATCTAACTTGTTAGATTTAACAAGGCAATAAGTGTTTTTAATACTATTTGTTTATGAAGAGACTCACTATAGAGTGTGCAAAACGAAGTCTGAGGGATTTAAAGTATTTACATAAAGAATTGACAGCAATCCAAAGATATGTGATATCGGTTATGAAGCGCAGTAAAGCTCCATTTGCTTGTTAATGTTGTTTTTATGAACACAGGCTGACTTTCTAATTCAATTTGAATTCTGGGCATGGCCGGGAACATAAGTTTGTCATACTGTTATACTGCCTTTATTGACCATTATGGGAGTCAGCATTGCCTAAATGGGAAGTGTATGCAGAAGCCCTGAAGAGGAACAATCCAGTGCTGCAAAGGAAAACTATTATCATTTGCAGGTCAAATTTAAAGACTCTTTGCAGATGTTCAAGAGGAGCAGGTAAGGGAGAAGAGACAGGCTGAGTAATTAGTTTCTCTGAGGTCTGCTGCGTGTCAGTCAAGACATTTTGCCCTTTAACATTATTAAAGGCCAAGCTGTAGGAAAGAAACATCCCCATCCACTGAAGGGCCATAATCCCAGAGCCCTTGCAAACTTGGACAACTGAGAAGATTTCCTGAGCTTCCTGAAGCAGGGGACATAGCTAGCAGCTCCTTCCTTTCTGTGTACCCTGACCAAGTGAACCATTAGCAGCCCTTTCTGGGCTCACCTGTGAGCCAGCCAATGCCAATGTTTGAGGGAGTGCAGCAGTTCTGGCAGCTGATGTTGAACTAAAGATGTTTATTGTTATTGATGTTATTAAAGTGTTTTATGCAGAAGTGTTTCCATCAGCTTGCTGATATCTGTTTTTATGAAGCTTTTAATTTTTGTTTGTTTCTTTGTTTTTAGTTGCTGTTTGATTTTTTTTGTAAAGGGCTTTGCATGCTGCCCTCAGTACCAGAGGGACAGACAAATGAATGTATGCAATCTGGGAAAACAGTAACAAGAAAAGGCAGTGAGTAGAGGCTGTCAGAGGAAACAACAGGTTGGAGCTGACACCTAGAATGCTTCATCAGATATATGGTTCATCTTTTTTTTTTCCCATTTGTGCCCAAAGAGACTTCTGTCTTACCTTAAGATGGCAGGTTAGAGACTGTTGTATATTTTGGCAGGAGGGTGCTTATTCCTTAAGAGTTCGCCTGTACTTGCAAGGATGGGGGGATGGAGGTCAGAATCTCATGTTTCCTTGCTGAAGCAGTTGCAATCAGCCTTTTGTAAAGTCATCTCAGAAGTCAAATATGTAATAAATATGCAAGAAGACAAGGCCAGGCTGGATGGAATCTCAGTGGAAGGTGTCCCTGCTCATGGCAGTTGGAACAAGATGATCTTTGAGGTTCCTTCCAGCTCAAACCAATCTTTGATTCTAGGAAGACATTTTTGGCCAAAATCTCTCTTATTAATCTAAGTGATGAAAACATTTAGATCTTTAACCTCTGACTATCAGTACCTTTTGGACTCCTGATACTGTGAATCCATGTTTCTCTTCTGGGTGCCCGTGGCTGTGTGTGCCATCACAGAAACTCTCTGGCACTCAGCTTAGCTGCCTCAGAGCAGCAGCAGAGCTGATAGAGCAGATATTTGTAGTTCAAAGTAATATGTGTAATTTAAACACCAAACTTAGGCCTCTGAAAGTTGCCTTGAAGCTATGGTTTTGGATTACTACAAGCTAGGTGTAGCTGTGATTTTTTAAAGGGTAGGAAACTTTAAATTTGAGATGTATTAAGGGCCCATTCTGCCTTGCATTCTGTGTGCTCCTGGCAGTTCCCTGCCTGGGGAGATGAGAGTTTGGTCATTGATTGAAATAGGTGTCAGATAGGGTCAATACTCACTGGGATTTCGGTTGCTGTCGTTTAACATGAATCAGTTTTTTCTACTCGTGTTTAATATCAAGTTGCACTGCCCTCATAAAACCAGATGGAGACAGGTTGATTTCCACCAGTGATTGGGCTTCAGGAAATTCAAATGTAGCAATGATCTGAAGATGACTGAATGGGTGATTTTGGTGGTTTGTAGGAGCTGAATTGTTAGGATTGTAGTCAGATTTTCAGAGGGTAAATCATAATGGTTCCTATGTTGAATGGAAAAAGAGAAGACAAGTGGGTGGAGATAGCACTTGAATTAGGACTTGAGAAAGTGTCCATGACAAAGCCCATGTGGGATTTATGCCTTAGCTGGGTGTCTGGCCTTGTGATTATTGTAAAAGTAAGAATAACACATTTGCTCTTTTGCTTGTGGTAATAAAGCAGAAAATGGGAAGTGCATTTGTCTGTGGACAAAGATTTCTTCTCTACAGCTTTCACTGCAAGATTTTTCATGAGCACTAATGTACCATGAGGGAAAGAAAAGTCAATATAACCAAACTGGATTTAAACTGAATAAGGGGATTTCCAGGCTGTCGTCTCCTCATACACAGCAGGCGATGTGCAGCACGTTTCAGACCTTATTATCTGTTGTTTTGCCTTTCCTTTTTAGGTGTAGCTTTAGTAATAAGCTGCAGAGATACCAGTGGCAAATTTTGAGGGTTGAAAGGAATTGTTTATTTAATGAGTTTATTAAAAAGACACATAATTATAAATGGAAAAAGAAAGAGGATTCAATTACGCAACAAATGGCAAAGGAGAGAATCTAGATGTAACTGAACACAGATGAAGAGCCCCACAGGAATGTGACACAAGCTCGCATTTTATCTTGGGTAGATTTTATGAGGTTTTTATTGCATATGAAACCCCAGTAATTTAAGAATGTGGGGAAACAAATAGTTGCTAGACATATTCTTAGAAGACAACATATACAACT
Source organism: Motacilla alba alba (assembly GCF_015832195.1). NCBI lineage: Eukaryota > Metazoa > Chordata > Aves > Passeriformes > Motacillidae > Motacilla > Motacilla alba. The sequence continues at coordinate 53,446,360 of NC_052031.1, read as the reverse complement.
GTGTCTTGTAATTTACGTGGCTTTGTACAGTCCCACTGCTCCAAGAATAACAGGTAATTGTGGGTCAGCCCATGAGCTGGAGTCACCAGAAGTTCAGAATTGGGTAAAACTGCTCACACTTTCATGTTTAACATTGATCTGTTTGGTACAGAGGGTGTGCTACTGAATTACAAGAAGTTTCAAACCAAAATAGAAATGTTAGAGGAATGGGAAGTAATTGCATCTAAGGTTAGACTTTTGTCTTCTAGTTGTCAAGATTAACATTTAATTCTTATTAAATGCAAGTAGCACCATTGCTTAGTCTAACTGTCTAGACTTCTAAGAGGAACACAGAAGAGATAAAGTTCTGTATCTATCAGGATCCAAATCCAAGGATGAGTTTGTTTCACTTTTTAGTTTGACATTGACATTGCCTAACTTTAATTCATGAATCGACCTGACTGTTTTGCTAAAGGTCACACTGTTTGCCAATTTCTTTTTGTTGAGGAGAGGTATTTCTAGGTGTCTGCTTTTGGTGTAGCTGGACCAGGTCTAGTAATTTGCTAAAACTGGTGAGTCATAACTGTAGACCACCTGTTTGTTGACTTTGCATTATGAATTGTATTGAACTGGTTTGGTGCAGTCATTTCAAAATGACCCATTTCTTTTATTCTGTTTTTTTCCCCTTCTCTCCTTCCCACCAGGAGAAGGGAAGTAAGTGAGCTGTTGCCTTGCAGACAGTGTTTATACATCATCAGTCTCTTCAGGCCACGAATGCTGCTTTTTGGGAGCTGCCCTGTGATTATCTGTGGCTGAGACTGCCTGGATAGCACCAGCAAAGCCCAGCCTAGTTCAGCCCACATCATCCACCTGGGTTGGAGTTTGCTATCTTCAATTGATTTCCACTCCCTAGGATGACTCTTGGGGCTGTACCCATTCCTGGACAGCGGTTTGTGGTGAGCTTTCTTGTCTGAGCTCTGTGTACACACCATCCACAGCACTTTGTATCAAAGGTTCCAGTGCTAGGGACCTGGTATTTCTGTCCTTGGTGTGCCTGAGGCTCTGAGCACTGCGCGGTTTGTTTCAGTGTGCTCTGGCTCCTCAATCAGGGACACAGAAGCCAAAGAGCAGGTCATTGAGTAGAATGAGAGGTCCAGTTCACCTGGTGGTTTGTCCTCAGCAGCAAGTGACCAGATTACAAGAAAGATTAAAAACTCATGATATTCTTCCAGAGCACAACCTGTGGGTCATGAGCGTCCTGAGCCAGACTTGCATTTTTGTCAGCTATATCATGCAATAAAAGCTTCAGATGACTGACAATTACTAAATCAGTCAGAAAGGGGAGGAAAAAAGTAGATGTTTGGAGTTCCTTGCCAATTTCAGTTAGACAAGAAAATTACACCAGCACTGTGTACCAGTGCTATCCATTATATTTTTCTTCAGTTTTCATGTAGATGTGTTCTGGGTTTCAGATTTCTTCCTTGAGACAGCCATATAGCTGTCCTGGGAAGTGAACTTTGGAATATAAGAAATAGTGCAGTTTATCTAAAGGACAATATGTTAGAAGTTATTGATGCTTTACAACAGAGTCATAAATATGTATGATATGTATGTGCTCTTATTGAGGGCAAGAAGTGGCCCAAAAATTCTACCAGTACTGAAAACATATATTGTGTGGTTGATGCTGATCTTTGTAGGCAAATCTGTGCAGATGATAACAACATGGTAAGTACGGCTCATAATAACAGTATTTGATTGATCATAGATTAAAAACTCCTTAATGAGGAAGGTACAGCATGGAGACATAAGGAAGAACAGTTGATGTACAATGCCAAACTTTAGGTACCTACTCCTGTTGGTAAACAACAACTTCATATGTAATTAGCATCGTTTGCTGCAGCAAAATGCCTGCTGATGAAAGAGGAGATAATTGATGTACTCCATGGATGACTTCTTATGCAGAGACATTACTTACTGTCACGCTTGGAAATCATAAAATAGCAGCTGGCCTGGAATGAAATATTACATTAACCTTAGCAGAAAAATTGCACTAGTCAGAATGCTTTGTTATTAATTACTGATTACAAATGATAACAGGTGGTTTTAGATGCTGAGGAAATGACTTGGGGAGGGGAAAATTTCAGGTATGGTGTGCTTCATAGATCATTCACTGATGGTGACATGATGGATACCTTTGTAAGTCAAGAGGAATAAATCAGACAAGTATATACAGTAACTACCAGCACTCAAGACTAGAATTATCCACAGGACATGCTCATTTAAGTTCCTGCAGTGTATTGGGAGGAATTTTTGGGCACTAGTGTTTAATAAAAGACTCATTACCTGCATGAAATGAAAAAAAAATAGTGTTACTCAAAGTAGCTCAGATTTCCCAGATAGAAAAAAAAAATTTCTCCAGTCCTTGATTTGTATTTTATTCTTTTGAGAGCATGTGAGTTTTACTATAAAAGATTTCTGGAGGCATAAAAGTATGAGAGGAAAGGTTTAATAATACAAGAGACGTGGCCAAAACCAAAAGGGTTTTATGTGGTGGAGGTGAAAGAGGATAGCACAGCTTTTCAAAATTATCTGTATGCAATGTGTGGACTCTCTGTTAGACAAGCACTTGGACAGATGGGTGGAGAGAAGACCTGGACTCAAGCACTCTGACCTGGTGCCATTCAGTGGCTTTTTGTGTTTAATTGTCTACAAATCAGACCTCTGAAGATCTGAACCATGCTGGTTCAGTCAAATGCTTGCTCTGAACTCAGTAATTTTCAGTTTGAATATTCAGGTTGGACACTTCGCCTACCTCTTTCTCTGCACGAAGTTCGTCATTTTTCCTTCCCGGTTTTAAGTTTTGGACCTAAAAAACTGGGTGATCATACTTCAGAATGCAGGGGGATATGGCAGTTTGGAGGAAGCAAAGGGCAGTGGGAGGATGTCTGTGATGAGCACAGATTTTTGCTTCTGGTCCCTCCAGAGCAGTGTCTCCTTTCTGTCTGTGCTCCAAGCATCCGAAACCATCCAAGTGCCCCCCCTGGAGTGAGTCTTCTCTCCTTGGTGTTATGGACAGGGCTGAGCAGAAAGGTCAGCTGGAAAATACACAGTTTGTGGATGACTGAAAGCAGTTGTGAGTTTGGGCTGCATTCTTCCAGTTGTGGTAGGTGGAGAACACTTGGGTTGGCTTGGAGTTGATCTCACAGGGGCGTGTGTGTGTGGGCAGTGATGGACTTGAGGTGATGCAATTGTGCATCCCAGACTGGGCAGGTCATGTATCCAGGTGACACAGTGCAGAGTGTCTTCAGTCTCTCCTGTTCATGCTGTCATGTGTTCTGAAACTAAACAGAAGAAATGAGCAGGATTTCAGGCTGGCAGGCTCTGCATTAAGCCTCTGTCAGGATGATCTGAGGATATAATAGAATAACAGCCACGGCTGATTTAAGACCTTGGGCGCTTGTCTGTTGATCTAGTAAAACAAGGAGGAAATTCTGCCTTGCCCTGACAGTCTTGTTTGGTGACATCAAACCCTTGTGACAGCAGCAATTAACAGTTCACTGAATCCAGAGTACGAACTGGAGGGTCTTGGGCTATTCCTGCCAGTGTTCAGGGTGCTCTTACAGAACTGGGGTCTGAATTCCTGCAAACAGAGGACGCGTGCGGTGCCCCATGCATGGGAAACAGCCAGCTGCTGGTTGTTGGAGTTGTCCTTACATTTGTTTGTTTAATTATTAGACTGAAAGATTGGTTGTTTCAGTAATCATCACCTGGGCAGCCACACTTAAACTGCTTTTATTCACTAGTTTTCAGACTTTGCTTCTTACTCATATGGAGAAGGTATGGAAAGAAAAGTAAGAAAAAAGTATTTTTACAAGGCAATACCTATACAGCATTTGAATGCAACAAAAAAAGTGTTTGTATTGTGTATGTCTCATTCTCCTCTATAAATAACATAGTGCCTATCACACTGAGGCCACTCAAGGAGGTCATTCTTGGTTTATTTACCTGTTGCAGTTGTATATTCTAGTGTGGATGGGATCTTGTATTTGAACCATCCCTATGTTCATGAGGCAATGGCAAAATGCAAGGGGCAGAATAAAAACAAAATTTTATTTCCTTCACAGTGATTATTTTGTGCTGTTGCTTTGGAACGAGGAATAGCTTTTTATTCCAGGTTTTCCAGCATGCTTTCAATGTAGATGCTTTCTATCAATTTATAGCCTTAGGATAAAAGTGAAACTTGATCTATTCAAAATTGATGGCAAAACTCCTAAGGTCTAAAGAGGCCAAACTTTGAGTTAAAAGATCTCATCCAGGGGATCAGAAGGGAGCTGTATTTGTGAGTATTTTTTAATCTGTTTTTCATCATTCCACACATTCTACTGCACTAGAAAATACTGAAGGTCTTATGCCAAAAAGATGTCCCTTTTTATTTCCGCCCTGGTAGTGACATAATAAATACAGCCAAACCAAAGAGAGTTGTAAATTTACAGTGCACTGGAATTGATGTGTATTTCTGGTGTCTGGAAAATCCAGGAAGGAGTATTCCTTTCTTTTCAACCTTAAATCACATCTGCACAGTATTGTGAGTGTTGTCCAGCATGGGGCTAAAAGCAAAATATTACATCCAAATTTTAAAAGAACAGTAAAAAATCATAACATCGCCACAGATCACCTGGCTGCACAGCAAATTAGCAACCTCTGTAGCCATAAAATTCATACCTTAATATAAATATTTTCTCCATGTAAATGTGGGATGTGTCTTAGATAATTTCAGACAAGCATCTGGGGATTAGTAAGAGGAAGTGAATATTAATTCAGTTAGAGGGCAGAGCATGAATGTACAAGCTGGCATGGGGAACTGACATCGGGAGCCCAAGTAACAAAGACATCTCTAAAGCTAGGAGAGAACAGTTTCATCTGTTCAAGTATGACTTGGCTTTTGTTTTGCATATATTTTACTTATGAAATAGTGGTTGAAGGAGTTGTATTTACGGAGCAGTATAGTTAATGTCATATTTTGTGAACTGAACCTGGCTGACAATAGATGGATGAAAGATCTGGAGAGCAGATACATAGTGGTAGCTTTCAGTTCATTTTGATATGTTAAATATTCATTAAAAGCTTGGCTGAAGGAGAAAAGAAATGTTTAGTTGAACCAGTAAGGAAAAACTGAAATCACTGGTACTTCTCCAAAAGTGTAACATGTTACCTAATGTAAATTGAATGAAGGCTCCTGTGGGGAAGGTGAGATATGCAATATTAGGCACTGTTTTCTCTCTGTAAGAGATTGTTCTGCCAGTGACATCTCTCTATAAATAGCCAAAAGTCACTATTCTGAGCACAGGAGAGGCTTTTTGTTCTTTAATTTCCATAACTTTGGACCTAAAAAAGTATATCCATGCACTTTATTATTCTTAAATGCCATGTATTTACAGCTTGGAATCAAATCCTTTCACACTGCATTTTGCAGGCAGGAGCACACTGTCACTATGGGAGTAAGCCCTGGATCTGTAGGCTTTTCTCACCCCTTCTATGACACTCTCATTTGTGCATGATTTTCTGCTAATCTGAGTCTTTATCTGAAGAACATGGGCACTCTGCTCAGCTCCCTGCCTAATGCCCAGTCAGGAGTCTGCAGAGATGCTTTTGTCTCTGTCCCTGCACAGTTTCTAGCTCAGGAAGGGCTTGGACTCTGACAGGAACTCAGGGGTCTGGGGTAATGCTAAAAACAAATGCAATGTGCATGTACAGATGCATGGTTGTGTGTATTTGGTAGGAAATGTCACAGCACAGACAGCTCTGCACTGACAGTGATGGAGGAGTGCACGCACACAGCGAGCATGTCCAGCTCCCAAACAGCCTTGTGGGGCTCAGTTACTCTGTGCAGGGTGCCTCACTGAACAAATGGGTAACAAACTGTTGCTGAATTTGCAGCTGTGTGCAGGGGCATAAGGTTGTCTTCTTGCCAAGACCTACTTCTCTGTTCTTTCCATTCCTTCCTGCCAGCCCTGAAGTCTCCTTCTCAGCCTCAGTCCTTCTCAGACTTCAGCTCTGCTCAGTCTCCCTCTCCCATTCTTATTTATCTTAAAAAAAGGAGTATATTTTTTAAATTATTACTGTGCTGGTTTATGGTCTTGGCTTTGTCAGAAAGTGGTGGAGCCACATAGCAGAAGAATGACTTGGAGACACTTTTCCCTTTGAAAATTGCGCTCTTGTTTATTTGTTTATTTTAGGCAACTAGTGTAAAAGCAAACCAGGTAAAAGAAAAATGTTATCTGTTTGCCAGTAGAAGTAACATGAAAGTGTGTCACCGAAGTAATGACAGGCCAGGTGTTTATGAAAATGGAAGGAGGAGCTAGAAAGCAAGTAGAGCAAGGCCTATGGTTTCACCTCACACAAGCACTAAAGAAGTCATGGGACACTAAAATGTAAATGCAGTGAAGGGGTTTGTTTTCAAAAGGGATGTAACAGATCTCTCCCTGATCCTGCTTCTTATCCTCACTCACACAGACACTGATCTGTCATGGGAAGATTGGTGGAACGTTCAAGCATCACCTTTGTGCCTTGCACGGTGTATCATGTGCTGGTTCTCTTTGAGAGACCCACTTCAATTTTCACTTGGGCTGTTAAGTGAGTCAATATACTAAATATTGACACAGAAGGAAGAAAACTACTTAAACTCCTTTTTACCCAAGTGTAAATGAATCTGAAACAAAATACATGGGATAAAATAATGATTTCTTAGGCAGGTTTAATGAATTATTTATTTTTGTTTCTCATGACTTTGTCAGTGTAATTAAATCTGTGGCTAAAGAAGTAAGACAGAAGGTATCATCTGCTAAGACACTGAATCTCTTTGTCGTACCACTGGCAAAGTACTGTCATCTGTTATTAAAGGCTCTCGTGCAGTTGTGTGGGTTCAAGATCTGTCATGTCACAAGTTGTTCTTGTGTAAGTACCAACATGATAAAAATCCATGTATTCAATCTGATATTGGCATCCAAAAATAATCTAAATAAGCTTCCTCTCCTGCTAAAGCTGCTCCTGCTTTGGAAGCTGTACATTGAAATGATTCTTGCTTTGTGCAGATGGCTTGTGCAGGGTATGTAGATATTGGTTAGTGTTTCCAGTTGACCTGTCACAGAGCTATGGGTGGTCACTAACTTGGGTCACTCACCAGGCCCCACCAGAGGGTTGCTGTTGTGATTTCTTTTGCTCTGTTAAAAGCACATTGACAAATCAGGCCTGAGGAATAAGAACAGGGGATAGAAAAGTAGTCTGAATGCAACTCAGTTTGGCCTTAGAAAACATACTTACATGGGACTGTGGTTTCTTCACATGTGTTCTGTCTTGGAGAAATGGGGCATGGAGGGTAATTGCAGAGGCCAAACAAGGATTAAACTAAAGGCAGGTGTCGTAATACGACACGAAAAGACGACACGGACACTGCTGCTCTCCAGGTGAACAAAAAAAGGGACCTTTATTTTCTGACTCCAACATTTATAGTTTTCCAAAAGTGACAGTGGATTGGAGGGTGACAGTGCCACCTCTCCAATGACACTGGACAGACCAAGAGTCCATCAATTCTCTCCTCCTCCATGAAAGAATGCAAAACATAAGTTGTTTACAGAACTGTGTGTGAGAAAGTTCGTTACAAGAATGCAAACATCAGAAGGCTTAGCAAAGTCTTAGAAAATCAGGGTGACAGGCAAGGGCTCAGTCTGCAGTTGTAGACACTGAAAGTGTATTGATTTAGAATTTGGGAGTTATATATCTATTACACTTATCAGCCACTGTTGCTTTATTTTGTAAAATTAACTCTGAGAAGCAGTTTTTGACTTTCCTTCAAGTAACATCTCCTGGACACCGCAGTGGTCCCCTGGAATAACTCACTCCCTTGGAAATCTTCACTGTCTACACATCAGTTTCAGATAGTGAAATGCTAGAGTGTGTTTCACTACAAAGCTGCAAGTCCACATGGAATAAGAAATCTAAATACTGTACTGTATGGTGGCTCAGCATGTAGGTGATGACATGGCCTGATGCATTTTGGAAGTCAACAGAGATCTTTTTTCCAGATTTCAGAGCAGCTCTTTGTATCACACCTAAGAGGAGTCTCATTCAGTGGTGACTGAAGTCAGCAGAAAGACTCCTCCAGGGCTTAGTTTGCCTTAGGGACAGTCCCTTAGTTTCAGAGACTTAGGGAAATGCTCCACTTACACTGTTAGCAGCTCTGATTGTGTTATAAATACTACACTGAGCAACTGTTCCTGGAGAACTCCCATCTGTTCAGCAATACTCAGCCCTGCGTACTGCAGCCTGTCTCTGAGTGTGGCAGCACTAAAGCATTCCTTGAACCACCATCTAAATGATGATACAGTAATCAGCATCACATTAGGGTCGCTGCAGCAGTGGCTTGGCAAGGCATGGTTCTTGTTCCTGATGCGCTGCAGGATGTCCACCCAGTGCTGGAGCTGATTTGCACTGTCAGCACACCATGCATCCTAATACTGGTTCTGCCATTAGTGCTTTTTGTCATCAGATTGTTGTGTCTCTGAAATACTTGTAATGCCTGTAGCAGTTCTGCCTGTTTATCTGTTTCTCAGGGGCACATTGGTAGTGTAATTATTGTCTGCATAGTGTTTTGATCATAAAAAATGACAAGTATAATTACTGATTACAAGGTAAATTGTGCATCTACCAAAACTATACAGCTGCCATGTGACATACCTCTGAAATTCCTCCCTTACTTGAAGGCAAGCCAAGTATTTGCTCCTTTCTATAATTACCTAAGATGTACCCGTTTGATTTTTCTGACATGTATCTTTGTCACTGCAGCCTCCACCAATATATACTGAGTCTGAAGTGTTCATCTAAATGACTTCAGGGAGAACCAGTGTTTGTGTGGAGACCTTTATTGACCAAGGCAAGCTGCTTTCTCATGCACAAATATATGAGCATGAGTGTGTGCATGCCCCAGCTGCTGCTGAATTTATGAATTTGGGAAGGGCTCAGTCCTGCCAGCAGCTTTTGTACCAGTCTTGAAAAGGGATGGTTTTGTTGGCCCGGTGCTTCATTATGCATACAAAATAACCATTAGTAAACCTGTGTTTTGATTCCACAAGATGTGGAATAGCATGACTGGCTATAGATGGCTTTTCTGTACTCCAGCTGCTGAGCTTTGAGCTGAAACAAGTATTTCTCAATTGTAAGTAATTGTTTCAGCTCAGCATTAAGTGGCTAATCATTAGGAATTCAATTGGCATGAAATGCACAACATTAATCATGACGCACTAACATGTCAATGATGTGGGTGTAGGGTGTGCGCTCCACTGAAATTCGCTAATTGATATATCTGGTTTTTGTTGAAAAGTATTAATGTGAGCTCTGTTGTTAAGCAGAATGTGGGAGTGTCAGACCTGCAAGGGTTTTGAAGAGACTGCCCTGCTATTCAAGGCACACATTAGTGAGGGCTGAAACCCTTAGAAAGGTACTTTTTTTTTTTTCCCTGAAATCTGATATTAAAATTGACACCAAAGTTGTAACTTGAATAAAGTACTGTCCCTACCTCGAGTATCCCTTATGCCCTGACAAGGGAGTCCCAGCTTGGGAAGGGCTGGCTGTTATCTGTGTCACAACAGGCTGCAGAGATCCTCTGCATCTGAGTCCCAACACTAGAGAGTCAGAGTCCTGCACCTGGGGTTGTTTCTGCACATTCTTGCTATGGCCTGTGTTACCCTGAAATGTTTTTGATCTCTGTTCTGAAACTACTGAAAATATCATGCTATAACATAACAAATGTTGATGAATATTAAGCTGAATAACATCTGGCATATTCTAAATAACTTCAGATAAAATGTTGCTATTTCCTAGTGTTGTGGAAAATTCCCTTCTTGCTAACCAGCAGTTACTGTGTGTCTCTGAAAAAAAATTATTCCTTATGTTCATTTGCTTTTCAGCCATGTGAACTTCCATGCTGACAATTTAGAAGGTCTCTTATGTTTAATGCCTGAGGGCACAAATGTAACCTGCTCAAATATCATTCTTCAATTATCCTTTGAATCATCTGCCTTCCAACTCTTCTCAGATTCTGTAAAATACCCTTCTGACTACGTATCAAAAAATAGTACATCTGTTCTTTCAGTTCATTTCCCTAAACTGTAATCAAGCACTGTCTGTGCAATAAAAATGAAAAGGAATGTCTATCTGGAACAGCATTCTTCACTTTTATTATTGGAAAATGCATTAATATTCCCTTATCAAACATATCAATTTAACAAATTATTCAATTTCCTTCCTTATTCAGCTATTTTTAAAAGAAAAATGCACAGAAAGACATTCTTTCCTTATCAAAAAGGCCAAACTTGATTTCATTCTTATTCTTGTAGTTTCACAAAACCTAAAAATAGATTATGGTAAATAACCTATTGGCCTCTCTTTTTTTTGAAACATAGCTAAAAAATTATAGGCCCTTACTAAATCTGGTCTAAGCTGCCATTTATATTAAGGCAGTGTGGCACAGTTTGTTAATGGGAATTATATTTAGGCTTAGGGTAAAAACCTTTGTGTCTTAGGTTGAAGTCAGTTTCCAGCCTGGTTACTGCAGTTGAAAAAAGTGTGTGATTCATCCAGGTTTCTGGTTGTTAAGTATTGGGAACAGGTACTCAAGCAGTTTAGAAAGTGCTTCCTTTTCTGTCTCCACTCAGAGGAAAAGAAATGGAGGGAGCACTTCAACTGCTTGACTTGGAGGCTTATATTTTTTTTCTAATGGCTGTGGAGGCTTTATGAAGTTCCTTGAGTAGGGAAGGACTGCAGCCCAGGTGCCTTAGTCTGCTAAATCCAGGCAGCATCATTCTGCATCCACTCTGCCCACTTTCCTCTGGCATGAGGCTTACATCGGGTTCAGGGCAGAGGAAGGCTGGCCTGAAGCAGCCACACTTGGGTGCCTTCTTATAGGTCCTTGGAAGGCAGCAGCAATATTCAGACATGTCTGACTGAGGTTTGCTTTTGGACAGCTTCTAGCCCCATCCTTCCAGGCATCATCTGTCCAGCTGCAGAAAGTGCCTCTCTATGGTCCAGCTGTCTAAAGTAGGAAGAGAAATGGTGACCACTCACCTTCCCCAGCAGCAAACATGGGCTCTCCAGAGCTCCATCCTGATCCTGTGTGTGCTAGCACTCAATAGCTGCTGCTCTGCTGCACCAAAGAGAGCTAAACAGTCCCAGGGGACCAGAGGATCTCCTTCAGTGATGGCCAAGCACCATTTAAAAAGGTGTGTATCATGCCTGAGGTCTGTTTAGCTCAGGAAGAAGGGGAACATATATTTGTTTTGGAATAATTAGATAATTAGAGATAGTCACTTGGTGTTGGTTTTCCCAAAAGACTGAGATACCATGGGTTTTCTGAGATTCCCAAGTGCTTAGGATGTAGGCACTTGAAAATCTCACTCAGGGACTCTAGAAGGCAGTTAAACCATTCATTAACAGCAGTCTTGGTGAGCACGCAGCAGTATTAAAAGCTAGGCCTGGGATTTAGGGCAGTCAGCAGCACCCAGGGTGGAGAAGGCCTGTATGCAGCAAGTTCTTACATTGGCGTGTGAAATGCTTGGTCAGACCAGTGCAGAAGCAAAGCACTCAACTCCTGCTCAGTCAGAGCCTATAAATACGTTCAATTAAGCTAAGACAAGTGTATGTTTGTGTTCAAGGCAGTATTCAACTTCATGCAGTGTTGGGCTCCATGAATTATCAGCCTTTGACTGTTCTTGCAAGTGCTGAAATCCAAGGAAAATGTAAGGTCCATTAAGACTTGCTGCTTCCCCAGACATACAGATAGCACACAATGTGCAAGCACTAGGATTCCCAAGCTGGGTTTTTTTAGTCTTGAAACATCACATGTGTACTTATTTTAGTATGTCTGTAAAAAAAACCAAAAAACAAAACCAAAAAGCCAGTCACACAAAAAGCCAGCAGTTGGTGGAAAAATAAGATTTTGGTGAAATTAAGGGGTTTTTTGAACACTAGCATTTAGTAAAATTTAAAATCCATGATTATTCAGTAGGTAAGGAACATAAAGCCATGGCAGGGGGAAAAAAAAGTCCTGCTGATATGCCCTTTTAGAACAGTGCTAGCATCAATAATTCTTGCTCTCTGCATTAAGTTTTAATGTGTAGACAGGCACTCTGTGCATAGCAGGATGTCTGAGGAGTCATCAGTGAGAGCTAATAAACGCCTGTCATATGAAGAATACATTACAGAGGGAGCCAAGTTATGTGAACCATTTAGTTACCATTAGTCATTTTTCATTAATATTTTTAAATTTAGAATTATCCACTACGCATTAGGTAGGATAGAGGGGATAATGCCTGTGATGTACTTTATCCTAAAACCAGAGATTTTTCCAAAATTGTTTGTTGTTGGTGGGGATCAGGATGAACATTTCAGCTGTGATCTCAACGGTGTCTTTTTTGTTTATTTAAGACTACAGGAACTCAGATGGGAAAGGAAATAATTTTATCACATGGCTTGGCATTAACCAGCCCTGGCCATTTACATTAATGGCAGTTGAATAGTAATAACTGTGCTGGAAATGGAAATACCTATAAGCATGTTTAATACTGGGTATTAAAAATAGCACTGGAAAGGAATTTCCACAATAGCAAATGCATTATTCCAATCCAGTGTGTTCCATTCTGGGATATGCATCTGCTCCTGTAATCCTGTTCAGCTGTGATCTTTGAAGCACAACCAGACTGGGACCACTGGGGACAGAGGTGGGAGAGAGCAGGGAAGTGTCCATGACCCTGCAGGTCCTGTTCTGGACTCGAGTCACTGCTGGGCAGGACTCCCTTTTCTGACACATTGTTCACTTGAGGGCTAGATGAAGCTGGGGTCCTGACAGTCAGTCATCATGGAAGAGTTACAAGAATACATATGTTGGATCTTATGCTCATAAATTTTTCCCTAGGATAATGTGCTTCTGTTACTTTACACTTTTTTTATTTTTATCTGGTTTTGGTTTTTTTGTTTTTTTTCCCATTTCTGTCTATTCTAAACACAAGGATTCTGGTTTCTAAATGTAATAGTAGCATGGTTGGGCATACATATGAAGATGTATCCTTCCCAAGATCCCAAGCATTTAACAGATAAAGAGGTACACACTTGAGGTGTGATATAAAGGCTTGTTATCATGGATTTAAGATTTCTCACAAATTTGCATAATTCTTGACTTACATCAGTAATGTTCCAATTCTAAAACTATTCTCCAGTAGTCACAGAGGCTCCAAGGAGTCGGGGAAGAAATTAAAATAAATTTCAGAAACTCTTACAAATTACTTTGCACAGTTTTTTCTCAACTGTGACAAAATTGAAAGTGGAAGTTTGATGGTACAGTATCTCTGAAAGTTAGAAAGGGATATTGTAATTCTCTTTGGAAGAATGAGACACTGCCTTTTAAAGCATCAAAAGCTTTGGTCTGCGCTTTTGATGAGTTGTGAAATATCAGCTCTAAAACATGTAATTGTCTTGGAACTAAAATTTGCTCATATTCCAACTCAGGCTAATATTATCCAGTGGGGAATGAATTTGCACTGTAGAGGGAAATACACACAATTTTTATTTGTGAAGTAAGTTACTCTTGCTACTACTATCTTTGTTAAGTGTCCCAAATTATTTTATTCTGTATGTTCCAAAAGAAATTTATTTGTACGTATGGACATTGATTTTTATTTTCTGAAGGATGCAGAACTGTCAGATTTGGATTTAGCCACAAATCAGATATGTTACAGCATCTATTGCTGTTGCCTTGGGAGAGGCACACAGGCAAGAACAGTATCCAGCCATCAGTTCCTTGCAGTAATTTTTTGTGACTGAAGTAATGCTGTCTCTGGAGGATCAGAATGTGTGTCCATGGCAAGTGGGGCTGCAACCATGATGTTTGCTTCTATGCACCACTGGATGACTCCTAAATTTTAACACTGTATCTGGTGCAGAAACAACCTTTGTCCTTACAGCTTGATTTTAGAGTAAAGTTCACAAACTGCGGACAACCCCAGTCAGGTACCGTTGTATGAGCACTGTGGCCCTGTGGTGCAAAGCAGTAGGATTAGGACATGGCTATAAATCTGTAGGGGAAGTAAATTTAAGAGATGCTATCAAGTAGTAGCCAATTTGCATATCAGATGAATCTCAAGAAAAGTGATTTGGACACATAAATATTCCACCTTTCTGGGCTGTGTTCGTATGCTGATTATCAGCACCAGTAGCTTCTTTAATGAGTAGAAATATTTCACTATTTCACGTTCTCCAGGGCTTAGTTTTTGTAAGTGAACTGCTGATTCAGTTCTACCTCACAAAATAACTCAGTTTGGCAAAAATTCAAGGCTAAAAATGTGAGCTGTAACTGCCTGCTCTTTATCAAACAAGCAATTACACAGAACAGTGCATCATTCCATCAAGCAATGTTTACATTCTTCTAATTGTGTTTTAGAAAGTGGTGTCTCCTGGTTTTGCTTTTGTTCCTCAGTGGCTCCCAGTGCCATGGCTGTGGGCAGCCCACTGCTATGGCTCACTGTGATAGTGTTTGATCCTGGCCTCTGAAGGCTTTGAGGAGTCAGGGTTGGTGAGGAAATGCTAATGTGTTTTGCTTGTTACTGAGCTTATCGATCCTTCAACCAGACTGAATCATCTGACAGGGTCTTGATCTGCTTTCTGTGTACTTTCCCTCATTTGGAAGCCACTTGGCACTAAATGTTTAACTGGAGCATTGCACAAGGTCCTTTGTATATCACATTCCTACTTCATCTATGTATCATTTGTACTTCTTCAGATCTTACATAGAGAGCTGCAGGGATTTACACAAGATCCAGATTTTTGATCTTAAGACTGGGATGGACCACTTTATCATCAAAGACCCATTTAAGATCTGCACATCTTAAATTTGAAAGACAGCATTTGTCCTTGTTCGGCTCCATGTTTTGGTGGTGCTGATGTTATTAACTATATTAATGTAGCCAAGTCCTCCCTTTGCTTGCCACTGATAAGGTAAGAGGGCCACTGAATTAAATGGCGTTTGGATGGGATACTGTGGAGGTGGTGAGAGGAGACTGTGCTTCACCCATGTGCTCATTTTAGAAGCTGTGGTGCAGGACAGAGGTGAAGGTGTGCTTTCCAGGAGTGCTGTAAATGCTTCAGGCAGCCAGCAGCATGGAGAATTTCAAAGTGCAATTCTATTCTATAAAATAGCTGCTGCACAAAAACATTACATACACAGGTCCTGTGCTCTCAGCTGATCTTGGGAAGGCCTGCGAGTTTCTCATTTTGAAGCTCCATTTGGGATCTGAAAATGGAAAAATTTTCATCTCTTCATTTTCTCCTGCCCCCTCCCCCCCGCTCCAAAATGTAATGAGAAAAAAAAAAAAGGTTCAGCGGCCCAAATAAAATCCACAGGGAGGCTGGTGCAGGCTCTAAAATTTCCAGTTTGGTCTATTTTTGCCCTTGTTCCCAGTATCTCAGAGGTGGAGTGCAATAGCTTGGCTCAACTCCTTGTCTTTGGTGTGCCAGTAATAGAGTCTGAAATACTCTCGACAGGATTGTTTCATGGTGGAAAAGGAGAAATGGGGTGTAAGCTGGGCATTTTTTAACAGGACTAATTCTGAAGGGTTGTAAACAGTAAAATCCTGCAGGAAGTCAGATGTTGGAGCTTGGGCTGTATTTTTAATCACTTGGCATTGTGTATAAATAAGCAGGTTTGTGAAGTAGCGTGGTGCTGTATTTGCATGAATGCTTTTCAGAACTGAAGCATGTTTCAAAGGAAGAAAATTGTCATTTTTATCTTATGTAAAAGCCTCATGGTGGTTTCATTATTTGGGTTGACATACAGTGATCATCATTAAAAAATTGAACATTTACTACCAGTTCAAGGCTAAACCCAGAACAACACAAGATTTCCCTGAATTTGGAATATTTAATTGCCAGTTGAGGCACTGTGATCTGATTAGCAGTGATCGCTGTAGATAGCAATATAAATTAATATCTAAGCTCATATGGAAAACATGTCCTTCATAGATAATTCTGTATCTTTTGAAAAAAGCTTGAAAAATACTGGCAGAATACCATTTCTTTTGCTTAGTGGTTTTTCCTTGTTATTGCAGACATCCTAGTGAACCCAAAATGGCAGTCCTAAAAATTGCATTATGCTATCAACCCATGTCACAGCAGTACAATAGTTGTTTTATCATTGGCAGCTGCTTCTGTAAGTAATGACTTCTAAGCTATACCCCTACATTCAAGCAGTGTGCAGTAAGTCATGTATTCTAAATCAGTTCAAAATGGAACAGAGATGAGATTCCTGCCTGTTAACATGGGACTAAGAAGAGAAGTCTATTATAGCCACTGCAATCATAAGTAAGGTTTATAGTTCTGTCTCCCCCCTAAATGGTAAGGAGCCTCTGGTACTTGTATAATAATTTTCAGTGCAGTAATTTTCAGTCTTATGTATGATAGAATCATATTTACCAGGTATTGTTCCTGCTGTCTGCTTCCTGAACTCTCTCTTTTGACCCTTTTTGGATGAGTTGACTGCTTGTGAGACACCTCTCCATTACTGCTGCTTAAAAATCCCATGCTCACATTCTTAGGTTAGGAGCCTTGGTGACATGTCACAAGCTGGTTAGGTGCCTGCAACAGGTAAATATTGTGATATAAACAGGGCTCAAGTGAAAAACAACACTGAAAGCCCTTCTACCTTCTAGCAACACAGAGCACATTTGAATGTATTCTTGAGTACATCAAAGAGCTGGGTATCACCAGGGTGCTGTTCAGCTGTGAGGCTCTTCAAGCTGTATTGAGTGAGGCTCTCAGTCAGTGTTTTAAGGATTATTGCACCCCTCACCATAATTCCTGGGTTCTGCTGGCTTGTGTGTTGCCCTGGCTTCATGCGCTGCTGGGTGCTGAGACCTTCATTCAGCAGAGTTCATAGTCAAGCCAATCTGACAGTGTGGGTGAATGTTGGAGAGGCAGTGATTAGGGAAACTGAACTATGTGGTTGTTCTTCCTCTGCTCTCTTCATTATTCATAAATTCACAGTTAGTGTCTCTGTAGTTAATAATTTTCTATGCCTTCAATCAAAAGATCTCTAGTACTGTGTGAACATCAATGAATCAGCGTCCTCTCACTGTGTCCTCTGTGGGCGCTTTTAATTCTGGTTCAGTGTCTTGCCCAATGTGCGAGTGTGGTCTGTGCTGCCCTTGGAGCACTGAGCTTTAATTTTTTAAGATCATTACTCCAATGTACTAAAAGCAGCCATCTAACTTTTGTAGAATCAAAGATTGGTTTGGTTGGAAGGGATGTGTCGTGGTTTGAGAGGAAATGAGTTTTTGGGAGGTGGTGGTGGTCAAACCAATAGGTGCCCAGATGTGGATATTGGCACCTGGTTTGACCATTGAGGATATGGATACGCCTCTGAGAACACAGGGGTTAAAAGCGAGAAGCTCCCAGGGGAACGCTCTCTTGGTTCCGGTCGGTGGAGGAGTTCAGACCTCCCCTGCCCGGCTTCGGGCTGGGCGGGGGAGGAGAGGCCACGAGGCCGAGGGAGGTGGGCCGGAGCCTTGGGCAGAGGACGGGAGGCGATGGCTTGGACAAGAGTGAGTTCCCCACAGAGATGGAAGGGTGGAAGAACTCAGAGAGGTGGCGGGCAGCCCCCCCCCCCTCCTCGGGAGAGAGAGAGAAAGAGAAAGATGCCAGTGCTATCTTGAACTTGATAGCACTGGCCTGGCCGAGGAAGAGAAGGGGGGGCCGACAAGGGAAGAGTGCCCAGCGGAGCCAGTGTGGGAGTTCGAGATGAGCAGAGACTGTGATTTTAACCCTTCTGTGGGACGGTGGAAACCTGGCAAATGCTGATCCTCCAGGAGTCGAAGGAGGAGAGAGATGGATAAGAGGAAATATGGAAGTGTGATGAGAGCTGTGCAAGTGAAGAACGACTGAGAGAAGTTGAGGAAAAAATCCTAGATGGAGGAGATGATGGAGTGGCTTTTGGCTGGACTTTTCTGGTATAGCCATGGACAGAATCTTTCCTGTAATACAGAGACTGCATTTTAGGGGGAGGCGGATGGCTTGGTGCCAAAGGAGTGATGTGAGCGGAGACGACAGGTGATGAGGTGATGGTGAGACCCCTCGGCCCCAGGGGGTGAAATATTGGGGGGGAACTAGTGTCCCGAAAATGGTGAGAGACTGTAGTTTTCTCCTGGAACTGGGTGAAGCATCCTTGAAAGGGGAAACCCTAAAAGCAGCTCTGGTCCATGTGCAGTGGTGAGAGCACTGAACATGGAAGGAAGAAGTCACGACGTGTAGTGCTGAGTGATGGGGAAACACAGCTGGATTCGGCCGTGTTTTCCAGGGGAAACCTGTGGTAGCACAAGAGGGGCTCTTCTCTCCTCGATGAAATGAGAGGTGATTGTCGGAAGGGTGGAGATGGACTGAGTTGATTATCTGAAGGGTGATGGACTGGGAAGAGATCTAAGGTTTTGTGTTATTCTGTGGAAATTGAGTGGGGGGAGGAGAAATGTTTGAAAGGTTTCCATTCTGCTCTGTGTGTTCATTTTATAATTGTGTGATAATAAAGTTTTTTTTCTCCTTGTTTACAAGTGGAGGCCTGCTTTGCTCTGTCTCTGATCACATCTCACAGCAGACACCAGGGGAGAATGGGTTTTCATGGGGGCACTGGCATTGGGCCAGCATCAAACCATGACAGGATGTTAAAGATCATCTAGTTTCAACCCCCTGCCACCGGTAGGGACACCTTCCGCTAGAACAGGCGTATCTACCAACAGCACTTGTTTTTCAAGGTTGGATTTACAATACTGGAAGAAGGAGAGTTACTGGTAGGTTTCCCTTACTTGTTAGCTTGGTGCTTGTAGCTAATGTTTCTCAACCTGAAGGACATAATGTCAGGTCTGTGACTTAGAATCATACAGTAGTTTGGCTTGGAAAAGACTTTTAAAAGTCATCTAGTCCAGCCTCCTGGCCATAGGCAGGGATATCTTCAATTAGGTCAGGTTGCTCAGAGCCCAGTACAACCTAGCCTTGAATGCTTCCAGAGATGAGGCCTCCACAGCCTCTCTGGGCAACCTGTTCCACTGTTTCACCACCCTCATTTAAAAAAAAAAAAAAATTCTTAGTCTAAATCTACCCTCTTTCAGTTTAAACCATTCTTCCCTTGCCAAATCCCTCCATGCCCTCATCAAAAGTCCCTCTCCAGCACTAGGACATTAGCTTTTGGAATTAAGGCATTTTAGAGCTAAATTCCACTTGAACAGATGTTGATTATTTGTATGAAATTATACCACAGAGACCAAAGAAGCTAGAGGCATGTTGCCTGATAGCTGAGCAGTGAGTGTGAGAGAGACAGTACCACCAATTGTCCCACATACTGCTCACTGCCCTTTGGGGTGAAATGGCACTTCATTTTTCTGACTGTTTTGATTTTCTTTGCATGTGGTCAGAATTGTTCCAATTCTGTGCTGGGGAAATAAAATATCTGGTTTGGTTGAAAATGTCACATTTTGCACTGGGCAATAATTTCCATATTTCTGCAGATGTGTTTCAACCACTCTGGGTGTTTGCTATTAATGTAGTGGTATAAATAAAGCAAGAAGTGTTTGTAGCACATAGAGAAGAAAGGTTTTGATTTCAGAGACTGAAATAAATTGAGTCTTATTTAAGAGAGAATGAAAAAACTAGGCCAACTGAGTATCCTCAAATTCATGGAAACCTTCATCCGAATTTGCCTCTGGTCTTCTGATTTGATCATTATGCTAGCAACCTTCCTAATGAAGTTATATCTTATCTAATAAGCTTTCTAGGCTTATTAGGCAATGCCTAAGTTTTAAGATTTGCAGTTAAGAAGGAGAAAGCTCAAACCATTAGAAATCTCTCCAACTAAGTGGGTAAGTTTCTGTAGCACTGAGCAGACTCAGAGTTGGCAGGATTTGAAGTGGTCGCAGTATTAAACACTGAAAAGTGTAGTCTGCAAATGAGGATCATTGCCTAGAGAGGAGCTACAGGAACAGTTTTTGCAGTATAAAGGTTTGGTTTTCAACTTCTTCTTTAGAGGACTTTCACTTCTCCCTCACATTTGATTTTCTTCATCAGCCTTTGTACAGTGCCCTTTAGTGGGATAGTTTCAATACTGATCTGGCACGAACCTACGCATGCTTTCAAGTTTTCTGTTTCTGATGACATGTTCATTGAAATCTATCCCCATTTGCCTGATCTTGATTGCATTCAGTTCACAAGGCGATGTGTTGCATGATTCATTAAATGTCTGATACACGCTAGGCCTTTCAAGATTGACAAAATAGGCATGGTGAAAATGTCAGTAATCATCCCCAGAAATGCCAGTCATTTTCTTATCAGCACGCTTCTGTACAGCTATTGTGTTTCAGGTTTTGCACTTTCTTCCTACTCAGCCTTCATAATATAAAAAAAGTTGAAGTGGTAGCTACAGGTAAGTCTGCTGTTTCCACCCTAGACATTGCAGTGTCACAGAATCTTCTGTCTCTCCTCTGCCTCTTGTTCCTTCTTTCCTCTGTCAGTGCAGCAGGACACTTGGTGCTCCTGAGTCAACAGGGCTTTGTATACAAACAGGTGGAAGAATGAGGCTGTTGAGGTCAAAATCTCATTTGTAGTGATATGTGCTAAATTTGCCAAGGGGCTCAGCTGGTACCCTCTGCCTCCAAACTGCAGTGTTTACCGGCAGGAATCAGCTCATGGAGCAGTTTCAGTGCAGAAGGCATAAGTGCAGAAGCTGCACATCATGCTTTGCTGCCTCCTAAGCAGTAATTTGTGTAAAAGGAACATTCATTTCTAAGTGTAACAGCTGAAGCAAAATGTATTTGTAACCTATACAGTGTTCTGAAGGAAACAGCAATAACATTTAATGACAAACCTTAATGTAAATTTTACTTGTACAATTGTAATTGTACTTCACTGGAGTCCTCCTTTCGAATCACCAGCTTTACATAAATCTTTTCCTAAGAGAGACATACAGGTGGAATAACACATTAAGTAGTAGGAGCTCCAAAGGTAGTAGATTTTTACAGCAAAAGCAGACAGTGCCTGGAGGAATATAATTCTTCCCATTGTACATACACATTATTTCTCTTTAGAACAATGATTTTTTATTTTAATGGAAACAGAGCGAGTCCTCCATTGCATGGGCTCTGTAGGCTTCTTAAAGTCAGTGGACACTGGGAAAGCAGAATTGGACCGCTTGTGTTTTCTGCTTTTGTAGAAATTAGACTAATGTGGATTTGTCCAGAGGCAAGTATTAAAGGCACCAATTTTTCCAGAAATAGGACATTAAATATAGACCATGTTGGTGACACCTGCAAGGTTTGGTATTGTATTATCTGTCATCAGCACATGGCAGCCTGGATATTTAAGGAGGTGGAAACCTTTGACTACAAAGTAAATTTCTTGCTACTGTATTTGTGTCCTGTTCACCTTGTTAATGCCTCCAGCAGTTTAAATAGCAAAAAGGGGAGACCTGTCTGCCAGGCTGGGGTGGCACAGGCACTCTTTCAATGCTCACCTTTGGCATAATTTACAACCTGCCATATCTTCCTGCTCTGTTCAGGTTGGTGAGGGAAAAAAGCCTGCTAGGAAAGGATAAAGAAATATTTTTTGAGACTGGATTTATCTGAAGCATGGTAATGTTTTCAGTTATTAGCCCAGGCATAGCTCTAAAGCAGGCAGGTTGCATGGAGAGGATGTTGGAGCTGAAGGCTCCTCACTCAGGCTGTAGCTGAAGACAGTGAGGCTGCACCTGGTTGAAGATGGGCAGAGTAAGTTGGTATTGTTTAAGCTTGAAGTGTCAGGGGATAAAAAGACAGCTTGAGCAACAAAAAAACCCATCTTCTTCGGCAAGCTCATTATAGTTGGAGTGCATTACCTGCCTCAGCCATGGTCTCTGAGTTGTTCCAGGGGACTCCAGATTCCCCATTTGTCAGGATTATGGATATCCTGTTTGGAAACACCATTACTGGATGTACTTCCCCTTTGGCTTATTAGGAGCTGCAAAAGCTCTTCCAAATGTGCTCTCCATGTAGTCTCTTAATTTGTTTGGTCTTTGTGCTGTCCAGATAGCATACCACATGGTTACATTTGCCAAATTGTTATAAAAATAATAAAAAATATTGGTATTGTGTTGGGAAAATAAAATTTTTTTCTTTTGGTGTCTTAATCTATTTCAGAAAAAAATCATCCTTTTAAGTCAGGATCCCACTTTGTGAGGTTTCACTTAGTCTACCTCTTAAAAGAGCTTAGATTAACATACAGATCTCTAGACAGCATTTAGCCTGTATAATGTCGCTGTTCTCTTTTGCCTCATCCTATTTCAATTTCTACTCTCTATCAACAGCAATCTTCATCTCCTTTACACCTGAAGAGAAAACAGAGAAAATTAGACCTCCCAGCCTAGCCTGTGTGCATTAACCCTTTAGCACAATCAATTTGTGTAAAATAAAGGAAATTATATTAGGCAAACATTGAGAGCTTATTCAGACGGATGATAGAAGTATTAAGAACAAAAGGTCATATACTTAGCTGATTAAATAGACATAACAGTACTGAATGCTTCTCCACATGACACTTGATACAGAAATTGACCTCTGCTTTTGTTAATATTTACCCATCTCCTGCTGCTTCTTAGAAGATATGTTCTTTCTTCTAGTTCTGAAATTGAAGAGCATTATTTGTCCACCCAATTATAATAATAATAATAATTATTATTATTGTTAATATTGTGCATGTACAATAGGGCTTATAAGGTGCAAATTGGGTAAAAATTGTGCGTAGTCAAGAAAAGCTGTGTTGCTCTAATGGGTTAAATGTGGTAAAACTCTAGTAGACTGAGACAAGTGGTGTTGGAGACAGTTTTGATATTTCAACTTTAACTGTTCCTCCAAACTTTAAATTTGCATGAAATGTTTAATGCAAGTCCACGTGATGTTTGGTTTCAAATGACAGCTGTTTCCGTTTCATTTGCACAAAGATATTGCAAAACCCAGAGGAATTTCTGTAATGAGGTTTTAAAATCCCTCCTCTTTTCCCTCCTGAATCTCCCAGTGAGGATTACAGTTATTGCCTCTCAGTGTTACTGTGCAAAAAAAACACCTGATAGCTGAGCTGTAGAAAATTTATGATTTAGTCTAAAACATGGACTTGAAGAAGAGGTTGTTCTTAGGTTTCCAGTCATGCATTTAAACATTTGTTTAGGAGCCTCCAAAGCTGAGGTTTGCCCTTATTCCCTGGCTGCTGGCACCCTCCTGGGCAGGGGAGTGGCAGCAGCCCCTGGGGCCTGACAGCTATTGGGATTCCATTTAGGGACTTAAGTGGGACCAAAATGCAGAAGGCTTGGGCTTACCCGGTGTCTTTGTTAAACCACACATGTGTTACAGGAGTTAGTTGGAAATGTTAGTTGGAAGATCTAACCTCATAAGTACTTGAGGCAGATGAGAGGTTCCCATCCCTGTTTTACAGGTGGGGAAATGAAGCGTAGAGAGATTACATGGCTTGGTGGAGATCACAGGGAAAGCCAAGGAGAGAATAACAATTGAATTCCTTCCCTCTCGGGAAGGCTGTTCTTCGCCTTTAATTAATCTGTCAGAAACATGCCATAGTTTCTTATACAGTGTATCAGTAATTACAAAAGCATACACAGCAGCTTGTGTTTGGAGGGTTGCCCAGACGGGAAAACAAAAATGTTTGTTGAGCAAGTAATGGGATTTGTATGAAGGCATAATAAATGAAATTTATTTGAAGGTAGCTTAATAGATACGTGGTGCGGAAAGGCAAGGTGTACTCCGTGCAGTGAGAAAATGCAGTAGTTATCTTCCTATTAAATTACAGTGTGAATATTCCTACTAACTTCTTAACAAATCTGTTAGTGGTTTTCTGTGTCTGGAAACATAATTAGAGTCACTGGCAACAAATGCCACATCTGGCCATGAAGAAGAATGTGGTACCTCTTGATGCTGTGTTGAGGCAGAAGTGGAGCTGTGTGCCTGTGGCTTTGCTGTGCAGAGGTGTATGTAGTGTCTGTCCCCTGGACCATGCTCATTTCACCCTTTCGAGGCGAAAAAAAAAAAAATTTAAAAAGTAAAGAACTGTTATAGAACCTGTAGCTTCTGGTAAGGAGACTGGTAAAAACTTGGACCAGCGCCTGCTCTTCTCAGTATAATATGTATCTGAATAGTCTCTTTCTGTTAACCCTCCTGAGGGGACTGCCTGACTGCAGCTCTTAATTGGCAGCATTATTTGGCATTCTGAATTTTGTAAAGATCATCCCTTAAAAGCTGAGAGAGACCAGCTGATTTTTGATGTGTCTGTATGGCAAACATGATAACGATTTTAGTAGATTCAATAGCTGTCTTAATATTTTACTTATTACTAATGATGGCTGAAGCTGTGATGGAAGTGACAGATCTGTCCAGCTGATCTGAAGGACACACTGAAGTGTGGTCAGTGGGAGCTAGCCTGTCTTTAACCTGTCTCTTGCCATGTCCCCGGTAAATCTGGCCACAAGGACTACACCACAGTAACAAGGCTGAGCTCAGGACCCACCGGGGCTGGCCTTCACTTTTCCATCTTTCAGCGGAGCTGTGTTGTTGCTCTGCTCAATGAAATCTGGAGAAACAGTCTTTCTGGATTTCTATGCAGAGGTGAGCCCTCTCCTAGCTGCACGTAGATGTTGACTTTGGTGCAATCATCTGAGGATTTTCAATAGTGATTTCCTGAGAGTTCTCTGAAAGCCATTTTCCCATTCAGTGTCATTTCCATACATGACAGCAGCCTTCTCTGAAGGAACACCCTAAATTACTAGGAGAGTTGGCTCATCTGTTGCTTTCCTGAAGAATAATCTTTAATTCATTATCTATTCACTGTGGGCTGGGTGCTACTTAGCCGTGGATTTGAGAGGGAGTTGGGCTTGTTTAAAGCCTTCGGTATTAAGCCCAGTGGGTTTAGCTGAATGTTTCTTGGAACATAAAAAAAAAAGCTTGGGAGACTGATAAGGCACACAAGTTCTGTTATTAATCTATTATTTCTTTTAAGACATACTTTTGTATATGATGCTGTTGTTAAAGAATAGAGACAAGCTATGAGCTGGCCCACACCTCTCTAGAGATTGCTGGCACTCTGCAAAATCAGATACTTAAAGGATTAAACAGTTAATATGCAGCTGATGATAAGAAACAGGGTTTGATTTAAAACCCCATTAATGTCAATAGAAATAGTTCTTGTTAACTTCAGGGATGGGCTTTAGATCCTAATATAAGACATGTATTTTAAGTAACCAGATAAGCGGGCTTTAGATCCTAATATAAGTGCATGTATTTTAAGTAACCAGACTGGACAGTCCTACACATGGATTGTGTGCTGCTGGCAGTGGAAGTGCTGGAGGTTCACTTGGAGAATGCCTAAGTTATTTGGGAGAATGATGGATGCAAGCTGAAGGTCTGGAAGTGAAATTTTATTTTCTCTGAAAGCTCTAAAGTATTCAGAAATGTCTCTCTAGTTTGCACTACCTAACTTCCTGGACTGTTTGTTTTTCAGAAAATAATGTTGGGAAATGAACACACAGATGTATTTTTATGTGTTTTTTTCCTCGCCAGACCTAGAGAAACTTATTATTGATAATATATTCCTGCATTTTAGGAGACTACACTGCAGTAGGCATACGAGAACTGTTCATGTCATTAAGCCCCCATGAAAAATGACAAATTGGATTTAAAAAATCCAGTTTTTTCAAATGCTTACATTGATGAAGTATTCTTTAAAAACCCCATAACAGTTCTAGTGTGTCATAGCTGTGAATCTCCTGAGCAAAAATGAATTTTGTGTGAGTCTCACTAAAAATATTTTAATTGTTTTCCTTCCTACTTTGACATCTGAGTAGAGCTCTGCAAGGGGTAAAAGCAGCTCTCACGGTCTTGTTCTCTGTGGGATACCTCAGGATGCAAAGGGAAAACACAAGGGTGTCTTCAAATGAGCTGAAGTTGGAGTCTGTGCCCTGTAACCATATCTCCTACATCTGGCTTGTGTGACTGCAGGGTGAATACCTGCATACAAAGCATCTGGGAAGTTCAGACCTCAGTCCTAAACCTAGATTTGGATTCATTAGGTGATTCTCCTTCTATTGTATCTACTGTTTGTACCTAAAGTACACTGGGACCCACCAAAGTTAGGTGTTTTATGATAATTGCAAGACCACCCCACACCATACATGACAGCACTGAAATGAGTGGCTGCTTGTTCATCCCACAGCCTAAAGGAGAAAACAAAGTATCTTGGATGAAACTCCAAATCTCTCTTCAACCTGCACAGCCTAGTAGGGGCGGAAAAATATCCTTTTTTATTATGTCTTTGCTGAAATGTGCTGCTAAAACAAATTTCCCCAGAACCAGCACAGTTTAATGGTGATTTATGCAGGTCTGGCATTTAGATCCCTACTTGGTGTTTTATTATACTGTTATCACTCAGGCCACTCTATATTCAGGGAAAAATGGCTTTCTGACTGAAAATAATTTTTTGAAAATATATTTCATTTTTTGTCAGTAGTGTTTGGGGTTTTGTTAAAAACAAAGAGCCAACTAAAATCCTCAGCCCAACACACCAATCAGACCGTGAAAGACAGAGCTGCAAGTTTGTAAGCCTTCATGTTTTCAGCTCTGGAAGGGAAAATATATACACCAAGTAAAGCACAGCACCATGATCCATGCAGCAGCTTCACATTTGGGTGATGGTAATAGTCAGTCACAGAGCTGGTCAGTTTATTCTGCCTGGTAGCAGAGAATGTGTTGTAGATATACCTGTGACTGAGGTAATTCAGAACAACTGTAATATATGTGGGGAAGAGAAAACTATATTCTGACGAAACAAATTTCAACAGGGTATCCCAGGCACCTTCTAAAGTGGGTTGCTGGGTGTCCAAATCATGCAAAGCCTTGAAAGTTGCCCTTTTGATGCATGAGAAAGGGTCTGTTATAAAAAAAAATGGAAAATACTCTGAGGGTAGTTTATAGTTAAGCTGTTGGATGCTGGGGAAATTAGTAGCATTAGTCCATTCAGGTCCTGCTGTCCTTGGAAATTTTCAGTCACCCAATGCACCTTGAAGTGCAGTTCTGATGTGGATTTGTTAACAGGGAGAGCTGGGCATAATAGCAGGCATTGTATCCCCATCATGCATTCAGTAGCACACTGTAAAAATTATCACAAGGGTTTGTCAGCAAGATGTAAGCATTTGCTATTCATCTGTCTTCTGGGATTTCTGCCTGGCAAAGGCCCTCTCTGACGTATCTTCTCACTTCCCAGTATCAATACAACAAGTATTTGAATATTTCCATATAATTTGTTCCAAAGGAAATACAGAGGATGCAAGAGTGACAAGAGACTGAGATTTCTGTTTTACTCAGAACTGAATTTTTTCCCCCCCATCTCCATTAGTAAATTGAAAAACACCATCAGCTGGGGAGGATGTTTGATATGAAACTGTAGTGAAGATGTCATTACAGCATTATTCTTCTTCAGAGCTCTGCCCACCAGGGCCCATAATCCCAGCACAGAGGAATGCTGACTTCTTTGCTTTGCTGTCTTATGTCAATGACTTTTTAAGGATTTTTTTCAGCACCTGGTTCACAATACATGGCAGAAAAATAGAGCTGGGATCCAGGTGAATCACAAAACACCAGCTGAAGATGAGTCCCTGTTTTCTTCTACTGAGAGGGTCTAACATCAGTGAGGCAAGGCACAGCTCCCAGCACAGACAGTGTATTGTGCACTCTTGGGGAATGAACTCCATAATCAGGGAGTCTGTCTCCATCTCCTGCTGCAATCAGCAGTGTTTTAAAGGCTCCATTCAGCGCTCTAGCACTGACTTCCTTGCTGCAGCTCACAGCGCATGCTGGGCTCCTTGGGACAGCAATGGCTGGTGGTAATCAAAGAGCTGATAAGGAAGTGTCTCTATCTCGTGAAAGTCCTTAGTGATGTGCTGATGAAGGAGAGCTATCCCTGGCACTCTTAAATAAAGAGGAGTTTTTTGTTACACAGGACCTCTCAGGGAGAGGAGAAATAGGAGTGTTTGGAATCAGATGCTCTCTTGATTTAGTATTGTTTGCTCAAGTTTGGAAACTTGGCAGCCTTGGGTTTTCATTAAATTTTGATTTTTGTGTACTTAGACCAGGCTAAAGGAAGAGGTAGAGTAGTCTTGGGTCTACCAAAGCAGTTTTGGTAGAGAGTTTTCATGCTGTTTATTAACTGTAAATTTTAATGTGTGCTTTATGGTTTTTTGCAAGGTAGGAAAACTTAGTGGCTCTTTTTTGCCTCTAAGTCTTTTGCTTTCCACAACTTTTCAGGCTGTTCCCATTGAAGCGGCTTTTGTCTCAAAGAGCACGTGCCTCAACATTGCAAATGGGCAGAGGGCTCAAACTCACCCTGCTGTTTTGGGGAGCAGATAAACATTTTAGGTTAGACTCAGAATCATACAATGGCCAGGGTTGGAAGGGACATTCAAGACCCCTGGCCTCGACAGGGACTGCCACAGTGATGCTTGACTGACTGGCCTTTGAGTCAGCCTTTGAGACTTAGCTTTGTAAGCGGCAAGCAACTTAGCAGCTGCTCTGCTCAAGTGCTCTAATTTAAAATGCATACACTTCCATATCTCTCAGTACCATTTGTCACTTTGCAAAGCATCTTTTAATCTTTTTCTGGTTTCAGAGTGCCAGGTTCTTGATCACCTGTTGCATACCTTAACAACCAATGAATTCCCATCTTGTTATGCCTTGTCTTCTAGAAAGCTGTCAGCCATTGTCACCTTGCCAGGCAGGCTTTGCAAGCAAAAAAACAGCAAATAGAGAGGAACTTGAGTGAGGTCATTCAGCTTTGCCTTCTCATTCATTCCTCTGTTTCACTCACACTTTATTGGTCACAAGTGGTAACCTATTTTTGTTGAGCCCAATTATAGTGAGATTTTTTTAGAAATCCCTGCAGCTGGATGTTTATATTGGCATAAAGGTATGCTTAATGCATATTTTACAGATCAAAGAGCAAATTTTGGGAATCTGCTAGCAGCATTTGAATGCCCCATTATAATGCCAGGATTTGTAAATTGAGGTTTGGCTTAAATGCTGAAGGAATGAGATGGTCTTTAGACCTGGATGCAAGTTTAGCATCTAATACAAAGTCAGTGGAAAATCAATTCGTCTTTCCATTTGCCTTAATGGACTTTTGGATCAAACTCATGTTCTTAAAAGCATTTGAGTGCATGAATATTGTCAGGTTTTTAGACAGGTTTTTAATTTGCATGCCTGAGTAGTTGCTGGTGGACCCCAGGTATGCAACATCTTCAGATAGGGCCTTCTGCTTCTGAATGACTGTACCAGAGCCTGTGTGTGCTTGTGTCCAGAAAAAAAGGGAAGCCTTGTTCAGCCTGGTCTAAAAATTTTTTTTTTTTTTTAAAGTAGTTTATTAGAGAATTTATACTTCAGAAATATTAGTGTAAAAAGACAGTCAACTGACATCCTTCCTTAAGGAATGCTGAAGGTTTGGGAAAAAAGGGGCTCTGAGCCAACCACTGCAAGCATATGACTGCCTTCACTCAAATGCCACAATGGTTGAAAGAATATGAGCAAAGCCCTGTAGAAGACAACAGTGAATTTCCCTGTGTTAAAAAAATATATATTAAAAAAATAAATCAACAGAAGCACTACTAATCTGCATCATTATTCTGTAGATCCTTCAAATGCAAATGGTTTATTACTTTGCCTATACAATAAATTCACTGCAGAAACAACTCTTCACATTCCTTATGCTTTTAACCTTGCCCTTGACTGCTGAAAATGTTCTTAATTTAATGCTTTGATGTTCCTACTGCTTGGCAAGCTTCTGGTTCAGCAAATAAGGACAATTTGATTGAAAGGCTGTGCTACATTTAGGATCAAATCGTCAGGGGCCAATTCACTAAGGGTGCAGCACAGCTCTGTGAAGGAACTGCTAAGGTTTGTGGAAGCTGAGGTTGGTTCTAACAAAAAGCAGTTGCCTTTTTAGTCAGTTGAAGGCTCCTGCCAATTTAGTAATTTAGAAATTGGCAGGAGCCTTCTCCAGCAGGTGCCTTGTTGATCTTGCCCTCCAGTTGTGTGAAACCCTCTATAAGTGTGGGGGTGCCACCAGGATATGCTGTGAAGCCTCACAGAGCTGGGATCTGCCATAAGGTGTGGGAGGGCAGCTTTGCACACTGCATCTTGCACCTCCTATATATAGATCAAGGCTAACAGAAGATAATATTGTTCTGCAAAATGTCTTGGAAATTTAGTGTCCTCCATTGTGCATGTGTGCCTGCCCAGGGCATAAGCATCTGCCATTAAATACTTTGTAAAGGTTCTTCTGAGCTGGAGTCTTAAATGTGAGTTTGGTTAAGTCCAGTCTGACTGCTCCTGAAAGCTTGATGGTGTTGTCTTTTCTCCATTTCTCCCCCTCATTTGTGACATTTATGTCAGAAATCAGGAATAATGAAACAGAGAAGATATAGTTGCATGAAGAAAGTCAAGGCCGTTTGAAGCTTCTTTCATGAGTTTTATATTTCCTTTCATTGCATTTGATGGTTTGCCTTGAGGCAGGAAAGGGAGGTAGGAAATTTGCATGAAGATGGAATTACTTCTACGCTTCCCTCTTTGAATTTACATGGGTTGCTACTCACTTTTTTACTGAGGCCTAAGGGGTAATTTCATCAAGGTCCACTTAGGCAAGAGACACAGCACGTGAGATCAGCCTTCCTGACCTTACATGTGGCTTCAGTGCTGCACTAGGCAAGAAGAAACCACTGATGCTTCCCTGCATGAATGCAGGAGGAGCTGTTTGTCTGGGACTTGGATGAGATTCTGGCAAAATGAGCCAGCAGTCTGGCTGCTGGGGGGGGTCTTCCCTATATGTAGCCCTTGGATAGAGCAGCGGAAGCCTGAGGAGGTCCTGGGAGTCCTCTCAGTCTTGCTATGATGAAATATTACCTTGGCCCTGCTCCTGGAGTGCTTACATGCTTTTCCAAATTGAGCTATAAGGAAATAATGAACCTATGTAACAGACATACTTCTCATCCTTAATCATTCTTGTGTATAAAGAGCTTTGGTATTTCTTGGATGGAAAGTTCCAGCTGTAAAGAGTAATCCCTGCTCTTATCAACAGAGTTTGCAAATCTTGTCAAACTTTTAATTTAGGGTAGTTTAAAACTACCTAATTGTCCTTCTTTGAAATCCAAAGAATCTAAGCACTTTTGAAAATGCCTTGCTGGACAAAGAAATCCTTACAAATTTCCAACTGGCTGCCCAAGTGTATGCAAAAAGATAGCAGTAGAATAAGGAATTTTACCCTTCCCCCCATCCCATATTATGGCCAGAGAGCTGCTTTAGCCTTTCTGTAATTGTACAGTCTTGGGGAGGAGAAAGCAAGCCCTCTGTAAACTGCTATTTTAAGAGCAACTTGGAACTTTATTACTCACTTGCTTCTTTTCAAGTTAGCAAAAATCTAACTTTGAGTATAAGCAAGGTTCTCAGGGAAAGGTGCTCAAGGGTGCTCCATGGCCAGATTACCTTGAAATTCTGTAGAAATTGGGTACTTGAACTCCTTCCATTTCTTCTGGAAATCTCAGCCTTAGTCCCTCTATTGGAGTGGGTTTTCTGCAGTCTGGTGAAAAATTACTCCCTTTCAGAGCTAAGTAAATTGTAATGATTTAAAACCCATCTTTTACATGTGTTTGGGGGTAAGGGGGATGTTTGTTTATTTATTATAGAATACACTAGCTGGCTGTCTGGCTTCCACTGCCATGGAGAAATGCAAAGAGAGACCCTATTCAAAACCAGCATTAGCTGTGGGGAGCAGCCTGCACAGGGAAGCCTGCCCAGCTTACCCTTCTGTACTCCTTTTTTTTTCGTTGGCATACCTCTTTGATGAAATTTTGGACAATTACACACATTTTTGGTCTGATTTTATGGTTTTTTTCAGAGCAGAGATTGAGAACTTCACCGTGAGTGAATATGGAGGACAAATGTGATTATTAAAGAGCCACTTCGTCCTTCGTTTTGTCTTGTCTCTGAGCTAAACTGTTTCTGGATCATTTGAGAAGAAAAAGACCTGAATGATCAGCATCCATGTTAAGTTCACTTGATTTTTGCACATTTCACTTTGCAGCCCACCTTACTTGCAGTAAAGGCTTTCTGTGGCCACTCTGCCATACAGCATGTGACTAACTTGCATACCTTTATACAGTTTTTTTTTGGAAAAGCCATGTCTTGGTTAAGGATTTCCCCTCCCCCCCATTGTTTTGCTAACAGATATTTGATCTTGCAGAAAGTGTTGGTTTTCACTGCTGACAATTAAGACAGTGAGTTAAGAACCACTTCTGGAACGGGTTTTGGCATAACAGAGATGTTATGTCTCTTCAGAGAGAGGGCTAGGCACAGCACCACTTGTGGACCATTAGGATCCTGCCTGTTGCCTGAAGCACCACAGCCCCAGCCCCATGGGACTAGAAGGCTTACAGCAGCCTTTGCATCCTGCTGTGCTCAGATTAGTTGACTACTGACCTAGCATATATCTGCCTTCCTGGGCTGAATTGCTGGGAGCACCTGTAGGGCAAGGTTTGTCTGAACAGATTAATTCAGACTTGTCATGCCTCATTTGTGCAGTGTGGTGCCCAGCTGTGCCAGCTCAGTGCCTTGGAGACACAGGGTGGCTCAGGTGGCAGAGTGATGTGCTGCTGAATCCCAGCCTTCAGAACAGGGCCCAAAGTTCAGACCAGTGTTCCCAAAACCCGTCCTCTTGTTGCCCACGTAGTCCTGCATGCAAATACAATGTGCCTCTGCAGTCCTGAAGCTGACTTCGTACAGAGCATTTAATTCACTTTAAGTGCTCTGTAATTAAACTCTGTAAGGCTCCTACCTTCACTGTTGCTAGAATTTTTTTCCTTCCTGAAATTCCGAGTAACTCATTGTCACTTTTTTCTTACTTGCAGCAAAAATCAGTTGGCATCCTCTTTGGGTAGAGAGAGCAGCTCTGAGGTCAGAGAAGCCCCAGGCCTTGAGGCTGTCCTGCCTTCCTTTGCCCTCTGGCCTCCAGAGAGGAAACATTTACTCTTTTGAAATTCCCACCAAAGGCTCTTTGCTTCTGCTTCCTTTCTAATAATTTATTTACAGAAATTGTCTTTTCAGAAAAATCTGCAGGATGTGCCCTGAGCACGCCTATGTATTTTTAAAGAGCTTTTAGCTGATTACCCTGGTGTGAAAGATGAGATTGATAAGGGGAATAAAGACCTGTTAAAACAGAAGTAAGAGGTCATTTATTACCCTGTACAACTTCATATTGGTTGGTTTCCAGCTATTAAGAATACATGAGATACTGGGCTGTTGGAAGTAGACACACAATCCTTTACTTTTATCCTAAGGTAGACGCTAGCCCTGTAATTTAACAGTGTCCTAAAAGTCCAGCTTATATTTTACAGGCTCACGCTTTGAAGTGTGATACTGTTAGCACGCAGGATATGACAGGCATTAAATTTCAGTACTTGTTAAATTACGAATAATTGTCTCCACTCCGCTCAGTTTTGTATAAGGAAAGAGCCAAGCAAGATTTTCACATTAACCATCTGAGCTCAGTTGTGCCATGCCTGTCAAGAAGTGTAACATGCTCAAGTTTCCCACTGCATTTCCACTGCTTTCTTGGATTTGTAGGTATTTATTCCTGGCTAAGGAAGTTTGAGGATTTCAGGGTAACCTGTTGGAAATGTGTGGGAATGTCTCTCAATAAGCAATCTGTCAGTGCTTTGGCTTAAGGTAAAATTTAGCATCCAGGCAAGCTTGTAGAGGAATAAAGACATGCTTTCTTTCCCCCTGCAGTGCATGGAGCCAGGGCTGGGAGGTGAGCATAGAACAACACCGACAGTGTTCCCAGACACCCGGCTGCCTCCCCTGCTGTAGTTTTCCACAGTGGCAGAGGGAGTCAAGCAATCTGCAGAGGCAAGGCAAGCCTTTAAAGGAAAATTATGTGCACAGAGAAAAAGAAAATAAGGCAGGGTGGTGACTCCAAAGCCAGCATCTTTGCTGCTGTGTGCATTCAGTCAGTCTCCAAGCAACCAGCAATGTTATAAGGACACAATGAGTCAGACTCAAACAGTGCCATTTATACACCTTCATATTGAGGTTTTGTATATATTCAGTGTCTACGAGCCCAATCTTACCTTCCTTATCTGTGCTAATTTATTAAATGTAAGGAGCTGGCAGGCAGCTGGCCCCCCTGCATGCTCAGTGCAGCCTTCTCACCCAGATCTCCAGCTGGAGTGGCTGGGTGCAGGTCATCATGCCCACTTCTGCAAGGCTTCCTTGCAGCCATCTTCAAAGCCTACAACTTATTTTCTAAGAACTCCTTTCGTTTTGCAGATTCTCTAAACCTTTGTGCTCAGTCTTTTAGTCCTCCTGCTGTAAATTTGCAGCTTGCCTGGGCTTTGAAAGGTGGCAGTGCATGGAGATTGGGTAAGTGACTTCTCTGGGAAAAGAAAAAGCCCCTGAATTTCTGAGCACAGAGGGAGTATAGATAAGACGTGCACAGTGTGTTTGGATTTATTGGCCCTGTCTTGGCGGCAGCATTGGCAGTATCTGTGCTTGGCACAGGTCATGGCTTTGCTGAATGCCTAGTCTTGATGCCAGCACTGCTGCAGACAGCACAGCTTGGTGTTCGGACACAGGAAAGCACACTGGCGTAGTTTCATCTATTTTAGGTGCATCATTGGAACCGGCTCAACACAGATATAATAAAAGCACACTTTGTAGTAGAGAGGAAACTACTGAAAGAGAATACTGTTGCAAAAAAAGCATGAAGGAAATTTCCACTGATCCCAGAAACCCAGCTAGGTACAGCCTCCAGACCAAACCTCCTTCAGTCTCCAGTGCTATTCTTTCAGATGAAATCAATATTTATGATTTTTTTTTTCAGTTAGCACACTTTGGAGGTGATTGATAAATGTAAGAAATCATAAATGCATTACTTTGGGCCAGAAAAATGTTTCCACATCTGGAAGTGCTCAAGGCAGGGTTGGATGGGGCTTTGAACGACCTGGTCTCCTGTAAGGTATCTCTGTCCATGGCAGGGAGTTTGGAACTAGATGATCTTTTAAGGTCCCTTCCAGCCCGTGATCTGCATTCTGTGGTTCCATGACAGCCCTGATGTGGGGTCCATCAGGGCGGCTCCCAGATGGGGCTCTCCATGTCTCCTCAGGTCTGGCTGCTGGTGCAGCCCCCTCCAGCTCTTGTAGCCTTAGTGCAGAGACCCAGGGAAGGGTGCACCCCCTTCAAGGTGGGATGTTACGCCTGATCCCAGCAAAAAAGCTCCAGCAAAAAAGAGCAGGGGAAAAGAAAAAAGTGTCAAAGCATTTATTGTTTGTTTCAATGCATTAGCCCTTTTGGGTTGGCAGTAGTTGTGGTGGGCAAGTAACAAAATCCAACCAAAACCAACAGCACTGTGGGACTGGTAATTTTTAATAAAGACATTAATCCAAGCATTTGGATCCCCTGCAGAATTTTGCTGTCATAAAAAGCTCCTCTTCACAACAAGTGTTTGCGCTCACCTGATGAGTGGAACACTGGAGCCCAGGGACAGCCCTGCCCCAGCAGCGTGAGCCAGGCCCACTTCATGGCACACTTCCAAAAGCTTCCTGGTTGAAAAACTGTATGTAGTGAGAGGCTCCCATTCCCCTGAGAGGGGAGATGGAATACTTTGACAAAACCTCAGGATTTTGGCATGGGTGAAACCCAAGCCTCGTCTCTCTGTGGAACACACTGGAGTTGCGGTGTGGCTTTTAGTGGAAATTATCGGTCAGGTTCTTACTGTAAATGCAGTGGTAGACTGTTCCAGCAATTAGAGCACATCACCCCTTCTGAAGAGGAATGCCCCTTTCTCATCAGGGGTTTGAGCAGCAATCTTAATTAAGGTGATGTCTAGATCTGTTCATGATTGTGTTTTCACCCATCTGGCTTATATTTGTAATTTTCTTTTCTTCAGTGATGCAAATCTTTTTTCCCTTTTCTTTGGTGGCAGTGAAAAAAAAAGGCATTTCTGGAGAATAAAAAAGCCTTTTGAGGAAAACAACAAAAAAGAAGTTTATGTATTAAAATAGAAAACTTACTTTAAAAGACCCAGCTGTGAGGTTGACTCAAAATAGATTTGTTAACCATACAGTCTTCATCCAAACCAAAGATTACACTTTGTGAATAAAGATTCATTTTTATTTTGTAAATTCTTTTACATTTTCTTCTAGTCTTCTGGAAGAAAATTCACTAATTTATTTTGCTTTTCTCTGCTTTGTTTCCCCTCCCCCATTTTTTACATTAAAATCTCCATGATCTGTAAAAATAACCCTAATTTTCTTCTGCTCTGGATAAACCCATAGCTATTATAAACAAGAAGAAAAAGCCCCTTTCATATTGTTGATATTGAATGTTTGTTTAATTTCAGTGGGGCTTTCTAAAAGTATAATGCAAGTAGAGTTTATTACTATTTGAGGCTTTAATTGCTGTAGTAATATTTTTTTACAGCTCCCTATTTTTATGTTTAAGGGTCCCCAGACCCTTTGATTTATTGGCATTGGTGAATGATTGATAAATGATTGAGGTTACGTAGAAAAACTGAAGGCATTGTATGAAATAGAAGTGGTGCCAGAATGACTGTGCAGGACCCACCAGTGTATTTAATGGGATGCATACTACACAACTGCTACAAGCTGCAGCCAAAGCTTTCACAAATATCAACTGTTCACTGGAAAGAGACTGAAAACCATAAAAACAATAAGAGTGGGGGGATTTTCTTGCTCATCAGAAGTGTGGTGTATTGTCTTGCAATCTAGCTTTCCATTTCAGTGTCTCAGGGTGTTTATTTCTGGAACATCATAACCACAAAAGAGAATAAGAAAAAGAAAGGTAGTAGGCAGGGTTTTCACAGGCACCTAAAGCAGTTAGACACCTAATTTCTGTGACATTTCAATGGGAGTTGTTCTTTTTCCCTCTTAAGCTCCTTTGAAATAGCAAGCAAGGGTTTCTGTTTCATGCTTGTGAGCTTCCTCACTGCTTCTGCTGCTTCTGGTTGTTATTCTTACAGAAAAACAGAAAATTTGGGGGGCTCGGGTACCTGGCAGAAACTGTATTTTTATACTGTTTGTATTTTGACCCTAAATTCCGAACAATTTACAGTTATCAGAGTAAGAAGTAATGGGTGCATTCCCAGATGAATGCAGAAGAAATTTGCTTTAACAAAATGCTTCTGCTGATAACGTTTCTTGTTTTAAGTCACCTCAGGTTGCTTTTTTTCCTTGATGTCTTAAAATGTTTTCAAAAGCTGGTTCTTTAGGAGGAAAAGCACAGAGATAAGTGCAGGATGCCTGTGTTAGAAATGGAGTCGTCGAACAGTGCAAAAGCTGAACAATGAGCATTGGTTGCTGCCCTTGGCTCATTTCTCAATTCCTGACTTTTCAGGCTCCTGATATTCTTCCCACTGGAGCAAACTTAGGTAGGCAATAGGTCTTGGGGTGGATGGGGGATGCTCCTGCAGGGTCAAGCCCCTGCACAGTGGAGAGGAAGCCCTGGTAATTTTGCATTTGTGGCAGTGTTTTGTGAAGCCTTGTGGGTAACTGAACACATACTATCCCCAGTGTCTGATCTAGGAGCAGATCTGATCCACGAAATGCTGGACAGGACAAAGAAACCAGGACTACCTGCTTTGGCTGGAGTCTCTCACTGAACTGAACGATGCGTGACACAGAGCTGCACCCTGACAGGCACCAGCTGACTTCAGCTGGGAGCTGGAGCAAGCCCAGCCACGGCATATGTTCGCAATCAAAAAGTCATTAAAAATTCACATAGACAAGTTACTCAGTTTGGAGCCTGTCTGTGAAACTCTGCACTCCAGCCGATGCAGTAGCTTGGGCTTGATGCTCCTGGTAATCTTCCCTAATCCTGTGAATCTGCAGGTGATGGGACAAGGGCACTTGCTTTGGTTTGGATTTCTCATTTTCTTAATCTTAAGGGAAATCATTTCCCTCCTATTGCCCTTGGCATGGATGTCTTCTGAAAGGTGTATCTCTGAGCATCATCTTCCTTGGCAGGCATTCTGCTAAAACTCAGCCTGGGGGAAAGAAAAAAAAAAAAGACTAATTCCTTTTGTCCCTATGTTAATTTTACAGGCTAACATAGTCCTCTGGTTCGGTCTCTGATTTTGGTTGCTAAATATAAAAGTAATTAAAAGGGTAATGTGTGAGTCCTCCTCCCACTCAGGATGCTGCTGTGGGAAATCCATAGGAAGCAGGTCATCCTTAGGCACCTTGGAAATGAAGTGAGGTGCACGGTAACATGCAATGAGTTAGATGAAAACAAGTTTATTCTAGGTTTATACAGCACTCTGGCAATGAAAAAGAGTTTGATACCAAAAAAGCAACAAATTAGAGGCCTTGGTAATTTGCTGCTGGCAACCACACTTGCTCTTGGGTGCAGCGTGATTGACAGGTACTGCAGGCTTTGCATGAATGTCATTGCCACTTGGAAGTGCAGTGGGCTTCATCCTCCTCTGTGGGAGGAGACACTTGCCATTGAATATTTCCCTTGGTCCTTCTCTTGCAGACCGTATCCCAGGTGCCTGCTACCCAAGGGATTGGACTCTCTGGTGATCTCCCATAACAAATCAATAGAGATTCCCTTCTGGTTTCCTTCACAGCGGCTTTCACTGAAGGTGAAGATGGAACTTCATCTGAAGTTTAGCTGAAGTTTATGCTGTCCTACTTACCAAAATTTTAGTGCCACTCTTCTTTCTGTCACTGCTCTTTTGAAGGTGCAGACAGTCCTTGAAGGAAGCAGAAGTAGGAGAGATGATCAAAAAGTCCACTTTTATTGTATCACAGGGAGAAATCCAGTCCTGAAGCTATTGCTTAAGAAGCCAAATTCTTAGCAACTTCTTTGTGGTATGACAGTGTTTGGAAAAATGAAAATCATTAGGTGGTCAGTCCTTGCTCAGAGTTGAGCTTTGGATAAATTAGCAGCTCTTCAAAGGCACAGTTTTGTTAATCACCAACAATTACATACTTTGTTTTTACATTATACCAGCTGTGCTGAAAGTTCCTGTGCCTCTAGTGCATTTTCCATTTTTAATGGGCTTGGTATTAAGCCTGAACAATCAGGAGCTTGCTTTTTTTTTTGTTAGAAAAAGTTCTTTATGTGATCCTTAAAATTAACTGGGTAATTTTAGCTTTTTTGTTTTATTTGCAGAGTTGTATTTATTTGTTTATGAATCCCTTCTTCTCTTATTTTAGTTATTCTATACAGTCTTTTTGACTTTGAGGTTATTTTTACATGACAAAGACTTGATCTCAGAAAGAGATGCTTCTGGTTTGGATTAATACAAGTCTGAAGAACTTTGCTGCATACTTTTGGAATACCAAATAGTTTGATAAGGAACGAAAATATGTTTTTAATGTTTATTTGCAGATAGTTAAATGCAGTGTAAACCAATTTCTGAGTTTATTTGCTTTTATGCATTTGCTCTGGTTTGCAGGCTAACCTCGGTTTTGGGATGTGACAAGGACAAACACTGGACTGTGTAGATTAATGGATGTGTTTGCCACAGTTGAACATATGGTTCCTAAAGTTCAGGATGTGTAAAAATACAGAGTAAAAACACTGATGGCTTGTGCCAGGCAGACACTGCCTCTGAAGGGTGAAGCTAAATAGCATTTCTTTCCTTTCTTTTTCCTATTTGGAAAGGAGAATTGTCACAAAAGGAAAACTCTGCTCTCCCCTGAATTAAAGAGAAGGCATGCAGCAGCTGAGGGCACCATGGCTGTTAGGTGCAGGCTGCTCTTGGGGGAGAACTGTGTAATACCAACTCAAAGCATCAATATCAGGCTCTGCAGGGGTAAGATGGGCAAAGAGGTGCTCAGCACAAGCCAGTGTCAAGGGCAGAGTGACCAAGCAATGACTTGTGGTGTCCACATCAGAAATGGAGGGCTGAGATCTTTGTGTGCCAGACCCACAGTGCCTGGATGGGAATGGGGTGAGATGTCCCGGTACATCCCAGACTTGTTGGGCTGGTGCTTGGACCTCAAAAAACCTCAGCTGAGTCTGGTCAGTAGCCTGTGTTACATGAGGTGTGGAAACTGTGGGTAATTCCTCGAAGTACCAGAGTAAGCAGATCCAGGAAAGGTCATCCTGGGGCTCTTCCAGCTTCACTTGGTGGTGGGATGGTAACCAAGGATTGTGTTGGTTGGACTGACTAATTCTCTGGAGCTGTCACCAGCAGAGATATAGTGATATTCATGAAGTGAGTTTGGGTGCTAGTTATCACAGCCATGTTAGGTGCCATCTGGCTCATTTGCCAGCTTGGCCAGGACAGAGCTTGCTGGGGTTAGTCTCTCCTAGTAGTAGTGGGAGAGAGCATGGAGGCACATTGCCGTGCTTCTGTCCCTGCCTCCTTACCCTAGCAGCTCTCAAAAACCCCAAATACAAGCAGGAATTAAGTTCCTTGTTGAGTGTGAGACTGGTTGTTGCAACAGTGAAGCTTTGCTCCTTACCAGAAAACTCTGCTTTCTTTTTAATACCCATTGCAGGAAGTTGGTGCTCTTATAGCTGACTAATAAATTTATGGTTTTCTGAGACCCTCTATAAAATAAAACCTGCTGTTGGTCTGGTCTAAAGCCCATTTGAGTGAATCACATGGAGTCCCATGGATTTGTCAGTGTTTATGAATCAAGCCCTATAGCTTTCAGTATATTACAAACAGAAAACTCTGTGTTACCATTTTTTGTGAGTCACTTGCACCTAATTAGCTCTTAACAGGGGAGCAGCACCTTCAGTCAGCGCTTTTCTCCAAGGAATTACCTCTCTGCCCCTACAGAAAAGCAGCTTCTGTTCTTTCAGGCAGATTTTAATTTTTGTCATTTCTGTAGTTAACCATTTAGTGGTGACACACATTAACCTCATTCTTCTTCCATATTGTCAGGTCTGCCCCCATTTATCCAAACAGACAAGCAGCTCCACCCTGGAGGCCTGGGTCGTGGCAAACCCTTGTGCACCCCTTCCCAAACCCATGCTGCTGCAATGTTTTTGCTGCAAGCTGCTGCACAGTGTTGTTTTGTCTATATGTGCTGGGACATCTCTCTCCTCCATTGATGGAATCTGAAGGTCAAGATCATCTCCTGTTTTTCCAGAGCAAACCATTGGCAGATGGGGCTTCTGTCTCTACTGCCATCCAGAGACATGGCAGCAGGAAAGGATTTTCTACCCCTAAATTCATCCTCAGTCCATCCCCATCCACAGGTACTGGTATAAAAGGTGGGATGGATTTTTGCTTTATCCACTGTCATAACTTGTGTGCTGGGTACAAAATTTCAAAGGGTGGTAACAGGAGAGTGATTTTTCCACTGCTGAGGCTCTCTGGCACTTACTGAAAATACACAGATTGGCAATCACTCTCTTGAACTCTTAGTGCAGTCCCCAAGGGCCACGTTTCCCAACCATCACTGGCTCCCAAATAAAAAAAAATTACTGAGTTACATATTTTTTAAAACAAAACTTCTAAAGATGTGTTTGCTTTTATTTCCTCTTAAGTTTTTATGGTTTACCTATCTGTGTGACTGTAATCATCAGGGAATTGTCCTGCTTTTCCCCACCTGGTGGGTCTCACATAGTTAGGTCATCTAGATTGGAATGTCATCTAGGTAACCTCATCCCTTGTCCCAGAACATGCTGAGATTGTGAGACTTGCTTTATAATCGAAGCAGCTAACAGCAAGAGGCTCTCAGATCCCGGGTCTTCAAAATGCAGTCTGTGTTAGGAAAACCAAAATAATTTCAAAAAAAAACTTCAAGAACTTTGAGAGCACATATGAACAGGCTCCTGACAGAACAGTCAATCCTTTGTAAATGGAATTCTTGGAGATTCCCTACTTCAGCAACTGAATGATAACCAGTGTGTCTCTCAGGCACAGTCTAATTTTACAAAGTACATTCTTAAAGGCTAGTTAGGGCTTTTTTCTTCTATTCTTATTTTTGTCTGGATTAGCTTCAGGAAAGAGTGACCAGTTTGGAATGGATGAATGGATCTGCAGACATCAATTAAATTGATAAAGCAGCACAAATTATGCCCAGTGTGCAAGAAAGTCTACAACAAGTTTACTAGTCCAGCCCTCCATCATACAATTTTAGCAGTGCAAACAGGAACCTCCACAGATTTAGGATGTGCAGACAGCACAGGCTGGGTAGCTCTATCAGCCCCTTAGCAGACTGGAAACTGTTTTGCAGTGGGACATTGGAGCATGACTGTTCTGCAACAGGAGCGAAACTCCTCAGAGCAGTATTTGGATGATCATTTGGATGGAAACAAATGATACATTGAGATTATCCCTTCCTGCTCCTGCAAGATATCAGGCAGTGCTGCTTTTATTTTTGTTTGTTTATTCATGTATTTGAAAAAAAGGAAGGTGTTTCAGTGCTTATGAAAAGCCAATACCCATCAGGACTGAGAACAGCCTGAAACGATGCTGGCAAGTGCCAAGGCATTTCCTTCACCCCGCCAAAGCACCCAAGCTTTCCTGACAATAGCCCTATTCCCTCCTGTGCCCCTCCAGAGCAATGATTGAAAATTGCACGTCTGTATTGATTTCTTGGTTTTTTTTTTAATATATAGCATGTATGTGTTTTAGTCTTTATTAGCCACTATTAAAAAGTAAATGAAACAACCGACAACAAATAAAGCTTTTATTTCAAGCAGAGTTAGGTTAAACAAATGATCAGTCCTTAGCTGAAAGAGTCAATATAGCAGTTACAGAAAGCAGACCAGAAAACATAAAGAACTGCTTTAGGAGAAAAAACCAACAAAACAACAAAACACCCCGAGACAGCAGGAAACATAGAGTTATTCAATTGATCAAGTACTAGATGCCTGTGAAGGGGTCAAGGGGTACAAGACCCTGTGAAGAACAGCATTCCATTTTAAATACCCCAACTTAAGCCTGTTATATGGAAGGGAGTTTATACTGGAAAAGGCAGGATATATTGCTGTGCCTATCAGCAGTGACAGAACATAAAGAGCAGCAGTGTTTGATCAGACTTTCACAGGTAATGTAATGTTTCCATTAGGAATTAAATATAAAACTTTTTTAGGTTTTATAATGCAGAAGTAGGCAGACTTGTAACAAACAATAGTTTAGTGGATATTTGCAGCCCAAAGCAGCACTCTAAAATGATACATAGCAGTGCTATTGCTTTATGGATGAGAGGTAAACCCAGAATCTGCACACAGATCTGTGTGATCTATGCCAATGCGCAGCCCAGGACA
The DNA here is from genome assembly GCF_015832195.1 of Motacilla alba alba. NCBI lineage: Eukaryota > Metazoa > Chordata > Aves > Passeriformes > Motacillidae > Motacilla > Motacilla alba. The sequence continues at coordinate 53,402,978 of NC_052031.1, read as the reverse complement.
GCGGGGTGTAATGATTTTTAAAGCTTAAAGGACAGCTTTAAATGTTTACATGAAAACCATAGCAATGGTATTGCTAATATGACTGTTTAATTTGTATATTAGTGTGCTCAATTGAAGGTGAGGGCATACATGGGATACCTTCAGGGTGAGGCGCCACCTCTCCTGTGAATTGTGTCTGCCAGAGGCTGCTCAGAGTCAGAGCAGCCTCTGGGAGGTGTGGGACAGAGATGGGAGCAATTCCCAGGTACCCAGCATGGCCCAGGGTGACACTACTGGCTGACTCCTGCACTGGGTGCTGTAGCTAAACTTCCAGAAGAACAAGCAGTGGCCATGGGAATGCTGAAGATTTGCAGGACACAGCCTTTCTGTCTGGATGTTCCCTCTCCTGTAAAAGCAGGGAAAAAAAACCAAGTACCTAAAAAGCTTTTTTTTTGTTAAATACGTAAATTATTTCAGACTTGCAAAGGAAGACTGTTGACTTTCCAGAGTGATATACAACAAAAGTACATGTGAATAATTTCCTTTAATTAAAATGTTTACATAGACCTTATTGTAACAGTTGGTTTCAGTGTTTCACAGATTTTAGGGTTAGGAGATATCCTTTAACTCAAAATTTCTTCTCCGTTGGGGATTGCATGATAGGAGACTGAACTGAGTAACATGTAGGAGAGTGGGAACCCTATGCCCATCCCTACCATTGACTCCTTTCTGTCCTGCACAGTAACAAATAGCCAAACCATGTGGCTTAGCTTCTCTCAAGATTTTTGCAGGGTATAGGGATCTTGAGACACCCAGGCTAGCTCTGAAATATATGAATGGAGTCTAGGAGTCATGTTAAGATGTGCAACATATTTCGGATGAGCTTTTTGCATGGGTCTCATTTTTTCTCATATCCAGGGTGCCAGCACAGGCATCTCTGCATAGTACTGAGCTGGATTATACAGTGACCATAATGCCTCTAGAGATCATGGAGATTGAGGAATGCTATTGGGATATGGGCTTTCTAAAACTGGATTTGGATATCCTCAATTGTCCCTTCCTGCGCTGGGAATCTTGAACCCTTAGGGTCTGCCGGGTTCCCCGACAGTTTCTGCTGGTGCACAGGAGGTTGCACAAAGCTCCTTAGATATGTAAGGGAGCAGCAGAAGCCAAAAGCATGGTGACCACAGCAAAATACCAAACATGGATGGTAACATCCAAGAGCTACTGTAGTAGTTCAGAGAAGAGATGTGAGGACCAAGGAAGAAGTGCCAGGAGAACCTGGCTGCTTTGGGGTTTGTTATTTCCATGCATGCCAAACTGGCCACTGGATCACCAGGAGTGTTTTCTTGCACTCTTTTTAAAATTTTTAAGCCTAATGATGAACTGTTTGAACCAGAATTTGACTTCAAATTGAAGTAGCTTTAAAGAATTTCTTTAATTAATCAGAATTGTATGCTAAAAAGAAGAAAAACCACAGTGAGGGCTGGAGGGTGAAACAGCAGACTGAAATAGACTGAAACCCATCAAACTGCATTTAACTTTGGGTATAGGCATGTAAATAGTAATACCGATTTCAACTGAGCTCTTGTCATGAGAGCAGCCAGCTCAATCTGGGGCTTAGTACATTGTCATTCAGATAGAGCTAGAGGAGATCCCAAAGGTAGGTATGCCTGTTGCCAGTTTATAAAAAGAAGCTTAGAAAGTTTTCTGCTCCAAATGGAGTCAGAACTGTGCAATAGATGTGCATAAAAATTAGGGCAAGGTTCTGCCTCCAAGCAAGTAATTAGCAACCCTTATAATTGGCAGGCACAGGTTACAATTCTTTAGAAGTTTTGACTTGCATTCCTCTTTGACTTTTTAAATAAATCTTTATAAGACCAATGTATTTCCTTAGGTATGTCCTTACTTTCCTCTCTAAAGATTTTCATTTATAGTTTTTAAAATATTGGCAAGTATGCAGAAGATGTAGGCTGTGCTATTGCAAAACCCAGCACAAGTCAGTACCAAGCAATTGCCATACAGGGACCTTAAATTAGAATCATAACGATCTTAGTAGTAGTTGAGCTGAATACTTGATTTCTTCCGCTGGTTGGCCATCCAGCAAAATAACAGAAAATGTATCTGAGGTGAACAAAAGATAGTGATTTCCCAATTAAAATGAAATCCAAAATTAAGGGATTATAAATTATGTTTTTTGTTCTCAGCCCAAGCTGAATGATTTTTTGTGTTATAGAAAAAATATTTTCTTGCAGGCTAGGTTTCTTTTTCCTGCCAGGGACTTTAAAATGTTTTTATTGAATAAACATTTCAAATTCTTGCCCCCTACAAATATGCCCTTTTTGATTGAAATAGTTTGTGGAATTTGTGGCCAGATTTGTTTGGCCTGAGGTGTGTTTTGAAGGAAAAAGAATCGCTGCAACGGAAATTTGCTCTACTAACTAGCACTTCTATGGTCCTTTCTGCTTCCCTGGATACTAGTTACATATTTCCACTTCACTTTGTTTTCTTTAGGGAGAAGGTGGTGTGACTCAAGTCTTTTTTAATGCAGTAATTATAGTTTTATACAGTGAGCAGAAGGATTTGGTGTGTTGCTTTCTTTGGGTACTTATATTCTCATGTATATTGCTGGCCTGGCTGGGCACTGGCACTGGCTTCTGGACCAACCATCTATAAAATCAGGCCATGTTTTGCTCAGATCAACTTAGGGCTGCTGAAGATTTCCAGCCTGTGCTCTCCTTTGATGAGGCTGCAATATTTTAGGCATTCCTTTATTTAGATTATAAACTTCAGCATGGCAGCATATCTCCATAATCACTATAAACAGTTGATAAGCTGGTGCTTCAAGGAGTTGTAGGTGCAGGCTACAAATGAAGAAGGTGGCAGTACGTTCAGGTACATAATAGCAGCTCTCAGAAAAGATAATTTCCAGTAATGATTATTTGTTACTGCTTCCATAACATGAGAGCAGAATGAGGGCATTCAATTGATTATGAAAACAAAACTTAAGAGGTGCGCTTTGTATGAAAGTGTGGCAGGTGAGAGAACTGTTTGGGAGCAGTGACATTATCCTTATTATTATTCTTGCTTTACTACAGCTTGCCTAGACATAATTAAGATTGAAAATGGAAAAAAATTAAGGTTGCTTTTCTTCCTCTGGAGTATAAAATGTCTAACAGAAGGGGAAAGCAGAATTTTTGTGAGAAGTGTTGTCCTGTTTACAGCACTGGTCCGAAGTAGATCTTTTGCTGTGTGTCAGACAGAGACTTTTGTTATTTCATGAGACTCTTAGTCAATAAACACAGTTTAGGTTTGAAGAATGTGTGACATCATATACTATACACTTCATAGAAATACTGTGGCTGGACAGGAAGCCACAGGAAGCAGATACTTTATTCCTTGATTTCTTAATAGTGCTCTGTATTCTGTTTAAGTTCTTCTCTTTGACTTGTGACTAGAGTTATTTAAGAACAAGAACCCTGATGCAGTTCTGTACAAAACCTGTGCCAAGGTAATAGGTGGACTATTTACTGGTGTTTTAAATTTGAGAGCCAAACTAGTCTTTTCCAAACTCCCATTTCTATGAGTTAGGTGTCTGGTGTCTTGAGATCACAGTCCTGAGCATAGGATGACATGATTACAAGGGTCTGATGAGAGTTGTGGGGCTGGAACGGGGCAAGGCGTGCTCCCAAATCCTGCTCAAGGATGGCTGCTGGGATGGAGGATGCACAAGCATGTCATTTATGCCAAGGGATTGTGCTCAACACTTTTTAGAGGGGTGGAACGGGAGAGTGAGTTAAGGAAACCATGGGACTCTGGAACTGATTTCAGACCCCAAAAGCAGACCGTGGTTTTGGACAATGACAATATTCAGTGTGAATTGTTCCTGCTTTTCTACAGATCCATGCCATCACTGCACATGGTGTGCACATTTGATGTTGGGCCCCATACCCAACCTGTGTGCTTCTGGCTTCATTTCCTGACAACCCTGCAGTGCTGCAGAGATGTCGTGGTTCTGAGGCTAAAGGGCTGTTTGGATGTGAAAAAACACAAGAAGGACCCTCAGGGTGCCACCAGCAGCCTGTCACTGTTGTGTAGGGCTTGCACCATGCCTTCTCAGAAGTTTTAGTACTGCTAGGCACAATGATGTGCCTGGCCCAGAGTCAAACAGACATTTTCCTCCGCAGCCCTGGCTGCATGTGAGCAGGTGTGTCTTGTGTGCCTGGGTATCTCTATTCTCTTGTCTTGTGGCATTGCTTTGGGGCTGTCACCCTGGCTGTATGATCACAAGCCTGCTAAACCATTCCTCAACCCCTAGGAAACCTGAGAATTTGTGTAATGTGGAGATTTTATCTGCATTTCATGTGGGAACATAGATTTATACTGAAATAGTTGTACCAGTTCAACATCTCATGTGAATGTGGTTACACACTGTAGGTGCAGGATCAATTTAACTTTATAGAAGCAGGAACAGAGAGCTTGGGTCTTGTAAGTGGATGTGTGTAATCAGCTTCTGCTTGCAGGCTGCCTGATAAGGCAAGATCTTAGATTTAGTCCTTCTGAAAGGACTGTGGACTTTGGGTCCACAAAGCTCTGTGGACATGTGCAACAATCTGAGTCCTGTGTATGCACTGTACAAATATATATTTAACCTCTGCAAATGTAGAATGTGTTGTGTTGGGGACACTCAGTGGCACTTAATCTGCACGTGGCTTTCCCAATGTTCCTCTCCCTCCACAGTGGCACAGGGTAGCCACTGGGACAGGCTGGTTGTCCTGTGGTTGTGCTGATGAGACACCTAAGCGGGAGCATCCTGGGATACTGCTGGAGGGCATGGAGTGATGGGGAGAAGGCTGAGATTTGGGAAGCTGCTAGGAGAAGGATAAGACCCAGGCTAAGGAGGCTGCTGCAACCATTAGCTCCAGCCTTGGAGAAGGCTGGGTCTTCAGCCTCCCTCCAGCTGTTCTCACTTCTCCCCCATTTCCATCCTCAGCCCCGTTTTTCGTGTGCTGAAGATGTATTCGTTCTGCCTCTTGTCTTTACCAGTGGTTGCTGGGGGTGGGAGGGAGGCTGGTATTTTGTTTCTAGCTCCTCCAGAAGCTCAGCTCTCATTGATACTTGCCAGGTCTGAAATGTAGCAGACACACTTTGAGCTAGTGCATACATGTCTGCGGGGGGGGGGGGGGGGGGGGTGGGTGGGTGGGGGGGGAAGAGAGCTGGTTGGTTTTGCTTTAGTAATAAAATAAAGGTCCCACTAAAATTCACCCATGGGACAAGAAACAAACATGATAAATTGCAGCCCAGAGGGTAATTCTTCTGGAAAGGTAAAATTATCTAAAAATAGCACCTTAGAATGAAAGTGCTTCATTGACAATAACTACAGTGTTGCTACGGTGATGCTGGAAAAAAATGATCATTGTTACTTAGACTGCCACAGAACTGCTCCCCCGCCCTCCCATGCCATGAATCAACTGCTAGTATTAAAATCACAGACAAATTTTGTGTTATATTTCAATTTTTTTCCTTGTCTGAATGCTTCTCTGTTCTAGTGCATGTCCCACAGACAAATGAAACACCATCAGAGGAAGGGATTGAAATAAAATTTACTGGTCAGTTCAGTGTGATCTATGTATTATGTCAGTTACAACTCAACTTCTTTCTTTATCAGAACAGCTTGCTCCAAGAGCAGGGAAGCAGCAGTCAGAACGAGATCCAAAGGTAACGGCTTCATGGGACTGTTCACAGATTATTTTTTCCAGCCTAGAGCAAGTGAAAGACATACTACTGATGAAATCCGGAGCCTTTTGTTTCAACAAGTTTCAAGTTAAACACCTCCCAGGGTAGGTGCTATCCTGCTTTGTGAGGATTATGAGAGATGAGAAAGTTGAAACTGCAAATTTCTTTTCAGAAAACATAGTTTGGCAACAGTGTTTCTTTTAGCATTCTTACCAACAGCAGAAGAGCTGGGTAATACCCTTTTGATATATTCAGCCCGTTCAGGCCCAATTTGGGGGATTTGAAATGCAACATGACTTCAAAACGTTTATGGCTCTGCAGAGACTGTATTTGCAGGCAAGTAGAGCTTGACAGTCTTTTGGGTGGCGGCTGAAACCTACTTAACCGTCTGCCTTAGGTGAAGCTAGTAAATGGCTCTGTTTATACAGCAGCTGCATCTCAAGTGCAATCCATACAGCTGGTAGCAGACCGGTTGCAATGTAGATGATATTTTAATTTCCCCATCAAATGCTGTCTGTAATTTGTGAGGCTTTCCTTAGACAAATGAAGCAACATTAAATCACACAGCAGGTACTGTGTGGTATTTCCTGCTTTCCTTGAAGAGCCTGGAGTATGCCAGTTACACTGTAGACAATGTTGTATGAATGTGAAAGAAAAATATATCCATGTTTTCTTAAAATTAATTTTAATTTCTAGCTGCATATAGAGTCTCTGACTTTGTCCATGTTGATTTTGGGCTAGAGCCATCAATATGCAGACAATTGCTTTTATGTGGCACCTAGCCTTACCTAATAAAGAAGATACAGCATCAGTCTCATGGGCTCAAGAAATTATATGATTAGACTTTTAGGGGATTTGTAGCCCTCTGAAGCTAGGAATTGAATTTTATGAAGGGTAATTTTAAGAGTGGTTGACTGGCAGTGTGGGAGGATGGAGCATTAGATGGCAAAGAAAGAGGTTTTATTAACTGTCTGTCTCTGCTTTTGCTTCAGGATAATTATTGGGCCAAACTGCATTAAATTCAGAGGAGATGGAGGCATCTGAGATTGTGTAATCTTTTTAAACAGTAACTCAAACTCTGGCTTTGCTAGCTGGAAGGTTTGGTGCTCTCCTTTGTAGCTGGTATTCCAGTGGTGAGAAAGAATAAGAATGTACAGGAAAGTGAGGCTGCATTTAGTTTTTCATACTGCATGCGGGAAGATAATGATGGGCTCTTATCACGATGTGGCACTGAGTGAAAAGATTCAATTCAGGCAGAGCATTATAGAAACATAAAGAATTTCACAATGCTTTCCTCCACATGTTTATATATAGCATATTCCTTTTGTTCGGCTTTGCACAGAGTTCAGGTATGAAAGGCTGTGTTTAGAAGGTATTATGATTCAGGTTTAAAGTGATGCTGATCCACACTCACTGAAAATAATGAAAGACTTGCTCTGACTTCATCAAGCTTCAGTTTAGGGTTATAAGGCAAGGAGCTCAGACATGAGACCTCCCTCATACACCCTAATGCTCTAACACAAATTGCTCTAGTTGATAGCTCTGACATGGAGAGCAGAATTTGCGCTTCTGAATGTCATTTAATGCAGACCTGTTTTGCTGCCTGCAAATACACAGAGGGAAACAGGTATGCCAGGGAACAGCAGAATTGGGCACAGCCACTAAGGTGATCTTCAGAAGGTGGGAGTTGTAGTGTTCAGTCCAAAAGGATCTGAATTTCAGCGGGAGCCTTGCCCAGAGGTAGGATACTAGTGGGCAGCTGCCAGGTGTGACAGTGCTTCTCTGGGAGGCAGCTTCTCCCAAGTCCTGCAGGTCTGTACAGCCCCTGGTTTGGGAAGGGGGGACGTACATCCCTCCTTCTCTTGTGCTGCACCTGCTTACATTACAGCCCTCTTTGTAATCCTGTAATGGAATTGGATCAATAGCTTTGAGAACTGAAAAACAGCATTTCAAAGTGATGTTAATTCTTGAGGAGCTGAATACTTACACAGACATATGTAGGTGTCTGCCATGGGAGAGCGAACTATGCCCTCCATGTCCAAACAGGACAGATTATGAAATTGCAGGTTTGCTGACTGTACATCAAAAGGAAGGTCACAGTGGAAACGTTTTTCTTAACCGGAAGCTTAGCTCCTGTTAGAGTTCTTGCTGGTGGGAGGTAACATTTACATGCTGGTAGAGTAAGATTCCTGGACCAGGCTTAGGTGAGGTTAATCAATCCTTCTCATTGTTTGCAGTTCATTTTACAGGGTCTGTCTTTAGTGTACAGGTACTATAAGATGATCTGTTATTTTACACAGAGGCCACTCCTGGAGTTGTCATCTCCTGGAATCATCTTAATATGGGTTACAGCTGCTGAATACTTTGCATCTGTGTGAAAATACAAAGAGATTCCACAAAGAAATTGTCTGGCATCTCTGTTCTGGAAAAAGCACAGGCTTAATGAAGAGTAGTTGTCTAGGATCTGCTTATTTTACCTCTGGCAGAGCAGTTGGCATGAATACATGCTGTGTAGTGTTAGATCCCTTGGGGATCCTTTGAAGTATGTTAAACACCATCTACATATTTCTCCTCCTTTCCTTAATGACTCGCTGAGTTTTATCAATGTATATCATTCCTTTCTCTTCTCCTTTGATGATAAGTAAGTTTGCTTAGCAAATGACTGCCCTATGATGGCCTCATAGTTCTCCTTTCTGGGCTTTAAAACTAAACATTTGTTTAAAAAATTTGTAAAAAGTACTGTGGTGTCAGCTTGAAGCTTTAAAAGCTTCGCCTGTCCTTGGATGAATATGTGTGAAGGAAAAGTAACTCAGAGGGCACAATCTGTGATTGCCTCCAGGAAACAGGCAACAAAGACTCTCTGTGAATCCAGACCACCAAAGAGTTAACTCTGAGCTTTCACAGGAGTACAAGAGAAGTATTTTTCTAAATAGCAATAGAGGCTAAAACCAGGATCAGATATTTGATGAGAAGATAAGAAATGGCATGTGAAAATCATTCCTCTGTGGAAGACTAGCACATAATCTGTGTCCTCTTTTAAGACCCAAATAAGACCTTGTTGCTAATTTTGCCTCTTCTGAGAGCTTTTTCCTCTTCTGTAGAGGTAGCAGCCTGTGGAGAAGCACCTGCAAATATGTGTAAGATGTGCCTAATGCAGAGCTGTGTGCTCACCCTGAAGTCCCGGTGTTTTTAGAACAGACAACAAAGACCCCATTGACTGCAGTGAGTTGTGTCAGTACAGGCTCCACCAAAACACATTCCAGGCTGGCTTGAGAGGCATCCTGAGCTCTTCCACCCACTTTTGAGCAGCACATGTGTATGGGGCAGCCCTGGTGTGGACAGGGTAACAGAAGCAAAGCAGGTGAGAGTGAAGTGCCTTAAACAGTGGCTCTCAGCCTTAGCCCATGTGCCTACCTCCATTTGTCTATCTCCATTATCATCCACCCTCTTTAGCTATTTCAAGTAATGGCAGGCTGAGGGCAAGTGAGGGGCACTGAGGCATGACCTAGCTCCCCATTACCCTGAGGCTGATGTGTTTCTTTCTTTAAAAGACCCTCCCAGGCCCTGTGTTTCTGATTCACTTCCTGCAGTAATTACCATGGCTCATGTTAAGGGCTTGTAATATCCAGTGCATAAATTCTGCTGTGGCAGAATCATTGCATTTTATAGCCACTGGATTAAACTAATCTGTTGTGTTATGCTGAGAACTCAGAAAGTAAGAGGGACTCTTTCATACATTACAACCTTATTTAATAGAGCTTATCTAAAAGTTACTAGAGGCTCTTATAAAACAGTGACCATGAAAGCACTGGTCTGCCGTATATTCATGTGATGTGCAGTGCTTACACTGCAGTTAGTGGCGATCGAGGAATGAGTAATCGGATGTCCTTGGGAGTGATCTCAGCCTTGGCCTGAAAAACAGTGGCCTCTCCCAAAATGAGATGTGGATATGTTAATTGCTGATCTTTTAACAGCTCCGTCCACTGCACTAGATAAGTCCCGGGTGTGTGAAATATCATCCATTTGTCTCGTGTTTCAGCAACTGAATTCGTGTAACAGAGAACTTCCATGGGCTGCAGGCTGAGATTTTATCTTCTCTTCAGCATCAGTTCAAATGATTCTTGAGTCCTTGGCCACACACAAAACCTGCCCTTCTGGGTGTAGTGGCAAGTAGAAGCTGGGGCAGCAGGCCCACCTGGAAATATATTCAGGTACACCTTTGCTTCCAGATGCTGACTGGCCCTCTCTACAGCAAGGGTCCTGCAAGCACAAGAATATCCTGCTCTCAAGCATGGATATTCTTCTCATTTTGCTTCAGGATCTTTTGCTATTCAGCATGCCCAGAAATACAAACAGGACCTCAAGAGCTACTTGTGGAAGCCCAGGAGACTGGGTGATTTTCCCCAACAAGGCATTGTTGTGTCTGGTGCTCTATGTGATGTACACATGAGGATGTACTATCTCTAGTAAAGTTATGCAGGTTGTCTACTCAAAATCAGCCTCAGCTGAGCAAGGCAGCCAGTGACCTGAGCTAACTTAGCAACAGAGGCTTATTTGTAGTGATCAACGTCATCATAGACTGTTCTGTTGTCTTGGATGTGACTTTAGCTTAATAAAAACACTCAATAGGAGTAGAGCTATTGCTCAGGTTTTCAGCTGTGGCTTTGTAATTCAGTGTATATCTCTGTAAATGTTATGCTGTGGCTGAGTTTCTGACAATTCCATAAGGCTACAAGCACTTATCCTCATGGACAACACAGAACAGTTTTGCTCTGATACTTCTTTGGTGTATATATGTCTTTTTCTCGCTGATTGCACCAACAGCACATCTGCTCTCTTGGGTTAGGCTTTAGCTCTGAGTTTGGTGCCATCCTAGTATCACTGCCTTCAACCTTGAGACTCTCTATTCCACAGCTTTGCCCAGAGCCTTTTTTGTTTGGTTGGTCTTGGTTTGTTTTGGTTTTTTGTTATTCTAGCTCAGTAAAGCTGACCTTGTCTTGAGGTTTTGAAGCCCAGAGATCAGAGCCCTAGAGAAGAAGCAGTGCGGTTAAATACCTGATCACTGTGCAGAACTGACAGTGGGTAAACACTGATCTCTCAGGATGCTGTTCGTCTCCAGTTGCCTTTGTGTCCCTCCCTGAAGTTCTAGGAGATCCAATGGTCTGCCAGAAGGGAACTTCATCTGAAAAGAGTCCTGTGAGCAGTAACTTGTTCTTATTTCCTGCAGTTCAGCTATATCTTGGAACATGTTGATTGTGATTCCACTGACAGGTCTGTGAGTCAGTTTTGTGAATTCAGCTTTGGAAATAACTGTATTTAGTTCCAAGAATAAGAGCTCTATTGTCGCTCCTGACCTGCTGTCCCCATTCTAGTAATTGACCAAAATAGTCAGCATCCTGAAAATCACACATTTTTGGACCTACATTGTTTTTCTTGCAGAGAGAGAACCTCTTTGTATTCTCTAAGAATTTAGTGCATTTTTATGTGTTCCTGTTGTAGAGTGCTTAAAGGGATTAGCAAAAGATCATTTATCATGGATAGCTGGCTAAAGGAAATAATTCCCCTTAATCTTTGTAATGTTCCCTGTATTGACACTTCCCAATTTTTTTCACAAATAGCATAATTTAGAACGATTTTCTTAGCACATCTGAGGATATCTGTTTTCTATTTGAAGCCCTTCCTGTTGCCATAACACAAATACTCCCTTGACTCATCTTTGCTCTGTTGCTATTATAAGTCATGGGCATCACTACTTCAGGTTAAACAGGGCTGCATGCAAGAACGCAAGAAAAAAAAAAAAGTCAGTCTCTGAGAACTTAGGAAAGAGCAGGATTAGAGATGCCTGGTAACCTTAACACAGTCCCTCTGGGTGTTATTTATGTGGCCCATGGGCCTTTCTAACTTGAGCCAAATTAATGCATGGCTCAGGACAGGAGCCAGTGCTGGCATGTGCTTCAGCTTTCCTTCCCTGGGTACACAATAGCCTTTGTTTTCACAAGAGATGTGAGGCCTTTTGGATACTGTTCTATGTGTGGAACCATTCAAGACCATGCCAGTGGCGTTCCTAGTAGCTCATAAGGGGAGGCTTCCTCTCAGGGAGCACTTTCACAGACATTAGATAGCAAATTGAGGGTTGGACCCGATCTTAAAGGTCTTTTCCAAGCAAATGATTCCATGGTTCTGTGAAGTACGGAAAGCAGCATATGACATTATAATTCCTTTTCTATCTCCCATGTAAGCAATATGGCCTGTAATTAAATCACAGTGCAAACCTAACATTTTGGGAGAGCTGTAGCTTACAGTCCCAGTAACTGAAGGACAGCTCTGCATTTACCCATCCCCTAGCACTATTTTTCAGGGCCTAAAAACAGGTTTGCTTTGCAAAAGTTCAAGAAGGTGAGCTGTCTAGCCTTATGTCCCTCTGAAATGTCCTTTTGTTTGATTCTGGTGCTTGTGTGTTAGGAATGGAGATGCTTGGTGAGCACGTGTTTTTGCTGTCATGCCGTGCTGGCGTGGAATGGTCCTTGTGTGGGGAAGATGTGAGCAGTGTGGCTGCTCTCAGCTGTGCCTCACAGCAAATCCACTGCAGGGGACAGGCAGTGTCCATGGCTAGCAAGGATGTTTGGCACAGGAGAACAATTGGTCAAATGGTGTTGGCTCTCCTTTATCTCATAAAATGTCAAAAAATATTCAGTAGAATACATGAACTACTGACCAAGTATGTTATTGCTGCAGGGGATGCTGTTCTCTGCTTGCTTATGGGAGCAAATGTGGTTGAACACATCAGTGTAGGAAATTCTGGTCCCCTGAACCAGAGTCTGGAGCTGAAGCCTCAATCAGCCTGACCAAACTAGAACATTTATTGTCCTGATCTAGAATATTTATTGTCCTGATCTTTGGTTGACTTATCAATTTTGCTGACTTTATCAGCTCAAACAAGTCCTTCTCAAACACACGAGCAACCAATTTCAAGAAAACTTCCTCAGAGAAGGCACATGCTTCCAAGATCTGTAATTCTCCATTCCCACAGCCTAGTTTGGGAAAATGGGAATTACAAATTTGCATCAAGTGCAGCACTATTTCTTGGTTTCCATCTCCAGTTTTGTAGCACTTTGGATCACAAAGCCTTCCTCACATACTTCTTAACCTTTTAAAGAGAGTAGCAATAGAGGATGATGGTTGTCTGGCAGCTAATACTTTTTATGAGAAATCAAGTGGCACATACCACATAGCAAGATTCTCTGCAATCACACATTTGCCCTGAAAATGTGAGGATAATTGCACTCTTGTGTGTTGATAAACCATAGCAGTCATAGAAAGAGTGATGATTTTGTAAGGGCCTCCGAGATTCTTAGCACGTAATGGGGGATGGAGTAACTTTTTCTATTGCTTTTCGTAGCTATTTCTTAAAAAAGCAGAAGGCACAGTTCTTCAAAGTGACAGAACAGCTGCTTTATTTTCAGCTAAGCACAGGCTTAATGCTAAACACATGCTTAAGTGCACAGCTCTGTCAAGATGATGAGCTAAGTTGAAGTCTGACATTTTCTCAAAAATATATGTAAATTAGAAGATCTGTAATAAGTGATTTCTGCAGGTCACTAAGTAAATCAGCTGAGTGCCACTTCAGGCATGTGTACTCTGAAGCAGACAGTGCCTCTAATGTCCATCCATACGAACAGCTCCCTTCTCTTTCCTGAATGAAAGGCAAAGCTTATTCCAGCTTAGAGAGTGATGCAAGTAGAAGTGTTGAATGTCTGAAATGGGTCTGTGTTACTGGCTGTGTTTCTGATTTGCTTCTCAATCAGTTGTCATGAAAAGAATTTACTTTTATGAAAAAGACCAAATGAAAATACGCAGTTGTGCTTTGTGAGTGTGATTGAAAATGAAGCCCAAAAAAACCAAGGACTCAGTGTAATGGATAAAATGGATGTTTAGTGTTTTGTCTGGAGCCATATGCTGGTAGTGGTGAAAGACCTGGATGTATAGACTTGGTTTAATCTGCTAAATGATAATTTCCCAGCAAATAGCAAAATTTGGCAGGATTTGTTGTTGTTTCTGTGATAGTGTTTGTTGCCAGAAGTCCAGTTTGATCAGGAACTTTAAACACACACCACCGTACCAGACAGATTATGGTTACATACATTTTTCTTTTTAAGCTTTACCTAATGGATTTTTAATTCTCTTGATATCTAAAGTGAGAAGAATTTCTCTGAAGCTGAAGAGCGGATTTACTGCAGAGAAAATTCTGCTCCTGTCTCTGTGGGAAGAAGAGGCCCCCTGTGCAGGCGTAACGCAATGATGTGCCAGGGAAGCTCAGATGGAGGGGTAGGAGTTTTGCACCATCTGATACAGAGCTCGGCTCCTTGAGGCTCCTGGCAGGAGGCTTTGAAGGGGTGGAGGAATGCTGCTGGGTTTGGTGGCAATAACTGACCTGCTCCAGAGCCTGGCAGAAGGAGCTGCTTGTGCTCCCCATGTCTCCACCAGCCACCCATGGTGCTGACAGAGGCTGCTGGCACTGTAGCCAGCAGGATTTGCCATAGCAGCCTGGCAGCCTTGTGGTTAGAGGTGGAGGCTTCTTGGCAGCATTCAGTAGGATGGCTCTTCATGAGATCCAGGGTTCCACACTCTCCAAATACCATGATGCTCTTCAGTGGAAGGATGAGTGATCTATCCCCAGGGAATGGAAAGAGGTTATGTGACAAGGATGGTGCTGTTCATGTCCCATCTGAATGTGTGTGAGGGGGGTGAAGCAAGTTGTATGAGAAGTCTAGTTCAGTAAGGTTTCATTACCTCAGGCTGTTACCACAGTGTGAAAAAGGGTTCTTTGTAAAGGTTTAACATCTGAACACAATATTACAATGTCATCCGAGTGAGTAAATGTAGGACTGCAGCTAGCATGAAGGCTTTCCTACACTGAACTAATTACAGGATCAATATTGAAACATGAATCACAGCTTAGTGTGATTTGTATCAAGAGTAACAGGAATAAATCAAGCAGCATGGTGTATTTAATTTTATAAATGCTGGGAAAATGCATACTATTCTCCATGTGATGTAGCAGCAGGAATTGCCAACATCTTGTAGGAGGGGAAAACTGGGACTGAGGATTAATGCTCCTTACCCAGAGCTGCAAAAGCTCTTGGTCATAAGAGGCATTATTCTCAGGTACTCTTTTAAAAAAAAATTAAAATCCTGGTTTTCTCATGAAATGTACATAGCATCTGCCCAATCCAGCCTTGGTAGGAGGCAGCCAGGATGGGAAACTTTCCTTTTCTGCCAGCACCACATCTTGGTGCCTGGTTGTAAGCAGGGGTTGTGCCTCTAGGTTGTCAGTTCTGCTCATTTTTGTAATCTTTGTAGTTGCACAGTTTCCATTGGTTTAATTTCATTTATTTGCCTTTAACTGTCTATATTATGGTGGCTTCTGCCACCCTCTCCTGGGCAACATCCCAAGTGGCACCTTCTGCTGGCAAACCCTATCCTGGAAGATCTTCATGCTCCAGCTTTTCCAGAAATGAGTGGAGAGAAAAAACAAACAAACAAAAAAAACCAAACCAAAACAAAAAAACCCCAAACCCTGCAACAACAAATCTAATTTAATTTGTTTAACTTCGCACAGAGTCACATGCTTCAGGCACCTTCAGCCTGAGGGGCAGACCTGCATTCCAGGCAGTGTTGCCTGAGGACCCCTGTCAAGAAGCTTCATGAGAATTTCTGAAGCTCACCATGTCAGTGGAGGGGGCTTAACACTGACTCTCAAACCTAATCCCAGCATGTTTGGGGTCTAACTGTCCAACAGTGTCCAATCCCAACCTCAGCGTCACAAAAATTCAGGACTGAATTTGCATTCTTGTCAGAAGCACTCTTGGAATGAGGATGCTTCCTTGTGAGACTAAAAGGTGGTAAGTGAACACTTTGTGCTCAGAGCATCCGAGGGGGATGTCAAGTAACAGAGGATGGCATTTAGCAAACTGGACATTATTTAATAATACTAATGACACCATTGGGGTCACAGTTATGTGGTCCCCTCTGAGCAGAGATGCTTGTTGGAAGGGTTTTGCACATGTATTTTTGGACTTCTGTGCTTGTATCAAGCATAAATCATCATTCTAATTACATAAACAAGAGATGGCAGTTAGTGGCATTATTGGCTAAACAAGAGTTAATTAAAGGGCATATAAGGTACTAATTTTTCAGACTGAAAAGGAAGGATTGGGATGCCCTAAAGCAATGCTATTTTATCTAATGCCAGCTATGTGAAATGTACCCAGAAAGTGTTGATTTTTCCATTGGAGGTTGTACTTCATTCACCTCATTTACCTAATTATTCTTAAAGGCAGGGGTTTAATAAAATTACTTCGGATAAACCATTGGGATTTGCCATCTGTGGTGTGCCAGGGTTAACTGGCTGGAACTGAGAAAGCAGTTCTGTCCTGCTTCTGTGACTCCTTTGTCACCATTCATAGCAGTGCGATTGGCACTGAGTTGCAACCTGGATTGCTCACATAAGTCCATAAATCATGCTGTTCCTGTCTTAAGTGCCTCACCAGTTTGCCAAAAATGTCTCCCAAACTCCTCTTCCACCCACTTCCTTAGCTGCTGAAATACCTGGGCACAGCAGTGGAAACCACTTGTGCATTTCTGCCACTGGAAGCTCCTCTCAGGACTGCTGGGAAGAGAGGGCTTGCTGGGCCTCAGGACTTCTAGATGGAGAGGGGTTACCACAGCCTAAAGGCAGCCTTCAACTTGAGATATTGTGGGACTAAATGAATAATTTCTTGTTGATGAGGAAGATTTATGTATAGCCAGATAGACTTTGAGCTCTTTCTCTGCACGTTCCATGGGCCAGCCACACTGCAGATCATTCCATCACTAATCCTAATGGCTTCCCAAGATCACTGCTTGTATTGTGCTTTGCTTTAGCCAAAGAACTCCACCACACTGGAAAATTGAGGCATTGAGATGCATTAGATTTATAAAGGTTTCAATGAAAAGGTTAAATTGAGTATTCCACTTAGTGCAAACCAAAAGACCAAAAAGGCTTTTAAACTCAAAAGCATATCAGAGTATAAATCAAAACATTTTGCTTTTTAGAGCAGAGAGAAAAAGCTTGAGATTTAGCAGCAGGCAAAGAGAGCCAGTCTCTGCTCTCTGGCCCAGAGATGAGCTGCCAGGGCACAGATTGCTTTCCTGCAGCTCAGCTGCCTCACCTCTTGACCAGGACTGCCAAGTCCAGACCATCCAGATGGTCCGGGGTGGGCAAACCCTTGAACCACACCCAGGGAGTGTCTAGGAGAGGACTGCATGGTACTGGCCACTGGGTTGGACATGGCAGACCAGTGCTCAGGTGCAGGGATGAGTTTGGCCAACCTGGTCAGTGTAGAGAGTAGCTTTGGACTTGGAACGCTTTCAGCTGAAAAAGGCTGGCATATTAATACCCTTAGTCAGGTACCTTCATCAAGTGGTCTCAGTATTTAATCCATTTTACTGTGACAGCACAGTATATGACATATCAGTGGTCAAGTAACCTTTCCCCCACTACCTTGGAAGAAAGAGCAAGGCAGAGCAAACCTTTCCAATTACCCAAAATATTGCTATGCTGTTGGATCATTTTGATCTGAGAAACTCCATCCTGTCAGCCATCTGAGAGCATTGGGGTGATAACAAAGAGATCATGAAGGGGTGTTTGACATAGCTGTTAAATATTATGAAGCCTCTGGGGTCACAGGTACAAGAGGTGAAGCATAATGAAGGTCTCTTTTAATTACAGCACTCAAATATGGTGTTAATAGGAAACTGTATAAATCTGTGTTAGAGTTAAGGTTTTTCATTATGTTTTTAAATAAATACTGATTAGTCTGTGCTAATTGACATGAACCCTGAGCAGACTGCAGCAAATGAAAAAAATCTGGCCACTGGCTGCTACCATGCATTGGTTGTATCCAGCCCTTCCTCACTGCAGGCTGCTGGGATGTGAGATGATGGCAGTTATAGGGCCCGTTCCATGGATTTCACTATTTAAGGTGTCTCTTGTTTTCTTCCTTTCTTCCTCTTCTATTTCCAAATTAATTGAGCTCATTTCTTATACCTGCTTCTCTCACATTTTTGTTTGCTGACTTTTCTGGGCAAGCAATGGCTTTAAGCAGCCAAGTAAAATAGACTTGTCTTCAGGTCAACTGTTGGTGAATAGATTTTGTATGTGGTTTGGTGGGTTTTCATCAGAACTTTACAAGTTCAGTTTCCGTTTGATCTCTGCTTGCTTCCAGGAACAGGACTTTGTACAAGTTCAACATTTTTCTTTATAATCAGTATATTGTACTTATGGAATGTCTGTTGCTGAAATGCAAGTACTAGATGAAATCTTTTTATCTGAGGGTAGGTGCCTGACAGCTTTAGCTAGGTTGACCTTTCAGCTGGACATGTAGTCCTTAGGACTGCCTGGCAATTAAGTGGTTCCTTTTATTTTAAATGAAGATTTTCATCCTGGATACATAAACTCAAGTATCATCTTGAATCATCTTAACCTGACTTTCAGAAAATCAGGTTAAAAGCCCAGAGCCAGCTGAAAATTTAGCTACTTTATTTTATCTAAAGTTGATTTTTGATGGTTTGTAACCCACTTCAAAATATATAGGCCATTATCTCTTGCAGTGTAAACACCGTGGAAAATGTCACATTTAATAAAAACTATGACCTCATTCTCAGCTTCATTTTAAATGAGTTTCATTATTTTACTCAATATGTTATTTATTCATGTATTCAAATATATTTATTCAGTGAAGGCAGAGCTATTTTGATTAATTCAAAGACTAAATGTGCTGTACTTCTCATGCAAATTGATGCAGAAAAAATGAAGGAAAAAAAGGTAAAACTCTCTTTGTACTCTGAGGGCTAAATGCATCATCAGAATGTAATGAATGCTGTTTGTGTGCAGTCAAGTGAGGAGTCATGTTATCCTGAATCACTCTCCATGGCTTTTATTATTATAGCAAAAATAAAATTCAGCACATGGGTTATATATTTGTTCAATGCTTATTTACAGACCCCATTTAGATGGGGAGTAAATGGTCAGATGAGCCTTGCCAGTTACTCGGGCATTGTGGGATGACTCCAATATTTCTATGCTATTCTTGCTATAATTCTACCAACTTTGCCTTTCTCAATTGAAATATAATAATTAAGAAAAAAAACCCCAGCCTACAATGCAAAAGAAGTGGGATTTTCAACCAGCACTCACTATTATAATAATTAATTCCCCACTGAAGTGGGGAGTTAATCTCATTGGCATGACTTTGGTGGGAGCAGAGCTCAGGCCAACACTCAGCACTGTTAACCCGCAGAGCAGTGATATGTGGTAAGGTTTGCACAGCTTGACAGTATGTCCAGGCTGTGGGAATTGCAGCAGGGTAAAATCTTAAAGGGGCTTTGGACTAGGCCTGTTATTTTCAACTGAAATCACTCATAGAATTTTCATAGACTGAATTTTGCTCAGGGAAAAAAGCCTGGTGAATTTTGTTACTTTTGGTTTTTGTACATATTTGAGGCAATATATTTTTAGAGCACAAGTCCTGTCAGGAGCATCTGAGGGAGCTGGGGTTGTTTAGCTTGGAGAAAAGGAGGCAGACAGGGAACCTTCTCGTTCTCCACAAGTACCTGACAGGAGGTTGTAGTCAGATAGGGGGGTGAGTCTCTTCTCCCAGTCACAGGACAAGAGGAAATGGCCTCAAGTTGTGTCAAGTGAGTTTTAGATAGGATATTAGGATAAATGTCTTTACTGAGAGGGTTGTCAGGCTGTCAATTCAGTAGGAATAGTCTGCTTGGAAAAGTGGTGGAGTTGCCACCCCTAAAGAGGTTTAAAAGATGTGAGCAACCTCAGCATGCCCAGCTGGGTCTGGTGATGTAGATGATGATGATGAGGTAGCAACTATGGGCTCTTCTCTAGCTCATGCACAGTCAATCCAGGGTCAAGGTGTGAATGCCCAGGGGTCGGGAAACCTTATTTTGCATCATCCAGATCCTGCTGTTTCCCCTGTCTTTTCTGTGGTTCTCGACAGGAAGGGAAATGCTGCTATCGCATTGCAGAGTAATTTTGTTATGTGATTCCCCATCTGGTGGGTCTGACAAAAAAACAAACACATCATGTCTGAGAGATGAACGTGGAATATGTCCATATGGCCTGCTGTAGTGCAGGTCACTATTCACAGAATGACTGAATGGTTTGGGTTGGAAGAGACTTTGCAGATCACCTAGTTCCACCCCCTGCCATGAGCAGGGACACCTTTCCCTCATTGCTCAATGTCACACCCAGCTGGGGCTTGAACACAGGTCATAACCCTGTCTCTGGTGCAAGTTGCTGGGCTGCCTGCCTGAAAGGCTGGAAATTTTAATCTGATCCTCTTCGTAGATATGGCTGGAAAAGGGTCCAAGGTAGTGGAAACCCAGTGCCTCTGCTGTGCAGTGATTGACAGTGGCATGAGCCAGGCATTTTCCTGAGCACCATCCAGAAAGCAGCCTTTTCAACTGCAGGGCGAGAATTTCTCTCTCAGGTCTCTGTACCCGTCTTTATCTCATGTTTTATTCAGTCCCCAAGAGGGAATTTCACTGACATTACCTGATCCTCTGGGCATTATGGATATGAAAGCAGAAATTTTGTGCTGAGATTGCCAGAGTTTGTGCATAGAAAAAAAATGTCAGCCTGCTGCAGCCCTTTATAAATCACTGGTAGAAACAGGAAGGTTTTTGTTATGCTTCTCCATAGATCAGCCCGTAAGCTCCTGGCTGAGCATTCCCACATCTTTGCATGCACCCCCAGACAATATTCTGTCTTGTAGCCATTGTGTACAATATGGAAATTGATGTGATTGTGTAATACAGAAATTTCCAGTGGAGGCAGCTGTTCCTCCTACCTATGATAAAGTCTCCCCAGCCACTTACAGACACACTGCAGTTCATCTGAACCATGAAGTGTAAAGCAGCTAATCTTTGATCAAAATTAGAATATTGAGATAAGAGCATTCTTCTTTCACTTACAATATCTGTATTGCTCTATTGCATTAACAGGATTCTGCATTACTAATTTTTAACATACAAATCACAACAAGGCAATAGCTATTTGTGCATCTAATAAAAGTTATGCTATATCAATAAGCTGAGGATATCCATCTACTGAAGCATGCCCTTCACATGGGACTTGCCCGAAATAAGAACTTGCTGTTGCAAAAATCTGGTTACAGAAATTAGAATGTTACTCAGAGCATGAAATAACTGCCTTGGCATGAATGTCCCATTGGCTTCTGGTGTCTGCAGAGGCAGCAAAAAACGAAAAATTACCTGCAAGGTTGGGAAAATGTCTTCAGGCCAGAATTTACCAACCCTCAATGTCTCTATTATGTTCTTTAAAGCAAGAGATCTTAAAACAAACCCTAGCACCAGAGAAGGCACTTGCAAAGTACTGTCAGTGTGTTGATCTAGACATCAGATTCTTCTCATCTTTGCAGTTCTCAGTCACATCACTGTGTAAACTTTGAGGACTGGACTCATGCTTAGGATATCAAAATACTTTCTTTTGTCTTTTTTGTCTTTTTTGTTTCCAATTCCTCCTGTGTGAAAACTTAGCTGTGAAGCTTAATAATAAAACCCATGGGCAGCTGTCCTCATAATATAAATCTCCCTTGTGTCAGTGGCCCATTTGCTGAGCCCACAGCAGGGTGTGTTGCATCCTGCAAGAATTCTCATAACTTTCTCAGGTAGATATTTTCATAACTACTGGACAGTTTCCATCATTTGAGACTAATGAAACAGAGCAACCCTGAAGAGGCATAGACTCTGGAAACACTTGTAGATTTTCTCTTTTGTGGATTTTTCTTTACAGAAAAACTTTTGTGCATTCCCTCATTATACAAAGTGGTGCTTTCTTCTGGAACTGCTGTTGATGCTCTACTCTAAGGCATTTGAAAGAAAACCTCTTACACCTGGCTTTGTAATGACAAGATCATTGCCATAAAGTGGCAAAGTACCTCAATGTTGTTTGTCTATGTTCCCCCTGTTTCTCATTTTCTTTGCCTTTTAATTTGAGTCTGCTTAGTTTCTCCATTATTTTTACAATTTATTTGAACAGCACTTACTGGTCTCAGCCAGCAATCAGCCCTTCATGGTTCTGGACATAGCACAAGCACAGTGGAGGAAATTATGAATTCCTTGAAGCCACTGACAAGCATGACATTAATTTTTGTAAGGCACGTGATCCAAGCCACGGTCTTCTTGCAGTGAAATATGGACATGGTAGAAATTTATGCTGTGCTTAATTCCATCCTTGTCAATGGCACATTTTTCATTGGGCACTGAACTCAATAAGAAAATTGAAAAGTGTGATACAGAAAGGGAAACATTGGACAAGAAACTGGGAAAGCTTTACTTTGAATGTCTTGTTAATTTGGTATATTTACTGCTTGCAGAAGCTGATGTTGATGACGGGAGACCAAGACACTTGAGTGTCAGGCTTGGCTCTGCCACAGACTCACCACGTCAGCATGACCAAGTTACACATTTATTGGGCAGTAATAATGTTTGCATGCTTCACAGTGGGCCTGAGAGTTTGTAATTCTGGGGACTGCCCATGCTCCGACATAGACAAAGGCTATCTGCTTGTTCACAAGTGTCCTCAGTGAAAGGCTGCTGCTTTATGACTGCATGACAGATAGTCTTGAGCTAATCATGTTTTTATTGGTGTTCCCCTCTTCAGTGTGCTGCAGTGAGAGCACTGCTGAGTGCTATTCCTTAATCTCTAAGTAAAGCATGTGTTTTCTCTATCTGCAGGTCTTGCAAAGTTAAATATAAAAGATAGGTTGTTGTTGTGAGTAATTGTACATTGACTAGACTCAGACATACAGCAGCTGAGCCTGGGAATAATCTGTATTTTCTCTGCTTTGTTGATCTGCAGAGGGAGCAATGCCTGATGACCACAACCAGAACTAGTCTAGCAGTTTCTTTTTTAGTTTTAATCACTTGCTATTTAAATGTCTAGAAGAGGCACTGATTTACAAGTCCTTGCAAACTTCACACAAGATTCAGGAAGATCATGAATGCACAGAAGGCAGGGTGATTAGAAAAAGTAAAACAGGGGTGTCAGCGTGTGCATTTTAAAAATATATCTATAAATTTCTCATCTAAAATTGTAATTGTTATTCTTCACAATAGCTGTATAGCTGTGAGCTACCTATCAAATTACTCATGCAACCTTGAACATAAAATTTTGTTGTGTAAGTAATGTCCAAAAGTGTTTTCTTGTGGTGCTAGAGAACCTTTTTAGTCATCCCATCTCTGCCCAACCTGTCTGATTCAGAGATGCAGAGCTTTTTACATCTCCATGAAGTGATATGTTACATCCCTAGGTGCATCCTCACGATTTCACATATCCACACATTCTGTTAACTTTGTTAATTTGGCTGCAAACCTATCAGATTGGCCAGTTCTGGGAAACCAGATGGTTAGAAATTCTCAAGGGTCTGAGTCACCAAACACCAGGTTTTCCACAGACACATCCATCAGTTTGGCTCTTCCAGCATGGCTGAGCTCAGTGGATGGGTCACTGCCCTGCTCTCCGGGTAGCTGGGTGACCTTGAGGAGGTGATGAGACCCATCACTACTTCTTTCTAATGGCATGGCAGGAAAAACTGGGCTCCTCTGTGAGCTTTTTGTTTGCCTTGGCTCCTGGCAAGGGATAACTCAGGACCCTTCTCCAGCTGCACATGTAGCTCTCCCTGATGGTGGCACTGGACAAGAGCATTCTCAAGTCAGCACCATAAAAAATTGCCAGGAGTTGGACACAGTCCATGGATTTTCTATTAAAAAAAGTAATTATAGACTTTATTGATGAGTGCCAAATCCATTTTTCTCTCTTCTGGAAGCCATTCAATAAACTATATGTTCTGAGATACAGCAAAATGGTCGTAGTTTAATGCAGTGTTTTATGCCTCTTCCCTGCACTCTAACAACCTGATTGTGTTGTCCCTGCACTCTAACTCCTTTTTCTTTCTAAATTATATTAATAGGTCTGAAGTGCCATGTGACTTGGCATTTCCCTCTGGACACTTACACTTTTTTGCCCAGGAAGAAGCCAGTATTTCCAAGAGCAGTTGCATGTACAGATTTGCCTTTTCAAGTGATCAGCATCTATGTTTATACTCCTTTCACAGAACCATCAAGCTTTGTTAGTGCAAGTTCTTGGGCATAAACCAGAACAAACCATGGCCGGGAAATGAAAAACAACCCTACCGAAAATGAAAGGCCCATCCAAGAAATGCACATATAGAGCAACAAACTCAGAATTTAGGTTGTCACAGTAGTTTTCATTCAGCCTTTTCTAACTGACACATTTCCACATTTATGATCTTCTGGGTATATTTAAGGGGGGATGGGTTGGGAAAGGAAACTAACTTTAGCAGAATATCAAAAGAAATGTTTCTCAACAGAGAAGTGCATCCATCAGGATTACAGAATACTTTCCTCCCCTGAAGCAAATGTCCTTCAAAAACAAGACTAGGTGATGCATTGAATATGGCACACTATGATACTCCACAGGAGGAAGTGAAAACATATTTTCTACCTCACAGCTCTGATGGGGGAAAATTTTCAAAGGTTTTAAGAAGCCACTGGTGCATTAACCCCACATGCAGTTTCAACAATGATCATCTCCATAACACTGCAGATAACCTTCCCTAATTCCCCACACCAGGATTTGGGATGAGCCATCATCCTCTACTGAGCAGAGAAGCTGGGTAACTTCTGGCAGTACCCCTTTCGTCCTGCAGAATCTCTGGGCTTCTTTCAGGGGTGATAGTGTTGGTATACGTCTCTTAATAACATCAGAAATTCCCAAGGAGTCACATTTTCAAAGCATTTGGAAATCAAGAGGAAATTTTTATTAACTTCAATAGCTTTTGAACCAGGCCTGTATGTGGGGGTTTTCATTTTGACATTACCTAAGACAGGGGGGAATTGGTTTTTTGATAGTACAGCACCAGATTGCAGGTTCTGCGTCTGTGGGTTTTTTTTTCATTCAGAACAACTCTGCTTTTACTAGATTTGTGTTATCTCTTATTTTACTACAATCTTTTTTTTGCATTTCATAAATATTAAATCCCCAAGCAGTCTCTTTTGTTTAGTAGTTTTAATCTATCACAGACTTTTCTGTTTTCCTTTCCTCTCTTGTCCCAGAGAGATATCATCCTCTGCCATCAAAAGCAAAAGTTTCTCCAAGGAAGCTCTTCAGCCCAAACATGTAGGAGCAGACTTTTTTCTAAGTATAATTTTTGTTTCCCTCTCTGTATTCCTTCCCCTTCACAATCTAACACCAATGCCAGGCTCTGATTTCACTTGCTTCCTTGGAGGGAACAACTTTACCAATGTTGTGTTTTCTCTTGTCATCCATGGACAGATATTTTGGACCATTCATTTGTCTTTGCACTGATGTGGAGGTACCAGGCTTCTTTAGCAGATGCCATTCAAACCCAGAGGGCTGTTCCCAGGAAGGCTGTTCTTTTGTTACTATTTGGAGGTTTTTTTAATGGAATTGCTCAGACTGCTTGCTTCCCTTCATGTTTTCCTTCACCTTCTCTGCCATGTTTCTAGTTATTTTTAGTGCCAATGAGTAAGTTGTGGTAGGCTGAAACAGATAGGCAGATTTGTAGTATGTATGTACCCATACCCAGTAACCAGCTTCTTGATGCTACTTCTCCAAATTGGACTGGTTGGCTTAATATTGTCCACCTATTCCAAATAAACTGTTTGCTTCTCACCTTTCTCTTGTCTGCACTGAGCCAGTATTAAAAAAAAAATCTAACTTTTATTTTTTACTATGAGCTTTATAAATCAGTGAACTTTATGGTTTGGTTTTTCTTTTGAGTAACATACAGGTTGATTTTTGGGGCTGTAGCAAACTCATATTATTAAATCAAAAACCAGACCAACACATGCAACCCTTCTATTTTGTACTTCAAATGATTTTTTAAAATCCTGGTATATTTTGGAGTACTCTGACTGTACTTTGTTGACTTTTTGTGAGATCTCAGTGGTGTTTAAGATAGTTGTTTTGATAAGCTATATGCATTACTGCAGAACATGCTAAATATTTTGCAATGGGCAGTGCCAAATATCTGCTGCTGATTTCTCATAGACACCAAGTTGCTATGGAAGTTACATCCAAAGGTGAATCTCCCCAATGTTGTTTAGAGAAGAAATGACAAGGAGGGAAAGGTGTAAGCCTAAACTGAATGCTTTGAATATCTGTAATGTACTGATTCCATCATGCTTTACTGCCACAATTTCTCAATCTGGATCTTGAGTCTCCAGTTTGATCCATTTACTTAGCCTGTCTGTAACAGAAAGGACTAGAAACCTCAGGGAAGACAAATATTTGGAGATATATCTTGTTCTGAAATTCTCCCAGAGTAGTACCAGGAACCAGTGCTTAAAAATAAATCCCATTTTCCCTCTTAAGAAAAAGACAAGATGACAGAAAATTGAAAGTGCTGATAGCATTAGATTGCTGTGTCTTGAGCCTGTCAGTTGCACTTGGACAGAGAAGAGGTGTTGGAAGAGGACAAGGTTCAGCTTGTGAAGATGGTAGAAGAACGCAGCAACACTGAACTGGGTCTTTGTGGCTGGCTTCTCACTTCTGGAAAGTGGGGATGATGCTTTAAAGTTTGTAGACTGAAAAAATACCAGATAAGTACTGAGTGTTATTTTTATCCTAGACCTTGATCTGCAATAGTGACTCCAGGTGCAGCCTCAGGAGAAGTTATCCATCCTGCCAGCACCTGCAGATAGATCCCTCTGCAGTTTATCTGAGCTTTATTTGGGAATAAGCATTTATTCCCATTGAACATACATCTGTTGCCTTCAGTCCCTAAAGAGGCTGATCGTAGCTAAAATATGCCCATGTTTTTGTGCACTCACGTCTGCTCCACTACTCACCACAGGGAGCTGAGAGATCTCATAGTACTTCTAATAAGCTGCACTTTGAGGCTGCAATTGTGGCCCTGAGATTTACTTACTGATCTCAGTTGATCTGCAAAAACTAAGCAGGGTTCAGAGGATGGGAGGGACGCAATCCTGTCTGCAATGGGTGAAGATAGAACAAAAAATATTGTTACACTGATGAGCAGGCTCTTCATATCTTAGCTGGCTGTTGAGCAGTTCAGGTTTTCTCAGTTCATCTTGGCAAGTGTTTTCTCCTCCTGGAAACAGTTGAGTGAACCAGCAGTCTCTGCTCAGGTTGTCCTGAGCAGGCAGAGCAGACAGAGCTGCAGACAAGGGGACATGAATCATGAAAAGCAAAACAGGAGCAGATGTTCTGCATCAAATTTAAAGTAGCAGTGGATGGTAGCTGCTTTATCTCAGTCTCCTAAGAATACCTGTGTTTTGGGGCAGCCTTCTATACATCCTGTTTAAATCTGTGTCTTCCTTTGAAAATGTTTGCATCTCCCCCACTCTTCTCCCAGCCCTCCCATGGGTTTGAAAGTTTAACTTGAGCTCCACTGATGTTGAGGGCAGCTTGCAAAAGGGGTTGTTTAATGGAGAACAGTCAAGGAGAGAGAGGGAAGAGCAGTAAGAGGCAGAAGTGGAAATGAAGCTCAGGTGGAAGGAAGAGTTAATGCTAACCTTAAAATTACTGGGATTACCTTAGACCCTCTATCGCATTAACCAGGGGCTGAGTGAACACGGTGGTGTTAATAAGGTGAGTTAAGGGGCCATAACCACTACTGAAGGGCACTGGGAAGAGGGACTGAAGTTGTGGACTTGGACTTGCAGGTGCATAAAGGGAGGTGATGGGAGAGCTGGAGTAAGAGAGTGCCTGGGAAAGCAGAATAAATTGAATGAAATTACAGTTTGTTCCTAGAAGCAGTGAATCCCATGTACTGCTTTCCCCTCTGAACAAAGTTTATTTTTAAGCAAATAAAGCCAGAGATAAAGTTAGGTCATGAAGCAGGAAGTGAATCTCTAAAAACAGGAGAAGTTGGGAAGAGGCTTTGTGAAACTTCCCTGCTCGTGCTGGCTGGGATACACATCAGTGGAAGAGATTCATGAGATAGATTGCAGGATTGGACATAGAGTTGCAAACACCAGATCAAAAGTGTTTAAGTATGGTCCTTACATATGGTCCTTCGTGCAGTGCTCCAGCTAGGATCAACTATCAGAAGGAATTTAGAAACAACAGGATAAACAGACTTTCATTAAATCAGTTTTATATTTGAAATGCAAAACTAAGATGATTGAAAGCAGTTTGGATGTCATTGTTAATCCCTAGGTCAGCTGTGCTGATATATCTCATAAAAGACAGGATATGTTCAAAGAGCAAAATGCACTGTTCATTATTAGCGTGTTTGTGGTGACATTTGTGCCATGGAAGCACCCCCATGAGCTGAAGGGCACGGAACATCGGCAGCTCTCCCTGCCTTGAGAAGACAGGTCCTGCAGCAGGCAATGCTGCAGGTTGGAGGAGAAACCTTGAGCACTTCATTCATGGATCCAGTGGCTGGAAGCTCCTGCAGAGTGTCTAAAATGACAGCTCTCTTAGCAAGAAACTGTAATTTAGGTGTATTACTTCTGTCAGGAATATCAGTTTTTCCTACATTATGTGAACTTGTTGCTTCTCCCTGCTCCGAAGTCCATGTCACCTGGCAGCTCTGGAGAAGTATAACCTCTATTCAGTACACCAGAACATCATCTATTGCCAGTATTCCTCAGGAGCCATCAGACATCTCTGCTGTCTTGACTGAAATCATCAGGGAGGTGGCAGCAGTTCCAGGTACTGACTGAGTGGGCACCATGGATGCTTCTCACACCACCCTACTAAGAAAAATCAGCAATAAATTTGTTTTTTCCCTCCACTTTGCTTCTGAATTTTTTTCAGTCCTATCTACTTATACATCAGAATGTGTTTCAGTGCTTCAGGACAGCCTGGGAGCACCCATGAGCCCTGGTCTGTGACCCACATAACTGCTTGTGCCATCTGGGTGCTTACTGCTTGGATGTGGGTAGGGATGCATATACACGTGTATCCATAGGTATGTACAGAGGGAGATGCACACATTCCTACCTAACTTCTTGGCGTTATTGTTCATCAAAGAGAAAATAAGCAGCTTATGAAAACAAAAGTCTTGGGAGCCATAACAGACTGGTAAGGGTGGGCAAGCAGAAGTCAGGGGTAGCTGACAACAACAACAAGCTGCACAGTGAGTGTGAACTGCCAAGCTCTGTGTCCTACCTGAGCTGAGGAGGAGCTGGCTCTGCTGTGAGCAGCTCCAGGCCAAGCTCACCCTGTGCCACCGAGGAGCCCACGGAGGTGGAACAGGCCGGGCTGTGTGTGGGACAGAGCTGCCCTGTTCCCCATGGTAGCAGCAGGCGCGGTTCCATAGAGCACACGGGCGCTTTGCCACGGAGCCTCACGGAGCACACACTCTTGGCTCTGCTTACCCTGCAGCTGAATGCCTCGAGTCACTGCTGGCTGTCGGACCACGTCCCTTCAGGCCGCGGGTTGGAAGCTCTCCGCCTTGCCTTGCTGCCCAGGGACAGGGGAGAGCTTCCCAATCTTTCCATGCCCTCCACACTCGCCAAGGCCCCTGCCTGGTGCTGCAGGCTTGTTAGCTCAGGGACAGCAGAGACCTGCTCCAGGGGGCTTTGCATGCAGAGCGAGAGCTGGCTGAAAATTCAGTCCTGGAGCTCTTTTTTCTTCCCATCTTTACTGGCATGCTTTAGCTGCAGGTTGGATAAGGCAGATGACAAGGGTATGAGAGCAAGGAAGAGGGAGCCAGCGCTTTCAGCAGATAAGAGGGAACTGATGGGAGGCTGGCATGCCTTCAGCATGTGTGAAAGGAGCAGAGGGCAAGGAGACAGCACTTGGCTGCAGCCAGAGAAGGATCCCAGATGCCTGAGCTCAGAGGGACCTTTTCTGCTCATTTTCTTTGGGAAGTTTAAAAAAGAATGAGCACTTAAAAAAAAAAAAAAAAAAAGAAAAGGAACATGATGTGCAATTTCTTTTAGGCTGTAGTTGAGGTAACAGTTTGAAAAAAATGCTCCCATTTAAAGGAATACTAAGAATTTGTTCTTTTATTGTTAAGCGACATGTAGTACGCAGTCCCTAAATAGATATGTTATTAGATGAGACAGAGAACTCTTAGAAATCACAGTAAACACAGCTATAGAGGTGAGGAAAATGAATAAGGCAGGCGTCATACTAATATTCGTACCTTCTAGTTGTCTTGAATGGCTGACAAAAGGGACTTTTTGACATTATTCTTATGCTCTGACATAAGAAAAATTAATGTAGCAAGTCAGATGCTTAAAAATGCAACCAAGTCACCCTAGGCTTGTCAGGATTAAGGAAGATTACCTAGGTGCATTTTCTGTTCTTTTATTTCTGTGCTGAGGAACCCAGGAGGACTGGAAGTTTCCAGCAAGTGCCAGGTGGTTGGATCCAGAGAATGTTGGATGTTATCTGTGTGGAGCAGGCACAGTGGGTGGAGCGTGTTGGCACTTGGGAAGGGGTATCAGTGGCCAACAGGGAAAGCAGACTTAGGGATGTGCTCTTTGACTCCCAGCCAACCTGTGGTAGAATCACTTGTGGTTGGCTGTGGGAGTGGGTTTGTTTTGGTGTACAAAGACTGAAACAGAAAACATTGAAAAAGCAAATTATTTCCTCTCCTGTGTCATGGTTCATCTTCTGACTTTTGTCTTGATCCCTCTTTGGGCCCAATCCTGACAGAATTATAGTTAGGCTAAAGGACTGCTGGCTGGCTTGTTTGGGACTGAGCATCCCTCAGGGCTGGAGTCACTGGTTTATCTCAGTAAAGAATAAATCTGACCTAGGAAGCTATTGATGAAGCAGGCTTGTGCTAACCTGTAATTTCTGTGCTACATTCTGCAGCAGGAAAGTTTCCTGGGAAGCCTGTTGTAATTAAGATTATAAATGAATGCTAGCATTTTAGTATAAGAGGCCTTTTGTTTTTTCAAGCAGGAGTTCATCTAATTCTTTTTGAACAGCAGCAGAAAGGTGAAACGTTTCCAGTTAACTGTAATTAAGGCTATGGAGAATGAGCAACCCTGGTTAGTCATCTTCTGTGAGCATTAGTGAGCAGCACAGTCAAACGTGCCAGAAAAAGATACCTTAGCAAGGTTTAGTCTGAGCACAATATAACCTTAACAAGAGGAAGTAAAATAAATTTAATGTTAATTTGTGATAGTTTAGTCAAGGAGAAGAAAATCATTACCCAAAGGATTTAGGTATTTTGCCAGTCTGTGCCAGGATGAATTCATCCAGATCACTACAAGAAAAGATCATTATAAGAAAAGATTGCATCTCACATACTGAGATAGGAGATGCAATCTGTTCCTTTTTCTGACACTGAACTTCTGGGAGGGTGAGATTACCTCTCTTTTCCCTGTCTTCTTTGGACTTTGGCACCATCCAGTTAGACAGAAGCAAGGCACACAGGGCAGACCTTACAGCACGGTTACACATGGCAGGCATCAGCACTTCTACTTCCAGCCTCTTACCTTAAAAATAACAACACAGCACTTGGTGAGGGCCTGAACCTGCATCCCTGACCCACAGGAGTAGAATGCACCTGACCTGCTCAGAGATATTGGAAGGGATATCCCACAGTGTCCCATTGTCCCAAACAAATGCCTGCTTGGATTGGGGAACAACTAAACACGTAATTGCAGGATTCCCCTCTCCTTGAGAGGGTTGCTAAAGCCCATGAATTGTACGTAAGGAAACCAGCTATGCAGCAACTCTCTCCTGTTTCTCCTATTTGGTTTCAAAAGCTCTGGGTGAGGTACAGGTGTTTGGATTTGTGTTACTGAGAAATTCATAAATGTTGTCTGCCGCGTCAGAGCTGCTGAGGGGAGCAGGGCACGTATGTCCCAGGCAACTCCAGGCATTCAGACCTCCTGTATCTTCTCCCCACATCCTGTGCAGGGTTTCACACTGTTTCTTTCTGAGCTTCTGTCTGGCCTCTGCCCACCCCAGAGATGGATGGTGTTGCCTTTCCACAGGGGGGTTTCATTCACAGCACTGACTGGCCCCTGCCTATATGGCTCTGCAATGTTTGCCAAAAGCCTTCCTCCTGGAGTGTGTGGAATACTGAGATTTATGATAGTGAGCTTAGCTTACAGAAGCCACCATCCCACATTTGCAAAGCTTGAAGGACCTGCAAGACAACACCTGCCTGTGTGGTGGGATAATTTGAGTCCTTTTCCCTTCTTGGGCAGATGGATGTTCCCAATGCTGGACATTCCTCATTCTGTTTCAGCACAGACGTATCTTACCTTTCTGAGAGGATCTATCCTGTATCTGAGTCTCTCTTGTTTAACTCTGTTACTACTTGTCCTAACCAGACTGAGTCCAAATTATTCCTTTCCTCCTCACGGAATTTCTTATGTATTATTGTATTTACGTATCTACTCTATCCTGTTTCCTCACTCCACCCAGTTTATCTCACCCCTATAACCACAACTCCTTGCAACACAGAAACAAATGTCAGTTTTTCCATTGTCTCCTAGATGCCAGCTATGTTAAAATGTTGTTTCTTACTCTGTTTTTTAAGGGCTACTCCCAGCTCTACCCTGGCTGACAACATGTATGCCCAGCCCAGTGCTCCTCCTTGTGCATCATTTGCTGATGTCTATGGCATGCTAACCAATTCTCAAGCCTTTCCTTGAAAATCATATCTACAGCTCCCACAGTAAAGATGTAATAGCAGAGTGGAGCAGCTACAGGTCACTCACTTGGCTTCGAGCTTCCCAACCCATGTGCTTGTCCCTGAGTTTGGGTTGTGCCACTTAATGTTTCATCTATGCCCTGACTGTAACCTGGCAGTTGTGAGATAAAAAGTGGAAGCCTTTTTGACCCTGTCTGCTGTCCCTGCTGACTTGGAGACAGTTCTGCAAGTCTGGCCCTTTCCCAAGCACCTGTGGACAACAGTAGTGTATCCTTGGGAAAGGAGGGTTAGAAGGACAGTAGCTGTGTCCCTGTGTGTTACAGGTTCCACATGCAGCATGAGAGCTCAGTCCCAGAGCATCAGAAGTTTGCACATCTATCTCTCTCTGTGTGTGTGTGTGTGTGTGTGTGTGTGTGTGTGTGTGTTGAAAGGGAAAGGACAGAGAGTTTTCATTTTTAACTTAAATTCATATGATAGCCAGACCTTTCAGCTTTTTCATGCAAACAGTGATTTATCACTGCACTTACAGAATGAGCCAGGAGCAAACAGATTCATCACGTGCCGTCCTTTCATGCCAGAGTGGCGGCAAGCGACTGTGGCGGCAGTGCAGAGAGGTGAAGTCCCACCACAAAGCCTCTGCCATGGGAAGGTAGCACAGCTCCATCACCCTCACCTCACCATGCTGCTGAGGTCTCAGCCTGGGGGTTTCAACCATTTGTTGTTGTGAGAGAAAAAAAAAAAAAGGATTGATCATCTATTCCTCATTCCTCTTCTCCCCCTCCTTTTGTTTGGCTGTTGGAAAGACAATGCAAAGTGCTCTTTGTACAAGCAACACGAAGCTCCAAACTCATCTTCTGTAAATTAAATCCCAATAAGCCCACCAGCATGAAGATTGCTTGCTTTAAGTGTTCCCAGCTCAAGACTTCTCCAGCCCTCCTTGAAGATTTCTTACCTTTTGCATGTGTTGCACTTAAACTCAGTCACTTCAGTTTTTCCTGCCCTGTGTTTATAATATTTCCCCAGAGCTTCAGAACAGCAACATGCATGTCAGCACATCCTTCACCCTCAATGTGGTCTTTCTGTATGATCTTCCTTGGGACTTCCAACTTTTCCCTCTCCTTGTTCAGAGGAGACACTTTACAAGATATGTACATTGATCTTATTAGCCCCAAACCCTATGTATGGTATGAGTCCTGATACCAAATAGTTCCTCTTAGGGAGAATGGGAATGGACAGGCTTCCCAAAATGTTTGGGATTATACAGGAGAAGGTGCCATTGGAAGGGAGCTGGTTCTTTTTTTCCTGGATCAGTATCTTGTGTGACAGTTTTAGCCTGATTAAAAAGCTGGTTTTCTATACAGCTGTGCCATTTGGTGTCAGTATCTGATTTTTCAAGATTTTGCATCATTTAGCCTCTCTGTGGTACTTTACTTTCTCTACAAGATGAAAAGGCCAATACTTAGTGACCTAGTTGTGAAGTTTTCCCAGGATAGTATCAGCATCTGTGGCTGCATGTGTGTCTGTTGACAGGTTTTGCCTGGTTCAGTGTTGTTTTTTTTCTAGCACCCAAGTAGTACTTGTCTAGTACCTTGTCAAAGAAGAGTGAAGTCCAAAGTTGATGTGCGTTTGGGGTTTAATCAAATCATTTTAGTCCCCACAGTAATGCTGAATTATCTTACCATTCTCTGCTGTGTCCTTATTTGAGTGCACACAGACACACAGGGACAAAGTTGGGGACGTGCATAGGAAGAGGAAGGAGAGAATGTATGAAGCAATTCAGGATTTTTGGCAATACCATGTTAGCAGCTTCTGTGTATGACTGTTTTACTTTCAAGAGCTTTGATCCTTCTTTTCATAGCCCTGGTGCATTCTCTGCAATGGGAACTGAAAATTGTGTGGTTATCTTGGTTTGCAATACAAAGAATTGAAAAATAAAAACCATATTCAGCCTAATGTTCTCCACAGGGCAGTAGGTTCAATGCCTGAAATGGAGAAAATAATAAAGCTTTGTGATACTTGAAGAGTTTCCTTCAGAGGATATAATTTGCTTCTAAAATCTTCTCACTTGGTAAAAATGCTCCTAAGTTAATATTAGTTTTATCTTCTATTATCCAGTCACTCTGTAGAAACATTTTCATAGCAAATTCATATTCCAGTTTGTCTGTCCACAGGTTTTCAGGGAAGATGTTAAGCATTTCCATCTTCAGGACACACAATATACTTTCTCTGAATGAATATTAATTTTTGGTATGCTCCTTATTTGAGTCCTCAAAGGTTTTGAAAAAAGTTAAGTCAAAATTAATATGCCATGAAATGTGAAGTAAATCAAAGTATGAAAAGTTGCAAAGCTATTACTTAAAAAAAAAAAGTTGCAGTTCAGGTCAGTTTAATAAAATCCCTTAATCAAAAATGCAATTGTTCTTTTAGATATAGTGTTTTGATTTGCACAGCTACAATTGTCTGTCTGTCATCTGTAGAAATCTGCACAGAGTAATAATTATTTGTGATGATTTGAGAAATGCTTGGACTGTCAAGTATGAAAAATTGCTGGTTCCCTATTATTGTCTAATGCTGAACATTTTTAAGAATACAATCTAGAACTTGGTGTATAGCACATATATACACTAAGTAGGGTGGTTATGGATGCAAATTGTAAAAGCCAAGTCTTAAAATAGTCTAAACCATGTTTGTAACTTCAAGGCTCTCCATCAAGGTTTCAAGAATCTTACTCACACCTTTCATGTGAAAACAGGATTGGAAACATGCTTGCATGTAACCTCATGCTCAAAAATCCCCCACCCTCTTAGCATCTGGGAAAACAAAAGTAATACTGAAAAACATTTTGTATATTGAATAACAAACACCTCCTGGAACTCGGTGTAATTGATGGGCTGGGGGAAGGAGAGCTGATAGTAACTGAGATTGCAGACAACTGACTCTCTCGATGTCACACAACCAGGACCATTAGTGCCACCTATAGTTAGCCTTTCTGACAGTTCTCACTTTAAAACCTTTCTTTCTGTGTATTCTGAGGCTGCTATACACACCCCTTCTGAACAACTACTATTAAGAAGAATTTGGTGGAACTGAGCTCTGGTTTTATCAGTGCTGGATAGACCCAGCTGGGTGTCAGCTGGTTTTTAGTTGATGGACCACAGATGAGGGGAGCTCTGCAGCAACTAGTACAGTTCTGGCATAGGACACAAACCAAACCTCCAAACACAAAGGTAACTGAAGAATTAAAGGCAGATGCAAAGTTTTCATTAAGGCAAAATTGAAGAGAAAAACCAATTTACCAAGGAATGGGCCTGCAAACTCTATTCACAATATTTATCCTCTTTATTCCATGCTAAACTAATTTGGATAATTTTGCCCTTCAGTCTGCCATGATCAAGTGTCATATTAGTAGCCCCAGCATAGGCTGGTTGTGAGCCTGGTTACAGTAATACAGAACTAGCTGCAGGCAATGCAATAGAAATAAACTAAACCCTGCCTGGTAAATGTAGAGGGTACTGCTTTCCACCATAATTTTTATAGTGAGACAGAATTTAATTAATGGGCTTTTCAAATGACATTTCAGTATTTCCATCCTTCTATTAAAAAACTGCTTTCATTGCAGGTACCTGTGAATTGACTTGATCTCTGCACCTAGTTTTCAGTATACTACTATATTCAGAAAAAAAATTTTTTTTAAAATTCCCTGTGTTTATATCTGTACTTGCTGCTTGGCCGTCAAGCTTGGAAAGGTCTTCAAAGATTACTTTATCCTGCTGTGCCTAAGTAACCAGAAGGAAATACCTCCCATCTAATTACTCTGGTTTACCTTGAATAACCTTTGCCTGTAATGAGTTGATGACTACCAGTTGGTCAGCATATGTATTTCTGGTCAGCATATTCTCTAGTGCTCTCCACAAAACACCCTCCTGCCCCACTCCTGCACACACCCCCCACCTTCCACTGAACAGAAGACATCCACATGGGCAGAGTATGCTGGACTTTCCTCCCTTGTTGTTACTTTGGGACTTGTGGAGATGAGAAGCTTCTGGGATCAGTGTCCCCAGACTAGTTTTTTCTTTTTTTTCTTTTAATGCCACTGAGCTTAGAAGTCTCCCGCTGCTCATGTCGCTTCACTGTTCATCTTGGTTGCTGCATCAGAAAAGGAAGGAAAGCTTTGATCTTGACATGTCCTTCTTCTCTGTCCCCCTTTACAACTTCTGCAGGAAAACAAAAACATTATTAAGTGCATCTCTGGTGTCAATCCTTTCAGGGGAGAACAGCTGCTTTTATCAGATGTTTTCCCAAAACCTTTAATGGCCTGAATTTGATGAAGTCCAAGTTGAACTGTCAGAGGACACACCTGAGCACAGACTTTATAACCATCCCCATACTGCTCTCAGGGTAATCTGCACACAGGCTTAAAAGTGTCCTCTTCCAAAGAGGATTTAGACCATTACTTATTGTGGTTTCTAGAACTGAGGGGTCAGTAGTGACCTCTGGTAATGAGTACGGGCACAGTCATCAGTGTCCAGGTGGCAGCTGCATGCTCATGACTCTACTGTAGCCACATCTGTTACAGCTTTGGAGGAAGAAAAGTCCATGACCCCAGTTGTTTGTCTTGTCATTCACCATCCATACGTCCATTCCTTGGATCTTTTCTCTGACTGCTTAAATTTGTGGGGTATATTTTCCTCATTAGCTGTGAGCACATTTGCACTTTTTCCCTGGCCAAGTGGGTCTCTAATTTAAACCAATGTGTTTCCAGTCTCATTTAAACTTACTGTTTCTCCAGGTCCCCTTACCAGCTTCAGGAGTGAAATTGTTATGGGGCTTAAAAGCCTTGCCTGTAACTTTAAAAGAAGAGGAACCCTATTACCATCAGCTAACTCACTGTTAATGTATGGTTTCAAAATACTAAATTGAAAATGCTCTTATGATTACCTTCCATGGTGCTGTAGACTCTAGGGACCACAGAGCATGTCCTTTGTGCAAAGGAGTTTGGTGGTTCTTTCAGGATTCCATTAAAGGCTCTCAGGTGCCCTACCTGGCCTTTCACTTTGAGCAGGGTCAATGTGGCTTTCCTATCAGCTGCTCCTTCAGCAAGGGGGCTGTTGCCATCAAATCTCAAAGAGAGCCAGCAGGACTCTGTGTCTCTGGGGGAAGCAGGCAGGTCAGCTTTTCTAGGGTGCATTAGGTATGTTAGTCAGCTGCAGAAGAAATGGGCTTTGATATACTTGGCATTGTTCTAAGACAGTAATTCGATTGACCTTTTATCTTTTTTGTTTGTTTGTTTTAATAAACTGAAGTCCGTAGGATAGAATAAAAAGGAAGTTGAGCTTTCTGTTTTCCTATGTGGCCCTTCATCCATCAGCCATTCCAAAGGGTGCTGTCATTGATGAGAACTAGACAATCCCCTTTTACTGTTGCATTGCTATTTAATATGTGTTCTGTGTGACCCCAAGCAGGTCAGAGCACACGCACAGCTCACCCTGGGGTGTTGCTGTGTACTTAGTAAATGTGGCTTTTTCTTCATACTTTTTCCCATGTTGAAAAGAACAAGAGGAAAGTACCACTTGAAAATGCACAAGTGTAATCTTCTAAATGAATTTAATGTAGTACAAGCTCATTGGTAATTGCAAATACTATGGCTGTGTTTGTCCCCTTACTCTAAATGTCTGAAAATCTCATTAATGTTAATGTATGGGGAAGTGCTTAGCCTATTGAAGGAGGAATGAAATCAGGAGCAAAGCATAGCTGTACAAAGATTCATCTGCAGATCAGGGTCTGAAGCAACCATTAGATTATCAAATCTGAACCTTCTATCTAATACAGACCGTAGAATCTCATCCACTTAATTCTGTGTTTATCCTAAGAACAGCACCAGAAAATCAGATGCAGTGCATTAACATATTATAATGTAGCAATATATTCAGGCATTTCTTTTTTTCTTTCTTTCTTTTTTTTTTTTTAACTCTAAAACCTGGGGCAAACAGACTCCTGTGCTATATGATTTTTGATGAAAATCCGCAGGAGGAGAGATTTCAGCTTTTTATTTGCAAAAGAGACTTTGTATGTCTGTGTGTTTGCATAGGGTTTTGTTTAGTTCTTTGAAAATTATTGACTGGTAACTAACCAGTATAGAGCAAGTTGAGATCCATTACTTCTGTTTTGCTCTGAGGACATCATAAATTGAAAGAGGGATTTTTTTTTTTTTTAACAGAAAAAGTAATTTTCTTGAAAAATCTGTGTGGTCCTTGACAACTGCTTTCTAACATCTAATTTGGAAAGTCCCTGCCATTCAGTTTTCCTAGGAAGCATGAAGTACATTTCACATCTGGCTTCTCATCTCTTTGACTGTAACATAAAACTGCCCTTGAAGTGCACCTGGGCGATATCCAGGGGGATACTACACACACATAAAATACAAGCCAAGCTGTCTAAAAGAACTGCACTGGGCTAGTGCACATTTTCACCACTAGCCAGCGTTTTACTGAACAGAGGCGCAAAAGAGATGAGGAAAGTATCAGGGATTTCAGAGGAGAAGTGGTGGGTGGCACTGTGCAAAATACAGAGGTCCCAGGCTTGGCACATATACACTCTCTTGAAGAAAAAGTCCTCCTGCCCAGAGTTGAGATGCACCAGTCCCTTGGTGTTGCTCATACCATGGAGACATTTCTCTGCAACCCACCACAGCCCAGACAGAGGGAGAGTCTCTGTTGCTCACGTGCTGCAAAAGCTTTTGCTGTCCTTTGGGTGGGTGAAACTTGGGCTCTTAGCACTAGTCTGTAACAAAGCAATTTCTATTTCCGTTCTCTGCATAGCTCAGAAATCCTGTGACTGGCTTGGTCCCATTTTGGAGTTTCATTGGGGTTTCGACTCTAAAATTCATTTGGATTCTGTTCTTTGAGTTTTGATGGGTTTTCTAAATATGAATCATGGCTAAGTACTGCTATTAAAAACAAAGATTTGACCTGTGACTGCAGGAACTGGAGGTTCAGAACTCCCAAACTGGTGAAAAACCATTTGCCAAGGACAGAGGGTTTTGCCTGGCATGTACTGTTTTTTTCTGGTATACTGACAGGGAGAAAGACCCCCATAACCAAAGGAACACACATAGAAGGTGTATAGAGTCTACATTGCCTCAAATACTTCTTTTCAGTGTCCTATGATTCATGTTAATTCAACAAGAAGGTACAAGATAAATACTTTTGAAAGACTCACCATACAAGAAGGAATCTCACACTTCATTGCCTATCAAGTAGGAAGGTCAATACTTGCCTTAATTCTTGTCTTTGAGGCTAAATTAGTTATTGAGCATAAGGTTCTTCGAAATTCACAGCTAAATGGTGTTAAATAAATGTAAATTCCATTACTAACATCTTCCCACTGTTGCTTTGATGCAGTTTATTCTCAATAAGTAATAAGGTATTTGTAGCAGTGAGGATAGGGCTGCACAGAAAAACCCTGTGCCGTGCAGAGACACCTCTGAATAACCAAACACAGGAGCCCCGCACTGGCATGGGCAGAATGAATCTTCCTCTTGGAGAGTAATATCCATGGACTTCATTTATTCTGGCCATAGATGTATAAGCCATATTCAAGGTCATAGCCAAGAAACAAGCCATGACTATTAAATTTTCTTACCAAAAAGACACCAGTAACAAGAACACACAGTCTTCATTTTGTCAAATTTTCCAGGATCTTCCTGCCTCATCTTGGCAGCAAAAGGCTCAACACTGCTGTAGCTGTGGGTTTAACTGCAGAGTGGAGGCAAAATTTGTTTTCCAGGCCTAAGAGAAGCAGTGGCCACATCAGGATGAGGGTTCTGTAAATACACTTGCCACCATGCTGTGTGAGCATTTGTGCTCCTTAATATTGTCTTCAAAGCAATGCTCTGGATGCTCTGTGAACAGCATTTAATCAGTGTGTATCAAGAAGTTTTGAGACAAAACCAGTTAATCTTCTAGAATAGCGTCAGTTGTACTCAGCCACATAATGAATTACTCCATGCAGGGAAAGATCTGCTTTTCTATGAATTTGTATAATAAGCAAAAAAGGCATTGAGAATTTCCTGGCCCTTGACCTGCTGATGCCTATGCTTCCTTTGCAGTTGTCCAACACAGCAATTCTTCATCAGATCAGACGAGACCAAGTGACAGACACATGCCGAGCAAACAGCATGTCCAGCAGGAAGCGCCGTGTGCTGACACCAAACGATCTCAAGCACCTGGTCGTGGATGAGGATCATGAAATGATCTATTGCTATGTTCCCAAAGTGGCCTGCACAAACTGGAAGAGAGTCATGATGGTTCTGACAGGAAGAGGGAAGTACAGCGATCCAATGGAAATCCCGGCCAATGAAGCCCATGTGTCTTCAAACCTGAAGACCCTCAACCAGTACAGCATCCCAGAGATCAACCACCGCTTGAAAAACTACATGAAGTTCCTCTTTGTTCGCGAGCCTTTTGAAAGACTTGTGTCAGCCTACAGGAACAAATTCACCCAGAAGTACAACACTTCCTTCCACAAGCGATATGGCACCAAAATCGTGAGGCGCCAGAGGAAAAATGCAACCCAAGAGGCTCTGCGGAAAGGTGATGATGTGAAATTTGAAGAGTTCGTGGCATATCTCATTGACCCACACACTCAAAGAGAAGAGCCCTTCAATGAGCACTGGCAGACTGTGTACTCCCTCTGCCACCCTTGCCACATCCACTACGACCTCATAGGAAAATACGAAACACTTGAAGAGGATTCAAATTACGTTCTCCAGTTGGCAGGAGTAGGCAACTACCTGAAATTCCCCACCTATGCAAAGTCTACGAGAACTACTGATGAAATGACCACAGAGTTCTTCCAGAACATCAGCTCCTTGCACCAAACGCAGCTGTATGAAGTCTACAAACTTGATTTTTTAATGTTTAATTACTCAGTGCCAAGCTACCTGAAATTGGAATGAGGGATGGGCTGGGGGGAAAGAGGGGAGAGAAAGCCTGTTTTATTTAAGATTTTTATTTGACATAATAAATATGGAGAATGGGTTATTTTGTAAATTAATATTTTCTTTTTTTGAATGATGCTGCGAGCAGCACAGTCAAAATTATTTAAATCAACTGTAAGAAAGGACAGCTCTCTTTGCAGGGTAACAGAATTGTGACGATCTAGCTGTAGAGATGAATAATACGACTACACTGTAAACAAATGCTAATTGTGTTCTAGTGAATTTCATAGATTTTGCATTCCTCCAGTTCCAAATAATGTTATTTATGCTTATTTAAAACACTGTCTCTTGGTAGGTTTCACTTCAGCAGCAGAGGTGAGATAACATGTGGACAAAAGGAGTCTGGTTTTGTGCTTTCCTCGATTTCCAGCTTGCTCTGGGTAATAATATTCTTCCATTAGGCATTGATGCAGGTAAATATGAGAATGGTTCTGGAACTACACACTTCGAGAAGTTTAGTGCAAATAAGTTCTTTAGAAAGTGATGTTGCACTCCATTCTAGTACAAAATCTGTCTTTTTAGGCTTGAAAAGGAAAAGTAACCTAGATTTGGGTAGATTCGTGAGTATCTAAAACCCATGACTGAAGAAACATGAATGTATTCCTTAGGAAGAGAAACCACGAACCTTTTATAAGTCTTAATGAGTTTTTGGAGAATATGACCACTCCTACTGGCTCTTAATTTGAAGCCTCCCAGCCCAAATGAATTGGGGATGGTCCATCAGAAAACAATCAGCATTTGGAAAGTGACTGTAAGAGATTTTTTGAATGCCCAAAGCAATTGTCATTGACTTAATTCATATCCAGGATGGAGCTGTAGGGACATCCATCAAGTTGTGCCTCCCTAATTGATCCTAAGATGGGCAACCAAAACTGACTGGAGACACACTGGTAATGATACATTGCTGTAAACAATCTGGGCATGTAATTTGAAAATTCAAAAAGTCATCTTCATGTTAATTCTCTAAGCATGCAAAGCAATAAAAAAGATCTCATCTTCTTACATGCTGGTTTCATGGCTTTTTCCTAGAGAGGAGAAGAAGCCTTCTTTTTTAGCTGATGCCTAAACACCATTGACAGGAATTTTTCTAAGTTCTGATGTGTTAGAAATTCATTTGTCATCTCTAGTGTAAGACCATGACCTTTTTTCTTAAGGGGAATGTCTCAGTAGCAGTTGTTTTGTGTTTAACTGCTTTTTGGTATGGCAGATTGTTTTGGGTAAGCAAATAGTAATCTATACACAGCAGATAAACAATGAAAAATGGGATTTCATTGTGGATCTGTTAGCCAGCTAGTGGGAGCAGAAGTTCAGGCTTCTCCAGATGTTTGCTTCAGTTGGATGCAGGTGAGGGAATGCTCTGTAGCCACCTCAGCATCACAGGCAGCTGATGGGCAAAAGGAGGCAGAGGCTAACTTGAGACACTTGAGAAAATATAAAATCTGTTTTAAAGTTGATAGATGGTTAAAAATGGGGAGTTTAACTTGCCTGCATGTCAATCTTTTGATCAAAACAAACCCTTTCAAAAATGACTGATGATTTAAATAAACTCAGCTGAAGGCAGAGCTGTTTCAACAGTATCAGAGCCAGATCCTGAAAAATGTCAAATTGTACAGTAGCCAGTAATATCCACTGAATTGTATTAGTTTCCAGGATACAGATGTGATTAAATATTAATATTAGTTTCCAGGATACTGATGTGATTAAAGAAGAAAAATAGTTTGCATTTTATTTAATAAAAATAAGTTGCTGAATAAATCTCATTGAAAAACAAATTAATATAACAAACAGCAACTGAAGTCCTTTTGCAATTGGATTTGGTCTTAGGCAGGATTCAGGTCATTATGTTTTTTGTCATAACCATACAAATGGCATGGTATCTATTCTGGAACAGCCACAGTTTTCATAACCCAGCCCCTATTTATAACCTGGAGCACGGGGCCAGTGGCTGACAAGGGGCTGGCTGACCCCTCTGAATTCCTGATCCATTGCTGATTACTTTAAAGCAGTTTATTGTTTTACTTTAAAGCAGTTTAGTCTCATTTAGAGTGTATGGAGCTGTACCTCTCACAGTGTCCTGGCTCTCTTATGTTCCTAGTTCAATGGTTGTATGTTTGTTAAAAAAACAACTGTCTGAGGCAAGTTCCCCTTTTCCTCCTCACAATACTTCCTACAAGTTACTTGTGTGTTAGTTTGGTCTTGCATCCCACAGTGCTCGTATTTTGGTCCAATTTTCTTCTCAGTCAGCTCTTAATCCACCCAGCAGAATGTGATGTGATTTTTTTCATTTAAGACAAAAGTTCCTTCAGAAAACAAATATTTAAAGAACAGGGTGCTTTCCCCTTTCTTTTTGTACTTTTCTCTGGCACCATCACCACATTTTTATGCATTCTGAAATATTCTCTGTAGTTTTACAGCTTTGGAGACACCAAACCTCTATATGGTAGCTGTGATAGAAAAGCTTTAAGTGAAAAATGTGTTCAGGAGATCTGAGGGGTGACCGTTGCTCCAGCTAGGATTTTTAGCAGCGGCTTTGGGTTGGATTACCTAAATTCCGTCTCCCTACAGAGGGTAGCTCTATGGGTGGATGCTCAGCACTGAGAAGGCTTTTATGTGGACTTCAGTGGGTGCTTGAAGTCACTTGCTTTTGAAAAACCTTGATCCCAAACTACTGCAACCTGGCTATTCAGTCCAGTATATCTATTTTGAGGTGCTGTTGATCTGTGTTTAAAATGAACAGCTGACATGCTGGATATGGTCATGTCCTGTGCAGTGAGCAGCAAGCCCTCACCAGCTCAGAGCAGGATGACAAATGTTAAGGAATAGCCATTTCTTTTGGTTTATTGGGCATGCTATTTTGACTGAGCCAAAAAATCTGTCTTTCCATTGCAGCTACACAGGAGGACATTCAGGGTTGTTCATGTTCATGTTAGTGAGCTAGCAGCCACTGCAGTGGGGGGCAACCAGGGAAACGGGTTGGTTTTACCTTCTAACTCTTCCCTGTGTTTCCCAGCTGGAGGAGAAGAAGGGCTGGTCTGCTCCTGAGTTCTTCCTTTCTCCCAGCTCCATTTCTGCCATGGCCACAGCTGATCCTGGGAGACAAACAGGCAGCATGGAGCCACAGCAAAATGTAAAATACAGACATGCCCATGGGGCTGCAAGGGTCACCTGGGAAGCTGCTGTTGTAGACAGGTATGCATTAATTTTGTCTAGTAGTGATGAAAACAGAGAGGACACAGTGGGGGAATTCCTGCTGCCCACCTCTGTCCACAGCCCTCTCAAA
Source organism: Motacilla alba alba (assembly GCF_015832195.1). Classification (NCBI taxonomy): domain Eukaryota; kingdom Metazoa; phylum Chordata; class Aves; order Passeriformes; family Motacillidae; genus Motacilla; species Motacilla alba. The sequence goes on along the minus strand of NC_052031.1, from coordinate 53,358,262 downwards.
GCTGCTGGAGCAGTGATCCTCATCTCTGAGCAGCTGTTGCCTCTCTGTCATTTGGCAGGGCCAGCACTGAGCCCAGCAGTGCTGGTGGCTCTGTACTTGGCACGATACCCACAGCTGAGGAGTCATTCCCCCCAAATGGCGTCAAGCACCTTAACCTGGAGTGCAGGCTACATTTGGCCCATCTGAACATGGTGGAGACTTCTGAGTGGTGGGATGCTCCCCTAAACATGGCTCAGTCCGTGCTGCAGCCTCTTCATAAACCATGTCCATTATGACAGAAACGTGCAAACTGCCTGAACTATGCGCTGTGTAAGACAAGTGAAATAAATAATCCACAAGCAGAACTGCTTTTAGAAGTAAGTTGACCCCAGATGTTTTAGGGTTTCATTGTAGTCTGCTGCTCTTTTCAGGTACAAAAAGGGACTGTCCTTACTATTACTCTTGTTACAGAGAGTGTTATTTTCTTACATGCATGCACAATACAATGTGTACGAATAATTTAACATCAATGTGGGGTTGGATTTTTTTTTAACCTATTCGTATGCAGTAGAAGGCTTGTTGTAGAAAAGTATCTCCTCATATTTAAATATACTGTTAATAAAGCAAAAAAGATAAATTACACATTGCCAACACAAGTGTGAACTGCTCATGAGTCTTTCCTTAAAAAAGCCATTCAAGCCTGATTATTTTTCTAAGTAACTTCAATTAAATTGAAGAAATAAAACTCCTATCTGTGTGCTTTATTTATGGCTCATGCTTTCAGGGCGGATTTTTCAGGTTGGGATTTTTGTCTGCACAGCTTTGCCTTCTCACCTGCCTTATTATATATTATAGGCAGGACACACTGAAAACTCAAAATTATCTACTCCTGTGGAGCAGGAGAAATCACTTGGTGGGGTTCAGTGGGCAGAGCAGCCAGCAAACCGAGCCCAGGCAAGGGGGAACCAACAGCTGCAGAACTCAACCACAGAGGCAGGGAGCTGGGGGCTTTACAAAATTGTAATCACTTGCACACAAACCCAGAAACTTCCATTTTTGGGGTAATAGAGTAAGAAATGGCCTCTCTGCACAGCCCTTGGGTGCACAGCTTTTGGGTGGTTTCCTTCATTGCTTTCAAGATATTGGAAAGAAAAGTCCAGTCTCTGATACTACCACAGAGACTGAAAAAATTGGATTTGCACCAGTGGAAGGAAACTTAAGGATTTGTCCTTTTGGCAAGCCTCAAATTTTTCCATTAAATAACTGCAAATTTACAAAATCCCTTCCTATTTATACCCAGCAGTTGCCCCATGGTACTGGCCTCAGGCAGCTGCTGTAGGACAGGAGAGCTGACAGCAGCAGGGCTGTGGGCAGCACCCTGGCACTGGGAGATGGATGTGGACCACTGCAGGGTGTGACAAAGTGACAGGGTCCTCCACAACTGAAGCATCCTCCAGCCTAAATAAGAGATTAACTCCAGCGGAGAGGATGCAAAGTTTGAAGAAAGACTGTTCCTGTGGTCGTAACCTGCTCCCTGTGCAGGCATGAACTCCAACACTTCAAACCTTTGTTTGGATGAAAACACGTATCATTCAATTCCATCATAATTACAAAAGAATTTAAAATATGGAGAATGGGAAGGAAAAGAGAAAAAAATCAAGCATGTGCAGCCAGCTGCAGAGCAGCAATCAGGGCATATGTTTGCCAGCAGCACTGTGCCTTTCTCACTAGCTGTGTTACACATCATCATGTACCAGATTCCTGATGCCACACAAAAATATCTTGCTTTTCCAGTTGCACTTACAACTTTGCCAAAGATTAAAATTTTTGAAATATTAGAGTCTGGTTTTATTCCTCAGTGCACTGAAAGATGTATCCAAATGCCACCTCCCCAGATTGCATGCTAATCAAAAAAGAAAAAGAAAGAAAGAAAAGAAATATATGTTTTATAAAGAAATCTATGTTAAAAGAGTAAAATCAACTTCATCTTCTCTATTGGCATGACAAGAAGCCAACTGTTTCCCCTATTACTTGAAATGTCACTCTACTGATATGCTCGAGCCTCTGGACTCTGAGATTCAACTCACTGTCAATAAATACCTGCTGGCTAAGTCAGGGCCTTAAGGGCCTAGAGTAGTGACTTACTCATGGAGAAAAAATATAGAAAACATTGTTATTCCTTTGCACATTATTTAAAATATATTTTGCCAATATTTTAATAACATTACTGACTTTGACATTGACTGTCCCTATTTTTTGAATAAAAGCAACCTGAGCTAACATTCCTTTAGGAGAACATACCCTAGCACTATGCAACAAATGGACAGATCATTTTGGAAAATGAGACATAGCACTTGCAGTAAAATTATGTGGGTTTGAAAATCTCATTTCAATCAGAGCTTTTAATAAAAAAAACAAACAAACAACAAAGCTATTTTCCTCAGTCAGAGAAAAAAAATCAATCCAAAGTTTATGCCCTGGTTTCTCTTTTTTCACTAATACACTAATTTTTTTCACTAATAAAGCTGTCAGGGTAACATACTGCTGAATTGTAACAGTTTACCCATTAGGCTTTGGCTTATTCTAAAAACTAGAATTTTACTGTGACAATTTCATGACTTTTTAGCAGAAAAAGGTCTCTGTGCTGTCAGCAGGTATTTGCAGCCCTACATCAAGTCAAAATCTGCAACCCACAGCAGCCCAAATTTCCCATAAATGCTTGTGCAAAGTCAGAGTTTAACCCTTATATAAGCCTTTCTTAGGCTCAATTTATTCAGACTTCCTTTAGCAGATAACTATTCTAGCTAAAACTAATTTAGTTTTATGTCTGAAGTAGAGGGGTTTTTTAAAAAGTGATTGCTCTATGAATGAAATAAATCACTGCATTTTTTACTATTTTTTTAAACTTCAAGGAAATTAATTTAGAAAGAAAGGTCAAATCAGAGCAAGCAGCCATGCTGTGGAGAGACAACCACTGTGTCCAGGTAAATGCTGAGACCTCCATTCAAGAAAAACAAAATATACTCCTTTCAGGAATTACAGCTATTCATGATTTATTACGAAATTTGTCTTCAGTTATATGGAAGGACATAAAAACTTCAGTAGCTTGAATTAATTTTATAATGTGCTTTTCTAGTTTATCGTTGAAATGTTCCTGCTCTGTGTGCAACATGATTTTACATGCTAGATGTAGAATTCCCAAAGCAGATGCTTTCAAAGCCTCCCTTTTTCCCTTAGACAAATTTCAAAAACTAAATCCACAATTTTTTAATGAAAAAAGCTCTTGAAGTCAATGGTGCAAAGATTAGAAGGAGGTACAGGTGAGTACAGATGAGCACGTATAGCTGTGGAAAAGCGGAAATTGCCTTCCTATTTCTGGTCCTGTGTTGGAAAAGCAATTCCAGATTATTCTGTGGCTTTCAGAGGCTTCCTGCAAACAGGAGACAGCTGCCCTCAGAGCATACAGAATAGTGCATGGGTCTTGCCTAGTCCACAGAGCTGTACGCCATATCTTCCTAAAAGGAGAAGAATGGGGGTGGGGGGAATCTCCTTTTATGTGGGACAGGAGCTTTCTTTATAGGTATGGACAGGAGAAAATGGATTACAAATAGATATCCTTATCTAGCAGGAGACTTGACCATGACCAGAAAAAGACAACTAAAAATGAGCTTTTGCTGAACAACACTTGAATTCATAAGCCAGAAAACTGTATGCAATGTAGTTAGAGCTGAATGAGAATCAACAACCAGAAAGATGAACATTCATTAGTTTTGTCTCATGTCATTGTGAGAGAGTTCCTATGGTAATAGGACATCTTTCTCCTTCTTGTAACGAGTGCTAAAAATGTTTCTTTCTCTTAGTGCCAGTCTAAAAGCCACACAAATTCCAGAGGTATGTGTGCATTCACCAGTGCTTTGATGCCAAAGCTCTACAGTCAGGCTCAAAGCAGGAAGTTTATTTCTCCCTGAGGGGTGAACGCTGTTGCAGCTCATGTCAGTCTCATGTACAGGGCATGTAACCAGTGTGGGGTCTAACAGAGTTGCATTTCCTGCATTTTAGCTCAGTAACTTTACAGTGCTTCCAAAAAGGTTGGTTGTTTTGTTGTTGTTGTTGTTGGTTTTGTTTGTGAAGCAGCATTCTAATGTGTGAATAGAGCAAAGGCCAGCTAGAAATGAAACCAGAGAATAAGTATATGTTTTTGGATCTGAATTCACAAAGACCTTGGAGCTTTCATTTTGGACAATTGACATGCAGGTTTTTTAAAGGTTTATTTTTTTCTAAGGCCTCGCTGTCTGCTCTTACAGGGGGACTACAGTCCCCATACACATGTGGGGACTTACACACTACCATAGTACTTAGTGGCCTTACTGGGTTGGGACTAAAGAAACCGCAATAGCAAAGCATGAAGATGAAATGAATGAAAGAGATAGAGCTTATCAGCCAATCTTCACATATCAGACAAATACAGAGCTTGCTTTTGTCTCCAAATCATCCAAACTTTTGTCCACAAATTGGTACCTGAGCTGATCCCAGTTACCTAAATTTGGTCAAGCTTAGAAAGCTCACTTGGATTCTGGAAATCCTCCAAAGTCCAGAGGTACTCATCTCTTTCAAGTGAAAGCTACCCTTCATCTCCTTAGAACCAGAATTATTCAGACAGTCCTGTTTTCCTTTTTAGTGAGTAAAAATTGGTTCATTCTTCAAAACAATTGACATGAAGTATGCTCTGATATTATTCCAGAACTCTGGATGTTATAATATAATAAAATAATTTGTTGTGTCAGCCCTGAGAGAACAGAAACAAAAAGAGGTGAAAAAGGGCTTTGGATGATCTAAAGTTAACCATAGTATGAGGATTCAGAGTAAAGTGCTTCTCATGTATAAAACAAGTATTGTTGTTCATAACTTTTGAAATACCATTTAGAATGTCAGATTTATTAAAATACTATTCTATTGTACACGGGACGGGGCAACATTAATCTGAACGAGGAAGTGACAGAAAAAAGTTATTAATTAAACAGACAAAATCTTTTAAAAGATCCTATTCATAGTAAAACTTTGCATGTAAATCTGAGAACTTAGCATTATTAAATCCTGAGGATCTGTTCAGAAGTAAGTAGGTGTCTACCATATAATTAATTCAGGATTTCACTTGCACCCCATTTCACTTGCAAAAAGCAGATTTAGAATTATTCAAGGAAAGCACTTCCTCTACATTTTAAGACTTTAAGCAACTCTTGAGGAGGAAACAATCTCCCAAAAGAGCAAGTTGAAGAATGCTAAATGAGGAAGAAGCCTATTTCAAGCATAGTTTGGACTGAGAAATAAAAGCATAAACAGAGGTTATGATGAACTAGCCTGCCTATTAAATAAACAACTATCAGGACTTGAAACCAAAACATTTTTTTAGCTGCAGAGAAGGTAAACCCCATCCAGCCCAGCCAATGCTGAATGACTCCTGCTCTTGGGTACCCACCCAGAATATGGCAATCTTGTATATTTAGTAAACATACTGGTTCTTAGCTTTAACTGTGAATTATTCATGTCTTGCTAATATTGGATTCCCCCCCAGAGTATTCATGCACAGCATGTGGGATGATCAAATTTTCATTAAATTTAACAGAAAGACTTTCCTTTAGGACTATCAGAATGAGGCTTTAATGACAAAACACACATTTTTTCCTAGTTCTTTACCAACCTATATATAAAAAACACTGATTTTTTTAACTTCAAATCTGTATGGGAAAATGATAATCCAAAAGATTACTAAACAACAGACCGAAGTGATTAGGAATGGATTAGAGAACACAATTAAAACAGTGTATGGCATCACAAAAAATCCAGCCAGAAAGAAAAGTCCTACTAAGAGACTTCACAGCACTTCCAGTCCTTTTGGTACTGTTTGTGAACATTACCTTACTTTTTCTAAAGAAGATTATAATTCAATTATCATATTCTGTTGCCATTTTCTGCACCTCTAAAGAGACTTATCTCATTTGGAATAGCAATTTTACCATTACAATATTAATAAGGAATTTCAAACACTTCATTTCACAGAGCACTTATACTACTGTTTCGTGACAGCTATTCCGAGCTATTTTTGCACTTAAGAGAGCTTTTTGTGATACTCACAACTGAAGTGAAATAGCAAATACATGAAAAAGATGATAGGTCTCATTATGAATCCTGATTCTGCAAACCGTACTGCATTTTTAAAGCCTTAATCCTCATGCTGTTCTAATCTTTGAAAAGATGAGAAAAGCCTAATTTTGTTTGCAAATTGTAAAAAGGAGTGAAATTAATTTGCTGCTCACCAGTTTCTCATCAACATTCTAAAAATTCCAGTGAAATTAATATATTAAACATGGAAGCGGGAGATAATTTTGCCAATTTAAACATTACAGATTAAGACGAAGTGTACAGTAATGCTATAAAAATCAAAATATTGATCTACTTATGTTAAAAGAAGAATCCTCCCCTATGTCAAACAGCATAATAAAGCAGAGGAACAACCCTGGCTATATAATTACTCTAAAAAGAAGCTGGAGTCATTCAGTAACACACTAGAATGATAATTTTCAAAGCATTACACAGGAAAAGAAAACCTATGGTATGAAGCACTACTGACTCCACATTTTACAGCTGCACCTGTCTGTACTTTACAAATAAGATTATACCTTTTCATGCACTCTCACAGAGCCATTGAGATGGTCACAGAGTCCTTCAGAATGGAAAATGACACACATTTCAAGTAACCTGCCGGTACTTCTACTCACCTTAGAGATATTTCTGAAGTAGAGGAAAAAAAAGAGCAGACAATAAGAAAGGCCAAACAAGAGCACCCCAAGAGTTGCTCAGCACCAGGTTAGACAGTAACTTGTAAGGCAAACCACCTGCAGCTTCTGGCTGGCCTAGCTCATCAGCAGAATGAAAATGGAACCAGAAATTCCAGGAGGAGCTTTAGGATGACCCAAAAGCAAGAATCAAAGGAAGTGCTCCATGCTGACTCAAAAGCAAAGAGATGTGAACCAGCCATAGCCCTAATTAGGCAGATTATAAAGGAAGGTTTGAAAGAATCTTCAGGCTGCCTGAGAGGAGGAAAGGATTTAATGAATTTTAATACCAAGAGTCATCATTTTATCTGCAAGATTATAAAATATGGCCGCTTTGATAACAAGAGACAATAACATCTCAGGATGTCCCTTTCAATTCTATGTTTTAAGCAGTACAAAAAGCACACAATTTGTCTCTGACAGAATTCTGCTAACATTTCTTACCCACACATGCAGTGAAGTAATTCACTATTACTGGGTTTTTTTAAAAAAATCAAGTAGGTGGAACACTGTGAAGAGACTTACTTGACTAAAATTAAAATTGGTTTAGGGAAGTCCAGCTTTTGAGTACTTGAAAAAATTCTCTGGTATCCAAGCACTCTTTTGTGCCACCTCCCATATTATCCTCACAGCTGGAATACATGAAATGTGGTAAGAGCTTTTTGCCTTCTTAACATGAGGTAGCAGAGTTTGCAAAGTCTGTAAGTTCCTAAAATGCTCCTTTCATATAGGAATCAAACCCCATTGACATCACAGATTATTTATTCCTTGGTTTTCCAGATGTCAAGGTTTTTCCTGTTTTATCAGTGTCACACTTCTTTCCTCACCAAAGCTCCTCTTTAATCATATCTAAGAGCATTCTTTTTTTAGTCCCGCACTTCCACCCCTCCCTAAACTATCTCTTTTTACACCTCTTCCCCAAATTCTTTCAACACAAGTTATATTTTTCTTCCCTTCCTGAGAAATGAGTTTGGCTGTGCCTTTTGATTCTTTTCTCCAAATAACTTCCTTCTGTTTGCTCTTGCCTCTGATAATGAATGCTTTGTAAAAGTTTGCACCTTTTTCTTTCCCACAATATGGATTTTGCTCTCTCAACCATCCAATGGACTGGATCCCCTTTTTGAACCACCAAATTTTTCCATTACACTTTCCCATCACTTATTGTTTCCAAGCCCAGATAATTTCAGTCTGGCAACATATTTCCCTTTTTCAAATTTTACTTAATTTTACTCATGTAAAATTTTTCCCCACTTTGGTGATCTAAACAGTCACACTGTACCAACAGTTGCTTATTTACTGGGGAAATATTTAGGATACTAATCACTAAGGATACTGCCATACTACAACTTCCTCATGCATTGGATAAGCCCAGATCACACGTATCTCAAGAAATTTTAATTTTTAAGAATCCTACAATTCCTTAAAAATTACCTTAAAGTCCAGTAACTCTAATAAGTGCATGAAATGTCAGTTGATTCAGATGGCAGTTCTTACAAGTAAAAAAAAAATTGCACCTACAGCTATATCAAAAATAAATAACCATTGTTGGGAAAAAAAAGAGTTACTTCTACTCCATTTTAAACAATTTAATAATATTTTCTGCAATGGTACATACAAGAAACTATTTTAAATAACAATACAAACTAAAAAAAATGTCAGAGAAGCTGAAATTAGAAAGATTTAATCTTTCACATAATAAAAGACATAATACATATGATTCCTTCAAACAACTATATTATAATAACAGTAAGAAAATGCTTAAATAAAAAGTTTTAAATGAGGGAGCTAAAATTCAGGCATCTAAAGCCATGTGTAGGCACTGAATAGCTGGTTTAATTTTCAAGGTTGCAAATACTTTGAACTTCCAAAGAGCTGAAGGTGACCAACACAAATAGAAGTCCCGTTAGCACTTATCCATGTAATCTACTCATCTGAGTAGGTCCATTAAATTAAAAAGCATTTGTATACATAAAGCACATGACTAATGTTTACAGGATTAAACTATATGCTGATATATGGATTCAGTTGTCTTATTTAAATCTCCAAATTTAAAACTTTCAATCACAACAGTTAAAATACAATTTGTTTATTTCATTATGCATTTTGGATGTATGCTATAGTTTTCTAAAACATATGCTGTGAGGAACTCCCAGTAGATTTTAAAATACAGCAATTAGTACCTTTTTTTCTAAAATGGCAACCAGAGTCCTCATGATCAATGAATTATTTGAAATATTCAGGTCTACAAATAAGAGAAATCATTGAGAAGCCATACATTTCCTTATTGACCATATCATTTGCACAGCTTGAATGCAGAGATTTCTACTTAGAAACTGATGACATAGGTCTGGAACTTCCTAAAGGCCTATGAAAGAAACTTCATCTTTTATACTGCAAGTTTAAGCAGGGATCAGGGATCAGTATATACAGTTAAATCAACACCTCTAAATACTTCATTAAAATCAGGATACTGGCCATCACAACACCATTAATATCAGTAAGTTGAACATCTTTTCAGTTGCTAAATGAACGTACACTTTTCAACAAAAGGAGTTTTAATCATTCACCCATCATTAGTGACCAGATCAGTGTCACATTATTATCTGCCTTTTCTGTTTTTATTCTAATAAATCCCAACAGCAAAATAATTACATTGCTCATTTTAGCACAAAGAAAATGGGCAGACATTTTTCAAGTGTCTAATTTTATAAACGCTGATGGTCATATTCTTCTACAGAAAATAAAGCCTGTGACAAAATGTGTGGACCACAGTAGTCATTACTGGTGTCACATCTGCAATGGTCAGAGAGCTGCAGCACTGAAATTGCAAGGTAAGAACATATCATCAACTCTTCAGGCAATTTAAAACTTGATAAAGAATTCATCTGCCCTTCATTGTGTCTACTCAGATATCTTCAGCTACCTCCAATCCACCCTGGTTTCAGAATAAAGCTCTCAGGTATTTTAGTTCCATCCAAGTTTTTAAAAGCAAAGCAAACTAAAATCATTAAGGCTGTGTTATGTCAGTGTCAACTGGATTTACTTAGACCAAAAGGAACAAACACTTTGAGGACCCTCAAGTGGAATGAGCTGTCATGTCAATATTCTAGGAAAAGTCATTGCATCCGTTGGAATAATTAGTCACCAACATCACCATCTCTGTCACCTATAAGCCACAGAAAATGAAAACCTATAGCTAATAAGGCAGTTCCAAGCAGATCTCCCAGTGCAGTAAGATAAGGGATAGAAAAACTATCAGGGTCTTTTCCTTTTTTCCAGAAGTGGTGCACCATCCAGTCAGCAATCCACAACAAAGTAAACACCTACACAATATCAAACAAACAAAATCTGTATTATTATCATGTAAGTTACATCAAAAGGAAGTCAACAGCCATCATTATTGTCTCCATACTAGACCAAAGTGTTGTATACCATTGCTTTTGAAAAATACAAATAATTAATATGAATGAGTTCCAGACAAAGCTCCGCACAGCCAGAGAGAAGGACACTTAGACAATTTCTCTCAGTCCCATGCATTGCTGGAAGGAACATACAGAATTACTGAAAGCATTTTTTATCCAGACTATGCTTGAGGACTTCTGAAAATGGCAAGAAAAGCCAAAAAAGTTCCACCAAACACTCAACTGCACTTCTCCCATAACACATCACTGTACAGAGAGAACATAAGTAGGGCTTTGAGATAATCCAGAACCAAATCATGTTGCCTCACACGAATACACTCAACCCAGGCATAATACCTGTTTGGACAGGTCTAGCACTGACCTGAAATCAGATGTGATATAAACAATAACAAGTCAAATTAACAACAGTTTCACCTGGGTTGTGTGAACTGCAAAAAATGGCCTAGAACCTACTTTTATGGCTGAAATACCACCTTCAGCCCTTCTGTAATAAAGCACACCTGCAATATATATTATGAAATTGTCACTTCAGGCTGAATTTGTCCCAAAGTAAAAGATTTAATTCCCAGCTGTGAATGTCTGAACATTTGAGAGGCTTGATCCTCATACCAAAGGTATGCATAATTATTAACCCAAATTTAGAAAAGAATCCTTTTAATGTTGCACAGCTGTATGATAAGGGATTCTGGTTCAGTGGAATCATGTGGCGTGGAATGGCACAAGATGAATGGAGAAAGGACCACTAACTGAGTTTCATTTCTTTTTGTAGCCTCTAAGGAGCTGCTTAAGTTGAAATAAATTCTGTATTTTAGGTATTTTTAGTTAATCAGATCTTTAAGAAGGGTAAACTTAAAACATGTACTACCATAATTAATTTTTCAAAACTCTTACTATAGACATTTAAAATAATCTTGGTATCAAAATAATGCAGTATCAAAAGTAGTAAAAAGTACAATATTTTATTTACTACATAATCAATTATCAGCATCAAAAGCATGCTTGTAAATGTATACACTCATTCACTGAAATATTGATCATATGATTGAACGACAATCTACTATAAATGGATCATATGACTGAAAGACTTCTCCACTATAAGTACAGCAAAATAAGTGTCATATAAATAATTGTGTTGAAAAAGTTTCTTGATTAACCCTTGCTTTGCAAAAGTGTATGTTAAAATACAAGCCTGAATTTATAATTTAAAAAAAAAGAAAAAAGGGAGAAAGGAGGAGTATTTGCTTAATGAAAAATGCATGGCTTATTCATATAAATGAATCTTTTGAAAAGGGAACACTGTAGAGTGAGCTAATTATGTAAGTCCTAGGTGCACTGACTGGAATCCAAACAAATATATTTAAACAGATGTTTTCTTTGGAAGACGATCAGATTCCTTGAGTCAGCTCCTTCTTCTTACAGAGACAAAAAGAGACCTGTTTATAAAAGATCCTGCACATTCCCATCTCCTGCAGGATGCGCTCAGAGGACGCTGCAGCGCCCCACATCCACAATGGTTACGCATGCTCCACTGGAAGATGGCAGCATTCATTCCAAGAAAAATATACACTGCATTTATATAACACAACCAACTAGACATAACATACACACTCCATTTTAGATGACAGTATTCACTTTTGACTCTTAAAAATCACAACATGAAAACCTTTCAGTTGGCTATGTTTTCCATCCTGAAATTAGACTACAGTGTTAAGTGGGCAGTTTGGAAACTAAGCTTTTGGAAACTAACCTTCCCAAATAATTATTTTTCCTGTATTAATGTACAGTTGCACAACAAATAATGCAAATTATAACAAGTCTGCATTTTGCAAGTCATAAGAAAAATTAATAGCGGATTATATTAACTGGTGCTTGTAACAGTATGTGATGGCAATCAGGACTTAGTGCTTACAGATTAAGTTATGAGATGCAGTTCCAGCCTTCATTTATTTTGGTGAAGAAATAATGCTATCATCCATCATGCATTTGCATGGCTAGAAACTCACATACATTTAAAAATTATTTGGCTCAGTCTTTGGAAATAGTTACTTATTTGCTCACATCAGTATTTAATGCAAGACAGAATCAATGTGACTAAGACTTCAAGATTTTGCTTCTCATCACTTAAGAGAAGGCGATCAAAGTCATCAATCAAATTATTATTTTGGGGGGGGAAAAAAGAAAATAAAGAAAAGGAAAAAAAAAAAAGAAAATAAGCACCCTACCATGAGTTTGCTGAATTTTTGAAAGACAGTCTTGAATTCAAAGTGATAAGTGACTCACAAAGATCTGACAGATAAAAAAAAGTTGTAAAAGACACATTTGCAAGGTGACGCTTCACGTTTTGTGAGATTTATTTATTTATCAGTGACAGATACTTCTGTCAGTAAATTGATGCAGATGGCACAGCAGTAGAAACATTATGCATTTCTGCCCTGCACTCATGTATGAAGAAGAAAGCCTTACTTCTCTTAACGGAAAACCAGCTGGTTTTGAGGGAATAAATAAAGGGATGAACATCACAGAAAAGCCTAATAATACAGTACAAAAATCAGATGTTTAGCATGAAATGCTGTAGAAAATTAGTAGGAAAAGCTTGTAAATACATGCAGCACTGTTCAAGATGTGAGCTGAAATTATTTACTATAGAAATTATTTAATATTGAGAGTTTTCTGCAAAAAAGGAGATGAGTAGTAGCAGAATTATGAAACAAAGCTCTACGAATTCTTCTATTCTGAAGGATGAAATAACTGCAGGTTTTAAGAAAGGGAAAAAATAACTCAATACCTATCTATATAAAAAGATCTGGCTAAGAAAAGACACTCAATAGTCACTGATCAAGAAAAAAAAGGCCCCAGAGACAGGATTGCAAAAATACTAGCAAAATTCCAGATGTTTTGATAGTTTAAAAGGAAAATCATGCTATTACAGGGAAAAAATCCCAATCAAAAGAGAGGAAAAGAGAAAAGAGAAAAAACTAAAGGCATGATCAGACTTTGACTGCATTTCTAAAAATCACCCTTCAGTCTCACTGTCAAAAATAGTCCTCAGAAGCAGCAGAATACAGAAATAAGAGTAGGAGGAAGTGGGAAATCCTGAAAAATCCTAATGATGAAGAATCTAAAAATAACAAATATAAGTACTCACATTATTTGGTACAACAAAGGATGGAAATTTAGAGTAATTCTTGATATTGAACTTTCTGACTCAAATTATGAATTTCAGATTGGAAGTGAAACTGAACATGAATACTTAAATATGAGTGAGCTTCACTATTTTGAAAGTTCAAATCTTATGACTGCAAGACTAGAAATGGGAACATAACGCACGACAAAGCAGGTTTTTTTCCTTTGTTATTGTGCATGAAATTTACTTTCATTCTTTTAAGGTCTTTAGATACAAATAACAAGGAAAAGTTAGGTGAAGAAAAGTTATTTTTGATCTTTTGCATGTAGTACATCTGTATTTTTTCATGGAAATAACTTCTTATGATTCCTAAAATGGGAAAAGAACAAACTCTATTATTTAAAATGAAAATGCATAACTCCTTCCAAACATCCTTAATACTGTCTAGGCTTCCTATACCCTAATTAATAAGTTGCAAGATGCTATAATATTTTTATTGTTTTTTTCATCTGGAATGACCATATGTCATGTGGACACGTCATATTGGATGCATACAAAATTCACAGTGACAAAAGTATAATATTCAAATGAAGAATATTTGTAAAGCAGCATAGAATTGTTCACATTTATATTAATTTATACATTAGTTGCTGTGATAAGTGAATTGCAACACCAAGCTAGAAAATAAAACTGTTAAACTGCCTGTTGCTATTACTGATGATTCCACCTTAAATTTTTTCCATCTGAAGGTGCATTACAAAATAGTTATAGTCTATTACTTTAGACAGGAAACACAGATGTAAATAAACTGAGATAATATTTTTCAAATGTATTTTAAGTCTCCTTTACTTTGAAAATTATATTGACTCAAAATTTACCCATAACTTCACTATGAAAAGATCCTGCAATTACTGGATAAGAACTCTTACAAATCTACGAAATTCAAAAGCAAGTTTATTTATTTGTTTTTTTAATTATGACTAAAAAATCCCATTTAAGAATGTTTAAAGACTACTGTGCTCTGAGTGTCGTTCTTGCCAGAGTTATGATTTAGATCTTCTAGTGGCTTTGACCCTTCATTAAGTTAATTTTCAAATTATGCATTACATGTCTCCAATTTTAAATGGCTTTTGATGAAGTATTAACTGTAAAGTCCTTGTAGTAGATGTACACTGAACTCACTGAGTTTCCATTGTCTACAGCCAGAAATCTGTAGTCAGTGAACTCTCAAAGTAGGGACTACACGCATTTTTCAAAAGACATTTTCCCGCACGGTTTTCTCTGGTAGCATATCTGGCATATATCATGTCCAGAGGGGATAAGTCACTGTCTCCTCCAAACATGCAGAGATTTCCTTCAATGCCTGACTGCAAAGAAAACACTGAACAGCAAGTTTTTCCGTGCTGCTATTGTTTGTGTTGTAGCTAAGTGGCATGAGCTCCTCTAAGGTATCCAAGTACCCAGACAGCACAGCATACACTTATGTCAGCCTAAGACCTCTTTGAAGTAAAAAAGAGAATACCCCTTTAACCAAAGTTGTTTCTGAGTCAATTTCATTATATTAACCTGATTTTGTGGGAAGAAACTTTTTTTTTTTTTTATTTCAGTTTGAATCAAGTTTTTTCGATTGTCATCTTGATTTCTTTGTAGCTTAGCCAGACACCATGGTTTCACCAAAACAGTCCTAATTTCAGGCTGTTTCTCAGCTATCTGCTAGGATGTGTAACCCAGACCAGTAAGTGCTCTGGTATGCTCATACACAAGCACTTTGAGCTCAGCCTTCTGGAGGCAAAAATGATAAATCCCTGCTATAACTTTGTAGGAGCTGGACAGCAACATGGCTGGACAGGAAGGAGCTGTTGGCACCCATGGTTAGACCCCAATGAGTCTGGCAAGTCTGCTTGTCATGCTGCAAGGAGAAAGCACTGAACCTACAGAACTGTCCAGATTTGGGCTTGGCTGTCCATATTTCCTTGAAATATAGTCTCTTTAGCAGTTATACGCTTCATCTTTTGGAAATAACCTTTCCTGTTAGAAAAAGCAATATTTGAAATGCATCAATATTTTGTCTATAAACACAACCTTCCCTTTTTCTCTGTAATGTAAAGTATATCCCACGAGTTATGTTTCCACATTAAAGAGGCCCATACCATCATTAGAATCCTCACACTGGTGAGAAATCCTAGACATTTTTGATGTGAGGAGGAAGTTGTTATGAGCAGTGCTGAATTCTTGGTTTTCTATTGCCCCAAACAGCCCTGAAGCACTGCAAAAGTGACTTTACAGCTGTGTACATTTGACCTTCACTGGGTAAGAAGAATTTTGGAATTACTTATTTGCTTGGTAATAGCTCTGGGAATCTCCTATTGTTTGTTCATCCCCCAAGACTTTAACACAACTGTGTGTTCAGATTTGGTCAGTAGGCGTGAAAATTCCTCACAGGGCGTTTTACTGGCTCAGTGAGAACACACAGAATAGAGGCTGCCTTTGAGCACCCCGAGCCATTCGCCAGGACTGACAGCTTGGCAATTCCAGTGTTGCTCTCCTTCTGCTGCAGCCTGACAAGACAGGGGATGAAACTCTGCTTAGTGCACAGCCTCACAGAGAAAAAAAATACTTGTGCCTTTGTGAGGAGTAAGAGAACTGTTTCCTAGTTAACAGAACTTTTGTCGGTCAAATGCCATATTGTGATTGCATGCAGTGTGCTGGCACACGTTTGTGGCTTGCTCTTATAAGATTTTCAAGGAAAGAGTATTCTTCTTAAACACTCAACAAATCCAAAAGACACTTTAAAATATTAGACTGGGTTTGATTAGGCACATTGGCTTGCCCTGATACTGTACAGTATGCATTGTGTGAAGCACCCTGCATACCTACAGGGTATACAATCCCCATAGTGTTTTTCATAGCATTTTCTTCTGGTGCTGCTATTCATAAACACAGAAAAGTCTCTTCACTACAGAGCTAAACCTTTTAAACTTCAGCCTAAAAGTTTTACCTGAATGCAGATTAATATAAATAATTGTGCAATTTCCCCCCCTTTATAGAAAAATAATTGTGAAATCCCAGCCTCTCTAAAGATAAAGTGAGTACAGCCTTGGATGTCACTACAATAAATTTATAAACTTAATTGAAGAACATTTCAAGAATATGTATTTATTTAAAGAATAGAAACAGCGGCATTATTAAGGATAGGAAAATGAAATGAAATTAAAGAAACTGTTTTCTGGTTTTAATTAAGCCTAGAAATTCAGAATGGTTTCATTCACAGAGAATCAAAAAGAATGCAAATCATAGCTCTGGTTACTCATATTACTTAAAATATCTTAATGTAATGATTTTTAGAAAAAAACTGCTTATTCAGTGAAACTGTACTTTGTTTAATTACACTGCATATTTGCAACCAATAAAAAGTGAATTATACTATTGATAATAAATCATGGCATGTTAATTATTTAGTTCCCATAAATAGCTTATTTTAATGAAATGCTGTGGAGAAAATATCTAAGAATACCTCAGAACAGGTAGGGAGAAGAGATGAAAGAAGCTGGTAGGCCTGGATGGTGAAAAAACAACAATCAATCAATGAAAGTATCAGATTTGGATGAAAATTAAACTAACTCTCTGACTGGAACTTCAGTAATACAGCGTAGAGCTTTCAGTGCAAATAAATTCCATTTTTATCACTTTGGGATGGATAGTGTAGTTTACAGGCAATTTGGAAAAGTCTTGTTAAAATGTAACATAGAATTTATATATATATATTACAGTTTTACTGTGGAGATAATGTGGGATAGCATAAACTGATAGAGACAGAGAAGAATATAAAAGGAATAATCAATGTCTTTGCATTAACATTTTCTTGATTCTTTGCCCATTTACTCCAACATTCCATTTAGAGTTCTACATTTGCCATTTCTCTAACCCTTTCCTCTCCGTTTTAAATAAACAGGACTGGACAGTCAGAAATAATAAACAGAATCAAAGTCAATTAACAATCTATTGCAGTCCACTGTCATTTAATATGAAATATGAAATATGAATATGGATTGTGGAATATGGAATATGAATATGAAATATGAGGTAATTTAACACCTTACAATAGTCACTTGAATTTTAAAGACAGATAATTAATGTAATTGCTGTTAATTTTTAATTTAGCATTATTTTTTAATATAGTGAGGAAAAACCTACATAGGTGGTATATTGCCATAATCATTTTCAGCAACCCTTTCTGCCACCCAGCTCAGTACAAGTAAGGAATGGCAAAGGGCAAAGCAGTGATATCAACACTGTATTCTGCAAAATTATTGTCTACCACCTCAAACACAAAATATCCAGCTTGCAAGCAGAATTTTACTTTTTGACATCCATTTTCATATATCTTCCATGCAAAGTGAAAACAAATCAAAGTCCAATATATTATAAAAAAGGTCCAGAATGCAGACCTCTCACTGCTCAAAAGACTGTTAATGCATTTGCTTTGTTGTTAATTGAAATAATAATACTTAGCTGCGAGGTTTTTCAGTTTTATAGCAGAACTGGAAAAGCTCTCACTGACAGGGCAAAAACATAAAAAGAATTCAGGAAAAATAAGATCAGTAGCTGTTAGGTTATGCCAAAATAAATGGCACCTTGAAAACTGTTTTTCGCTGTTTGCAGGTGCATAGATGTTGTCACTGAAAAAGGGAAGAGGAATGAGTACAAATATTTAAGTGCTTTCCTTGAGACAGGAAAAATTTAAAAGCATGAAACTGCAGTATGGAAGTGCTTCAGACTGACAGGTAAATAAAATGTGTTGAAGATTTAAGGGTTAAAGCAAGCATCATCTTTCTGAAAACTAAATTTGCTCTAATTAGAGGTATGCAACACTACAATAATTGCTACTAGAAAAATGCCAGAATAATTCAAATGGGGAAAGGAATCTATTAAATATTTTTCAGGTCTTTAAAATCAAAGTTCTTCAAATTATAAATATGTCAAGACCTCTGAGAAGTTATAGTTTGCAATACCGGTACTCAGTTTCCAAGTAAATACTTCTCAAAATGCCTTTTATGACTAAAGACAGAAGATAGAGAGGAAAAAATAATCCATAAAAGGGAGCAGGGAAAAAGAAGAAAAAAGCTCTATGTCTGCTTTATTGGTGAAAAATCAAGAAAATCAGGTGTGGCCTGATGTACTGCAATAGAGATACATGAGTACAATCTGAATACTCCAATCAGATCCTGAATTAATGAAAATGCAACTTTACACCTGTATACATGCTGCTACTGGGTTTAAATTACTATGTCATTTGAGAGTCCTACCATAATGCCTTAACTTGGTTTTCAGGTGAAAATCTGAAATTTCTACATTTCTCAAGTCTTGCTGCTGAAGAAAGTGTCCCTAAACATGCTGCGATTGCAGTTCTGTGAGCAGGAAAACTGGATTTATGAATTCAGGTGGATTCCCACAGGAAATCTTGGAAGTTTAATACTGACAGAAATCACTCTGCAGTCTTCTACTACCAGGGGCTGTTGCCGCAACCCAGACAGAACAGATAGAGTAAAGGAATAGCATCATTTCCTCAGGAAAACACACTATAAAGCAAGTGATAAGGCTGGAAACTAGGACTATTATCTAAGAGGGAAATGAAAACTAATTTATGTCTTTTAGTATGACACTCTCACTTGCAAAGGTTGAAACATTACCAGTCATGTTCTACCAGAAAGGTGTAAAATTCCCATGTAAAATAGTAACAGTTTTTGAAACCTGTCCTTATTGAGGCAGCAGTGTGGAATAAAACGGGACAATTCAGAACATTAAAAATTATAATTTCATTAAGTATTGACCTGTTGATAATGTTGTTGTTTGTATTCTAAAACCTAATTGGTCACATTTTTGAAGCAGTATGTATATTTAAACTATGGATACTTCAATTACATTTCTACTGTGTAACAGAGTCACTTTTTGGTTTTAAGGTGTAATGAAACATTATAGTTAATTCAGGCAGGTTATACCTAAAAATTAGGTGTGACATTAATAAAATATTTAATTTTGTATTACTGATTTCTCAAAATGAAATCTTTTCACTTTAAGACATTGCTATTTCAAAAGGCATCTTTCAAGAACTGTCCTTGCTGGGTATGAACAGACCATTAGGTAAAACAGCCAAATAAATTAACAAAGTTTGACAATTAATGTAATTACAATTTCTTGTACAGTGTTTGCTGTCACATTAATTTAAAGTAATAAATATTAAGAACACACCAAGGAAGCTGTAATATTTTCATCTACATGGACTATGTTAACTAAAACAGTAATGTGAACCACTTTAGGAGATTTCTTTAACAGTTTTCCTTGATTTTCATTATTTCCATTCCCATTTCCCTTTCACTTCCCTTCTTTCCATTTCCCCTCTAGTTTATTAAAATGATGGGGGTTTAGATGCAGTGGTTCCAAAAGCATGTAAAAAATGCATGACAAGGAGATAATGCAATCAAGTGTGTTCTGCAAAGCACTCACAACAAAAGTACACCTGTGTAAACTGTATATTTGTGGAGATAATCAGCTACTCCAGAGCTGTGCTGAAAGTCTATTAAACCACACCTTCTTGTACCCTTCATGAGATTTCAGATCCCAGAAAACAAAAATTATTTTCTTCAAGAACTTGATTTTATACAAGCATTTGCCAATTGTACTTATTCTTACCTGTAGCAGAGCTGCAAACAAATAGACTGCTATAAAGATGGGGGTTAAGGAAGTATGTCCGCTTTTCATTAAGTGGATAGTGTACAAGAAAATCAGGTGTCCAGGAATCACCAAGAGAAGTAGAACTTGGGCTGATTTGTTATTTACGCCTACAATTAAAAAAAAAAAAGAAAAAGAAAAATCCAAAATTTGGTTAAGCTCTTCAATTCCTATATTAGATTTTTATTCATTTCAATATAAAAAGTCCCATTTTTGGAATTCCACAGCATTGCTTACTGTGGAACAGCAGGCATTGGTTTCCACTAGAAGACTCATTGAGGAATTTCACTGTCTTCCAGAAAAGGTAAGCAGAGCCCTTCTGGAAAAGGGTGCAAATTGCCTTCATTCTGTGCTCATGTAATACCATCTACATTTTTTGACTTCCTAAAGTCTTACTAGTAAAGAGGATCTTTTGGACTCCATATTCAAGACATCCTCAAAAATACCTTATATTTCTAAAAAGTAATCCCACATTTACCATTTTCACATCTGTTTCAATTCATTTAATAGATATGGAAGTGTAATACATGGTGGTGACACATCACATTTCACCACAGTTACTACATAACTAGGAAAATGGGAAATATAGGGGAGGAATAAGCTGTGAAGAAATAATATAGAGAGAAAATGGCAAACTGGAAATGGAAAGCAGAGATTCAGCTTAGTAATTATGTCTGATACAATGTTTGGCCCTAACAGGAAATTGGTTTGAAGTTCTGAAGGCGGACAAGAGTTGGGAGCAGGTAGAGAAGCTAAGGAAAGTTGAAGGCTGAAACCTTTCTGTGTGGTTATCCCAGTGTCCTGCCTCACCAGGCCTTTCCAGGGCTTCACCCTTCTCTATGCTCCTCTCTGCTAATCCACCCCTCAAGGAGTTTCTTGTGATTCTCATAGGCAAAAACAGCTGCAGGCAAAGGAAACTGCCAAGCCTCACCCAGCCTTTGAATTGCACACAGGAAGTTCAGTTCATTGCCATTTCTCAGTGGTGGTACAGTTTGGCACACAGGGGTAAAGATATGTGAGACAAGATTTTTAACTAAGACATACCTGTACCACAATATGTTCTGCATGGGTAATAGTAACCCTTGGCCTCCTCTGGCAGCTCTCCAGGAATGCTATGTAAATGGAGGTAGGTAGAGATTCTGCTAGCTTGAATAGCTACTAGATTGCCACCAATACCTGAAATGCAAAAGGAAACAAATGAAAAATGTTCAATTTTTTTTCCTCTAGCAGGCAATATTTTTGCACATTTACCAACTTCCTCTATGTTTATCACCTTGCAAACAAAAGCCAAAATGAAAAATATCTTTAGAATGTATATTACTTGTAGACAGGCTGCAAATCATTAAAATCAGTCCAAAAATGTGGGCTACAGTTTAATGTATCACTGGATATTTGGAGATCAACTTTGAATCATGGCAAGTGCAAAAAGTTTTTATCACTGCCTCTTCTTTGGAAATCCCTCTTGGATCACCAGGAGTATGACATAGTTGTGCCACTGCTGGATTACCTCCCCAGGAGAGTATTTCTGGCCAGGGTAAGTAATGAAAGCTCACTACCACAAACATAAACGCAGATTTCACACAAAGAACCACAGGGCCAAAGAAGGCTTCAAGAGTTAATATATTCATTCCCCTCTGACACAAAGCATGAGTAACTATAGCCTTCTGCCACTCATAACTCAGGCTGAAAGGGCAAGATGAGTGTCTGAACAGCTGACTGTTAAAAGAATGGTAGTGATAGAGATTCTAGTTTCTTTCTGAAAAGGGGCAACGAGTACAAGTTGTACTGACAGAGCATTCATCTCAATATAAGAAAGACATTTGTTAGAGTGAGAAAAATCATTCAGTGGAACAACCACCCCAGGGATGTGGTGGAGTCCACTTCATTGGAGGTTTTCGAGATGTGACCAGAGCAGGTGCTAGAAAATCTCATTCAGGCTGCCTTTCTCACATAAGGTTGAGCCAGATGACATTTCAAGGTTCCTTCCACTCCAGGCTGTTCCACGTTCTATGAATTTTTACTTCAACGAACACAAAAATAAAACAACTTGTTATATCCACACGGCAGAATGCAGTAACATGAAACCCTCCTATTACTATACTCGAGCTGTCTACTTGCATATCAAGCACATACTTTTTCCTCCTTCCCCCCCCCCCCTTCAGATGCTTTACTTAACAATGGGTTGGTCTGAGATGATTACTTACTGAAGAAGTAATGCAGATCTTGTCCCCACATCAGAAGGAGAAAGGCCTTGTTTATTGTAGTTGAATTAATTTGTTTATCTGATGCTTAGGGCTTTGTCTGGTTGCAGAACAAGTATTTGTGGTGACCAGAAGACACTGTTTGCCAAATTCTTTTGGTGACTGTGGAGTGATTAGCACAGAGATCTAATACTGAGATCTGAAAGATGTCCTGCCTCACTGCTACTTAAAGACAATAAATGGCTGAAGCTAACAAGAAAGGACTTTTAAACAAAAACGTCAGATACAAATCAGGAAATGCATGTTCCCAGTCAGGAGAAACAGGGATAAAAGATGAACTACCAAAAGGCTGAGTGAGAGTTTGCAAAGAAAATTAAAATAGCAGTAGATCTTTCTTCAGATGAACTGAAAGGTAAAGTACCAGAGTAAGGGGTTTATCTAAACTAGGAGAGGTTTAAAATTATTAAAACCAATCTAAATAGGACTCAAAGTCTGTCCTTCCATTGAGAATAATAAATTAGAGATTTCTAACTAAGGAGAATAAGGTACAGAAAGAGAGGCAGAAGTAAAATTAAGGATCAATGTACTACATTTGGATGGGGATCAGGTAATTTCAATGACTGAATTATGAAAAAGCTGTTATGAAAAAACTCTTCTTAAAAGAGCTACAGTGCCATATGACTGGAAAATATGAAAGAGTTTCTGCTAAAACTGAGGACATAAAGGCAATTGGGTAATTACAATCAGGCTAACAACTGCAATAACTGATTTATTCACAACAACATTAAGAGAAAAAAATTAGTAAAGTATTCTGCCTAAAACTATCTGCTTCTCTTATAGCACTACAAAGAGAAATAAAAGACAGAAGTACATAGGGCTGGTTTGAGTTTTTTAGCAATGCAACTACACACCACTTTGGCACAACTCTCTAGATTTTAAATATTTCCTAGGATTTACGTAGTTTCCTTTTGTGACTGGTAATTATTTGCTTCAACAAATTCAGACACAGAGATATCACAGGTGATCTAGACTTTTTTTCCCTAGTTAATAATACAGGAAACTGAATGAGATTAAAGAACTAAGGAAGATAGAAATAAATCCACTTGAAATGGTGATTTAAAAAATATGTCTGGACAACAGACATTGACAAGTCTATGAAAGAAGGTGTAAGATTGGTTGTCAATCCTTTGATGGATAGCTATTAACGAAAAACCTTTTCACTTTTATAACCATCATTTAGAGAAAGTATTCCCCAAGCCCTATTGCTCATGTATATAGCAAGAAATTACTGACAAGTATCAAAAATTATTCTAAAACAAACTGGCCAGCCATGGAATACAGGTAAAGGAGGTGATAGCTGCTCTGCAAAGGAAGCCGACAAGCTAACCAGAACAGCCAGTGTGGAGTGTGATTTCAAGAGGTGTAACTAATTACAGCTGAGTTGAACAATCTATTTTGGCTAAATGAAAATGAAATCTTTGTATGTTTAGCAAAATTGTTTTAAATTTTATTTGTCTGAGCCTCAATAACCTAATACTAGTGATATAGTTTGAACTCACAGAAGATAGCCAGGTATAGTGAAGTGCAAATGCTTATAGAATCCAAACATCCTACTCAGTCTCAGCCAGCCAACAATGTAGGGTGGTGACAGCAGCAGTGACACTGTATTTTAGTTCTGCCCATTCACTATCAATTCTTCAAACTGTTTTTGAACTTTTGGGCCTATTTCAACCACATCTGACAGAAGGACAGACATGCTAACTACTTCCAGGCATGGTTAAACAATCTACTAAAAACAAAATAGCATACTAAAACCAAAACTAGATGAATAAAAGAAAATATCCAAAGCCATGTTCTCAGTGAGACAAAGACAGTAATATGAGTTATATAGTTCATGGAATAAGCATAAGCAGGCCAGCTGGCCAGTTAGCACTCAGCTTGGAGAGAGGCATGATGCCTCTTGCTCAGCCAACAGCTCAGTGAGCCAGAAGAGGAATGGCAATGTTGTGGAAAGCAGAGGGAAAATGGAGAGGATGTTGTGACCCGGGGGTATAGCAGGAACAATAGGGAGCACTGCAAGTTGAAAAGACTGTCTAAAAACTGCAGGATACAAATGAGAACAGAGTCAGGTCTCACTATTCTGCTGGTCACCAAATGACTTGTATAAGGCTGAATGAGTCACTTCCTAAGTACAGAGATACTCTGTTTGGTAACAGCAGCTACTGTGCATGTGCAATATCCATCTCAGCTACACCAGATTAATCTGATCCCTGTAAGAAACAGAAAACAGATAAAACTGCGTAGGTTGGCAAGGTGTCGATACGCAAAACTGATAACTTCTCAGCATCTTCTAAATGTGTAAGATAGTCACATGCTCAGTAGCTGCTCATATTATTAAAAGCTCTGTGGATGTATATGAGGACTGTTTACATGAACATTTGATTAATCCAGAAATTTTTCTCCTGGAAAACACTATTGCAGCCATTGTAGCAAATACTAAATTTGTGAAGACTTACTTCTTCAGTTTCCTTTCATTTTTGCAAGAACTACAACATAGGGGAAAACAATTTATTTCAAAAGTAAAATCCAGCAATTTTTACTTCATTCCTCTCAGAACAGCAAATGGGTTTTACTTCAATACGAGAGTGCTGCTTCGTCAATAACCAAAGACATGTTGTCTGCTAAAGTGCAAAGGATGTCACACTGACTTAAAACTTTAAAAGAAAATTTAAAACCTCATCATTTTATCAAGGCAGTTAAGGGCTAAGCAAGAATATTTCTTGTAAAAATTGTTATCACAGGTCTTTTGTCTAACAAGCACAAGAAACCATATTGAAAGTAGATCCAAAACCATACCATGTATTTGCAAACAGGCCTATGGGCACGATTCTATCAATCATCATCTGGTAAAGGAAATTTTTCTAACAACAGAACTAACCATGCTATTCAGAAAACCACATTAAAGCACTTTACATCAATGACTCTTAATACTTCAAAGCAAATCTGTGTCTCAACTCAGTGCAGGCAAAAAACCGGGAAGTTAAGGGAAGCTAGATCAGGATGATCTCAGTCTCAGATCATCCTCTACTCTGGGTAATGCACTGGGCTGGTTTTTCCCTCGGATCTTACACTGCACATTTTGATAAATAGAGTAAGGTTTTTCAGGGAATACTGGGAGGAGGATTAGTTGATAAACCAGAGGGTTGTGCTGCCATTCAGAGGGAACTGGATAGGCTGGAGAGCTGGGTCAAGAGAAATCTCCTGAAATTCAACAAAAGGAAGTGCAAAGTCTTCCATCTGAGTAGGAATAATCCCATGCACCATGTTATTATTAACCAGTAAAAAATTTAAATACTTGTTTAGTACAAGGGGACAACTGTACAACAGTCAACATAAAATGTTCAGAGCCGTATTCAACTACCTATATATGTGAACCCTATCGGTTCCCATCTCATTCTTCTTTTTTGGTTCATTTCCTTAAATACATAAAATTGAAAAATTGTTCCTGTAGAAAACTGCCTCAAATTAAAGTACTGCAAGCACCAGATAAAGTGAACATACTCAGCTTTAATGACCATTGCTATGACTGTTCAGGAAAATGTAAATAGTTGCATGATGAGGTAAACAAAAAATTGTGTAAAAACAGGCAAAGCAGATTAAAGACTTTTAGAAACCCAGTTCTATGGAGAGGGATTAATCAGCCACAGAATAATGTGTTGTTCCCAAGCAGCTATAATACAGGTTGTGTAATGGGCCTAAAATCAATTAATATCTACATAAGGGGAGAATTAGGCCAACATAATTCCCAAATTGATCTCTCTTGTAAATCTATCTAAGAGAGGGAAGGCTAGAAGAGTCTCACTTTTGCACACTCATGACCACAATCCGTAGTTCAAAATAGTCAGTTTTGCCAAACAGGCATTTTTGAAGTTCAGCATCCGCATCACAAAAATTAAATTAAAAGGATGAAAAAGAATCTCAGTTGCAATGGTGACCGAAAACTCTAAATTATGGAATAATCATCTTATCTTTCTGAAAATGCAAGATGAATTTTTGCCCTGACCTCTCTACCATTAACTTTAAAAAGTCCTGTTTTATTCAAGCGAAATACTTAGATTAAAAACCTAACTAGCTACCTCTTTATATGGGTTTTTTTTCATTCATCTTCCATTTTACGTTGAAGCATTTATTTTAATACTTTCAAATGTTTGGGGAAAAACAGATGGAAAATATTAGCTTTCCCTATATGGATTTTTTTAAGAGAAAGCTTTATTATATAGGCAACTATTACATTCCATGTTTGATTTGACTCATAAATAATTTCTTTCATATGACTAATAAAAATGTCAAAAATGAAAATGCTCTGGATATAATTGTGTTGTTTTCACAACACAAGGATTACTGAAATCTTCTAAAACATTTACAAATAAGACTTAACAGAAAGATCACACACTGAAAGTATATATGCAGATTTACATGTACAAGTTAGCAACTAAAAGGCAGTAAATCTATCACCCAATAATGCATCAGAAGAAAATAATAAAAATCAAAGCCCTTCTCTTTATTCATGCCAAAATAAAGACTGAATTATACAGTTCTCATACAGTAGAGGTGCCTTCTGAGACTAACACGTTCTTTCCAACTTAGGATGGAGAAAAATTAATTCGCTACCCAGCCAATTTGCTCTACTCCCATCCAGGTACACTAATGCTTTCCCTTGTGATTTACAGAGGCAAATTTCAGATGCTCACCTCTCTGAGACAATGGTTATATTCTAATCAAAGTACCACTCAGTTGTGAGAGAAATCAAAGTACAATTATACTAAAAGAAATATAAATAAATAGCTATTAAAAGCTGGGTTTTTTGAGGAGGAAGAATGGTTTCTTGGTTTGTTTTTTTTTCCATATTCTCCAAAACAATTTACAGTAAAAGGTCTCTGAAAAACCTGAAGGTCTGTCATTCAATTTACTCTACTAACAGATAAAAAAGGGATATTTTTGGGAATGTATTGTATAAGCTTAATTTTCATCTCCCAGACAACTGGCATTTTCTAAGTTTTGTATTAAATTTTCCCATATGTGTTTCTCATATTCCTTGATAGCTATGTATTCCCTTCAGATAGCAAATACTTTTAATGTATGGACAGCCAAAGAGTAAGAAATATTAGAACAGGTAGGTTTGTGTTACCTTTAAAGAGTACTGCTTCAAACCACTTGCAAAGGAAAGTTTTTTGATATGAAGTATTTCCAAATTTCAGGTGTTTTAAGAATTAATTTGCAGAACTGTCATTCTTTAAGGTGCATAAAAATGGGATAAAGTCTACGGACACATTGGTTATTACCCAGTAACTTCTGAAATGCAAATACTTAGAAGATCTCACAATATTTTGTGTAAACACACAAGAAAAATGGAGAGGAAAGTGGCTTTATCTGGTAACTGCACCTTAGCTCATTTCTGCTGCATATTCAGAAGCATGTAATATTATCTCTTTTTTTCTGCACAAAAGGAGCTCAGTTACTTGCAAATTGCAAATCCTGAGCCAAATTCAACATGCTGTGATGCCATAAGAGGATTTGCAAATTTTAATTCATGAGAAAACACAACTCAAAATCAACTCTAGACCAAAGCATAGCCACACTTGGGCTTAGTTATTTTATTCAGAACTTCAGTAAATCAAAGAGACATCTAAATATCAAGTAGTCTGCAAGTTGCCTGAAACAACAAAATCATTTGTTTATTTTCAAAAAGCAGAGATGCAATTTAACCCAGCCAACCATGTGTTTAACCCAGCAATTTAACCCAGCAAACATGTGTTTAACAGTGGGAAAATAGAAAAAACAGTTGTGAAATATGCCTGGCCACCAGCTGTAAAGCTGACTATAAATGCCTTTCTGCTTAAAAACTATTTTAATATTTTGGGCAAATATTTGTAGTTATTGTTAATAGGGGTGGGAAACTTTGAGGTTGCTCAAATTCCGAACCAGTATTTCTTCAATATTTTAAAATATTTATAGCTCCACAGTGTGAGACATGATTAAAGTCACTCGTCTCACATCTAAGAATAAGCAAACTATCTAGGCAGGACTTGAATGAAACTTAATTAATGGTGCACAGGAAACCTAACTAACACTAACACCTGACTATTTTGCAGTCAATACTGTTCAGGTGTTCAAGATACAGCAAATGGCCCTGAAAAAACAGTGACAGCTTGAAATTATGGACAAATTTACAATGTCCTCATATTTTGGATGGACAAATTCCCAATAGAAAAGAATATTTCTTTCAGGTTTCCCTGATGTTTTTTTTTTTTTTTCCCCCAGGTTTTCTGTGTCCTAGGAGCAACAAATTTTAAGGTAAAAGAAAATAGAAGGGGGGAAACCCTCAGTTTCTTTCGTTACTTAGGCTTACAATGAGAATTCCAAGGCCAAGAAAGGTAGAGAAAACTTTCTGCAACAGTAGTATTTTAAAAGCCATCTGTCAAGTGACCTAACACACCTTTCATGTCAGTTAATGAGTGTCAACAGATGTGCTTTTTTAACTGAAGAACTTCCGTACCCCCAGTTTACTACACTATACTGACCAGCAATATCAAAAGGTGTCAGTAGAATTATGAAACCCAGAAGAGGCTAATCTAACAGCAACCCAAAAAATTACCTACCTACAGTTTCCTTTTCCAGGAGGTGTACCATCAACCCCTGCATCCTCTACACAGAACATATTTTCTCTGTATTTTCCAACAGAAATGCCTCTACTTTCAGAATTCTGAGTCAAGCATGCCTCTTGCTATCCCAGCCTCCTGGAAAGACTCTTTCCCTCCCTGCCTGCTCAAGCAGCCTCAGCTTTCCCTCTCTTACACCTGCCTAACTCTTCAAAGACGTTTTTACCTGTCAGCTAAACCTCCAGGGCTCTAGCTTTTGGCTAATTATTTTCTCCTAAAGACAGTTCAAAAGAATGTATGGGCATTGCCTTAATACTGGTTTGGGTACACCTGCCTAAAAAGAAAAAAGAACAGTCCTCTTCTCTTAGGAAGCAAATCCAGGAGGTTAACAAAAAAAAGGACTACTATAAGAGAAGTTACAGGCGTAAAGTAGAAAAAAAGCTGAAGATCAACATGTCTGCCTTGCCTTTTAGATATCTGGAAATCAAAATGGAAACACACAAAAGTTAGATGCAAGTATTTCCAATTTTGAATTAATAGAAAGGCAAGGAACAGATAAGGAAACATAATGGCTGTAGTGTAATATTTAATTTACAGTTAGCAAGGAACTCAAGTTGCAACATGGAAATGTTTCACATAAAAAGTAAGAAGAAAGGAAATAGAGGGCCTTAATGTGAAAGAAGAGCAAGCAACATGCTCTGCTGAAGATTTAAATAGTCAGTTTCTTTTGTCTACTGCCTTCATAAAAATGGTGATACCTGATAACAAGCAAATAAATACTAGAGCCTGGGAGTTAAGTTTACTGCATCTAGAGAGCTAAATGAACAATCCATTAAGTATTAGTGTTGCAAACTGATTATTTTGGAGGTTAGAGAATACCTGAGGGCTGTAGTAGAGAAAACAGAAAATGTATCTTTAAAGTGGGTCAAAAAGGCTGATGCAGAGAATCTGTATATCAGTGAAATTTATATTCCTGCACAAGAATTAGAGCGAATTATTAAAAAGACAATTTACAAGCATCCAGAAGACATGAAATCTGTAAAACAAGGGCTAACATGAATTTGCCAATAATATGCTCCTGTCAAAGCCTCTAACTGAACTGATTGTTTAATGTTTGCAGCAACAGATCTACTAACTCTCAACCACAGTAAAGCTTATAAAATGCTTAGGTACTGTCCAGTGTTACATTTCCATTAACAATGTCTGGAAAATTAATTATATCAAGGCAATGTGGTTCAAAACTAAAATCCAGTGACCATATTAACATCTTATTATCAAGGTGAAAAAGTGGCCATAATTAATTTAATTTATAGCTTAGGAAACAGAATAGAACATATTCATATGAAACTTGTAAGGGCCAACTTAAGTTAAAACAGAATCGTCTTGGTAACTAGAGAAATGGTTTTAATAACAATACATAAAAGTGCAAATTAGTGTAAGAAATCAAATGGAAAAATACAAAAAGGGGAAGAACAGCTAGACAGCAATACACTGGGAACAGAGCTGGTGATTATAGTTGTTGCAAACTAAATAGGAATCAACCCTGTGGTACTGTACTAGGAAAGAAAAGCATTTTCAAACTGCACCAGCCTAACAAGATATCAACTATTCTTCTGAAATTTGGCATGTTCTTATCATTAGGAGGTAGAACACTTAACGACGAAATTTTCACAAATTCACTCTTTACACATCTGAAAAGTGCATAACAATCATCAGAAACAGCACACATTTACCCTGAGAAATGTATTTACTTGCCTGCAATATGCTTATTAGTTCTTATATCTACATACATTACAGGTCTATAGTAAATTATAGTTTGAAAATTTGTCCTTGGATGTCCAGAAAAAAACCCCTTTTGAAATAAAAATTTATCTACATCTTCCCAGCCATAACTGCTTCAATATAATATTTGATAATTTAATATTTGAATATATTAAATCAATACACTTTCAGTTTCTTAATGCATACTTGAGGTTTCTACGTCTCACATTCTCTATTATGTTTCAGTGGTTGTAGTGAAAACAGGAAGCACTTTTCAGGTGTTCAAATAAACAGCTGTTGACATCAAAATCAAAACTTGAAATTAATATTTCAGATATTAATTAGCATAGAAAAAATGAACGGTAATAGACATTTCTCAAAACAAGGTATATCAATTGATACATAGTAGCAATTGATCCTGTCAGAGTCTTACCATTAATTACCGGGGTATAAACAACAATTCCAACCAAGTTAGGATCAGATACTGTTGTGTCCAGAATAAGGCCACCAATACTGAAAAGAAGATCATTAAATATAAGATTATTACCTCATTCTGAGCTACAGACTAACATCACTATAGCTATCCACTTATTAAACTTGGCTCCTGTATAACAAAGACCACAGAGTATTAGCCAATTTCTCTACTTTTCAGATTCATAACTTTCATTGGATTAAATAATCTCTTAGATTAGTGCTAAAATTCCAAAGCCTAAACTCTAGAGGCTCTTAATTGTGTCTCTCATGGACAATCAAGTAAGACACACAGAGATACAGGAGGATTATCAAGATGCTTCCATGCAACAAGACAAAGAGACCTACCTGCTTATAATCATGGCAGTTATAACAGGCTCCCATCCTGAGTGGAGGACAGTTCTGGTAGCTGGGTGTTTGGCAGCTATGACAATCCCCATTGGAGTCAGAGCCAAAAAAAAGGCACCAACCAAAGGAGATACATAGTAATATGTGTCTAAAATAATAATAAAGAAAAAAAAACCAACCTCTTTTACTCTCCAAATATTCCTACATGTTTTCCTAATTTAGAATTCTAAAATAAATTATCTATGCCATACAATTGAGAATTATTAATAGTCTTCATTACCATTACACCTGAAGTTTCAACTACTGCACTAAACAATATGGTTAGTATTTGCCATCTGTGATCGTTGTCTCTCATCTTCTCAAGGACAGAACCATCAGCAAAAAGAAGGTATTTTGAAAAGGATTTTTGTATGATGCTTTATGATAAAAAATATAGTAAGGATGTAGAATACAAAACATTATTTTGTAACTGAAGAAAAAATTTTAAAAGAAACTGAATATAATGAAAATGCATTTTGTTTATATCCAAATTCTTAGCATACGTACGCTCCCTTCTTCCCAAAGCAGGTAATACAGTAATCTTTCAAGAAATAGCATATCTAAAAAGATTCAAGCACAATGTGCAAAATTGAGACATTTATATCAGTAGCTCAGTTGTTTCATAGCAAGTCTGAGTTTGAGAATTAACAGGCAATTCTGCTGCCTGCCCCTACCCATGACAATTCCATCCTATTTCACAGGAATACAACTGCAAACACTGGTGAGTACCATCATAAAGCTGCGACTGTAAAGTGAATAGCTGCTTCCATAGAAAGAACACTACTTTTTTCTGATTACTTGGTTTTATAATCCCATCCTCCCAGAAGCTACTGCAGTGATCCAAGACTTCATAATTCAACAGTGAGGTAAATAATGGAAAATTTATCCTAATGGAAAATATATATGTATAAACTGTGCAAATATTCCATTTTTAAATATTTGTTTTATGAGAAATGCGGTCATGTACCTAATGCTAAAACACATTTTGTTAAAACCTTCAAAATTTAGACAAGTCTTACAGCAAAATATATTTTAAATTAACAGGTTGAAATAATTAATATAGATCACACAAACACTACCAAAGAGGAGTAGTTGGTATATAAAAAAATATCCTCACCCATGCGTTATGGCTCATTACAATGGCTGCAAATCCAAGCAATTACTACTTTGATGTTACCTTAGTAGATCTCCTGAAAGAATTGCTGTAGAATTTTTAGAAGTTACTACTCTTCTGCACTGAGTAACAACCTCTGCAGCAGAGCCAGAGGTTGTAATGGCAACTTACATAACATAGTAAGTTATGTTTCCCTGGGCAAACTGAAAGTAGAAAGCTATTAGAGTGAGAACAAGACAGCCCAAGAGAGAAGTAATTTTTTCCTGTCCTTATCTAATTATTCTACAGTGTATTATCTCCCTCTTCCTTTGTGAGGCCTTTTTTTCCTTCTTTCACCTCTTTTTGTGACCTAAGAGGTGGACCATGAGAATACTCAGCTCCAGTCTAACTCTTGGGAACAATGAGGGACTTTTTTTTTTTTATCTATGGCAGACTCTACTGGTAGAACATCTTACTACAAAAATCTAAAAAGATTAACCTTGAGATGCATCTTTAAAGAAAAGGACAGACTTCTTCCTCTTCATATTTAATTCACAGAAGAACCAAATGCATTTTACAATAGCAGAAGACTGGGAAGAGAAAATAAATTCATTCTCTTTTAGGGCTCATTTCACTCCATTTTTGTAAGATTTATAGCAGGCAGCTTACATGGGAAAAGACATCTAGCTCAAATAATGCAGCCTCTAGTGGAAATTAGAGGTAAACTGGAAATGTACTGCTTCAAAACAACTGCTAAGAACCTGAAAACAATAATGTGAATCACACACTTTGTCTTCTCAACCTGGATCAAATATATACGAGAGCTAAATGCATATTCTGTGAAAAAAATTGAAAGCTTTAAAGAAGTTTCCAAATCATTACTGACAAATAATAGGCAACACAGACCCCCACATTTAATTTACTGAGTGTTCCTATTCCAGAGCACTTCTTGTGCTCTGTTGGAGGGAATGTGCCAGGTCCCAGTGACAGTCCTGGGGAGCCCTCTAGCGCTTTCCTCCAGCTATTTAACAAGGATTCACAGCTCTTTTTCGGGAGCTGTTAAGAACTGTTAACTTTTCACTATTTAAATCCCCGTGTTTGATAACTTCGTCACTATTTTTAAAGCACTTAGATGAACCTTTAAAAAATTATATATATGATGGTGGCCAAACAGGGTGTTTCATTTGGCCCTGGCCTGGGTAAAAAATGCTTTCCCCTCTCTTCAGGGTATGCCGTAAAGTATTGTATCAACCCAAAGGCCGTACACCTCTGTTACAGACAAACATAAAGCTTGTACACAAATAATTTGCATCCTTTCTGTCTTGTTGTCTGAAAACAACTCATCCCTTGCAGAAAGCAGCCAGAAACTTATTTTGTTTCAGACCATTTCATTTGTTAAGCTAATAAATCACAGGGGAAAATAGTTAATTCTGAACACAGTTCAGAAGTGAATCCCACCAGTTTCATTACTACCCTATAAACTGAAGATTTCTTTTTGACATTCCCATTGTGCTGCTTATTTTAGCATTGAGAGAGCATGGAAACAATAGAAAGAACATAAGAACATCTGTGCTGGATGAGGCACAGTTCTCAACTAGTCTAATATACTTTGTCAGACTAGGGTCAACAGTTGAATTATTGGGAGAAGGAAAAAATGATAGGTTTAAAGTGATGCTTCTTTCAGAACGCTCTGTCAGCTTCTGCTGTGCTTTGCATCAGGGATTCCATCTCTCCAGTCTCTACATCTGTCTGGTCAATGCTTCTCAAAGGGTTCATCTCTGACTGGTTTATCCAAAGTTTTCTAAAACCATTCTGGTCCTCTTAATAGATCACAACAGTAAGTTTCACATCCCACTCATGCATTGTGTAAAAAAAATTCTTCAACTTTTTTTAACCTGTTGCCTAATCCTTCTCTGAATGCCTCTTGCCTGCCATTTACAACTTGATCTACCTCCCCTTAGCAGAGGGTGCTCCGTACTTTTATTCCTTGTTACTGTTTCATAGTTCAAACACATGCATCTTGGAGACCACCTATTTCCGAGGGCTTCATGGCACGTCCTTTCTTTAGAAAGACTTTCTTTTTTCCAAAACCAGAGAAATACAAAGACATTGAAAAAAATATAAAGAGCAGAATGAGTTGTGTTAGTGCTAACTAGATAATTACATACTTCACCAAAAGAGAAGTATTCCGAGAAGACATTATAGACTGAAAATTAGGAGTAACTCTTGGAAGCATACTGATTCTTACCCCTACATGTGTGGGACCTGCTTTCCAGCTGCAGTGGGAGAGCAAAATGTGAGTGGTCATGACAGTTATTAAAGCAGCAAAAGATCAGTTCAAACTGTACCCACTTCTTTTTTTATTCCTCTGAGATACATTAGAACACCTGTAGCTAGAAATGTAAATTTCTAGAAATGTGTCAAAGGAAGAAAAAAGTCCAAGCTTCTTTATCCATCTTTTTTGGGGGGCTGAGTGTTTTTTGTTTAGCTTGATAGATTAACAGGAATAGCACATTATTGGACTTTTTCTCATCAGAAGAAAAGAAAGAAGAGATGCTAAAAAATATCTTCATCAATTTTCACTGTAAATTTACAAACTTCCTTAAAAGAAGCATTTAAAAGAAGTATTTGAGAAACACAGTTATTAGAATATAATATGAAGGGTTTAAATACAGTTATGAAACAAAAATTATTTAAGTTTTAACAAAAATACCGAAAATATTTTAAAATACTTCTTTTGCATACTGATACATTTAAGTTGACATCATGACAACACTTGGTAAACATGAAAAACCAAACACTGAAAAAAACCTGCAAGTCACACCATGGTAGCTTGAGTCTTATTAGATACTTCTTCTGGCTGATGTTGTCATACAGAAAATCGTTGTAAATATGAAAAGGTTTGGACAATGAGCTGTAAAGACTATATGTAATGATATCAGCATCTCTAGTAAGTGATGGACAACACAATATTTTATCTGTGGTATATCATACTACAATTGCCTACAATTATGTCTTTTAAAAAACAATAAATTTTTAACAGTTTCTATGGAATGAGTTAGTTGCAGCAATGATTTCATTTTGAATAAGGCTCTTAACATTCTTTTCCTACTGTGAGAAAATGTTTTCAATTATTTGATTCTTCATTATTATGGTTTGTATTTCACATGTAGGTTGCCTGTGATATTGTCAAAGTCTTTCAAATATTTCTAGATTGTGCCAAAGTTCAGGTTAGTGACTTTTATTATTTATTTTTAAAAAGGGAAAAAAATCATGGCACTCTAAGATTTATCATTTCATGGTATAAATGTTGACAAAAAAGTAAGTCAGACTAAAAGTTTGCTGAACCTCTCCCTCCCAGCCTTCTCCCTACCCTCCTAATCCAAAAAAGGTTCCTGTGGAGTCATACACACAGTTAAAAGCACACTTACCAAGGCAAGTGTACAGACCCTGACTTATCCAGGCTAATATGGCAAGGGTGATGAGATCTCCAAAACCTGCTGCAATAGGAGTGGCAACATTGTCAGGATTAATACCAGTCTTCTTGGATCCAACAATAACTCCAACCATTATTACTCCTAAATTCAACAAAGAAGACATTGCAGTTATGTCTTGCAACACTGTTGCAATTCCACAGAAAATCCCAAGATTATGACAATTTCAAACTTAATAAATAAGAAGTCAGCCCTTTTTTCTCCCCAGAATTATTGGTCACCCCACCTGATTGACGACTGTATTTTTAAGTCTTAGCCATTTTAAAAAACTGACATATACATTTAAAAAAAAACACAGTAAGCACACACAAAAAACCCCAAGAACCGTCTGTACAATAAACTACTTTGCTTATGACTGGAATTGACTAGAATTAGAAATATTGTAGGCAGCTATTTCCTGAAGAAAAGAATATGAAGTGTATCCTTTTCCAACACTGGTAACTTCACCTGACTGACATTTTAATCAACCTAGGCTGAAAACAACATAAGATTAAATATTTTGACATCTGATATTGCACAAGACTATGGAGTTAGCATCAAACACCTAGAAGCTACATCATAAACTAAACCCAAGACAACATATAAAAAATATTACTTGCTACATACTTGAAAAATTAATTAGAGGTGTTAATTTTTTTGTATTTTTTCCTATAAATATCAGCACTAAATTTTGAAGACGAATCTTCTTGTAAAATGAAAGTGGCTACAAAAAAATAAAATTTGCATTGTTACAGTCAGTCTTTGGCAAAATCTGAGTAGCTTCCCTCTCATCAGATATTGTATATAAGAACTTCAACTGTAAATGCTATCCTTTATGTTATATTATGCATGGTATGCTACATTAGGAGTTCACTTTCAGAGAAACTAAAGAGTTTAAGGAGTTATAAGGAGTTTAAGGAGTTATAAGGAATGGCAGCCTAAGGAGTTATAGACACCAGGAAATTCTCTAAAGATTTAAAGAACTGGCATGATCCTGTAGGGTAACAATATTTCAAAAGCACCTATTTCACATGTAGGAGGACAAAGCTTAGAAAGTAATTTTCTGTACTGTCCCATCACCAGGACAAAAACCAAAGTTTCTCTTCATGTCCAAATCAGACATGAGAAGTGTAAAACATGCACTCATGTTCCACCATTCTCTTGCTGCACTTAATTCTGCACATGATCAAACTCAGTGGCTTTCTAGTCTCTAAAAAACATGTGTGCTCTTAATTCCATGCAGAACTTAAACTATTTTGTACTCTTCACATAAGTAAGCATAGCAAAGCAGTAAAACAAGGAAATTACCCATTTTACTTGACTTACTATTCCTTAGACTACTGACCATGTATTTTCCTTAAGAACATGTCACAAGTAGAGGTACTTTCCTCCTCCCCTTCATGTCCATTAAATACAACCTTTCATGGTTAAATGTTTCCTGACAATTATGAAGAGAATTAAATTCATCATGCCGTATTGCTCCAGACAGACACTGGCACTGTTTGTAGAGCTGGACTTGAACTTGGTCCAAATCCTTCAAATAATGAGCCAAATTGTTCAGCCACAAAGCAGAGCACAAACTAACACACAAACAGCATGGGGAACCTGGTACTTGGAGTTCAGTTAAGCTAACATCCAGGATTACTTGAGTGTAATTATAAACAAGTTTTACCTGCTTAGTATTAAGAATATATTTTGTACATTAATGAATATAGAAGGCAGGGGGAGAAGTTCTGCATCATAGCAGGTGAAGTCCCAAGACCATACTTTTTTGTTTAGATATGCTCAGGAGGTCATGCAAATCAAAAGCTTTTCAAAGACTATGACAGGAGAGGAATGCAACATGCCCACCTATATGGAAATTGCAAAAGTGCATTATCGTCAGCTGGTTTTCAGATGTATTGTACCTTCCTGGATTGAAATTTTAAAGGAATAGCAACATAAGACACATTCTGCATCCACAGAAAAATCAATACCACAAAGTAACACGTGCACCCTCTTTACCTTGCAAAAGAGAAGCTATGAAGGCAGTTGCTACACTGCTAGAACACAAAAGGACTGAATGATCAAAGTGGTATTTGCCCTCTGGAATCCAGCCCAATATTACTGCTGCCACTGCTGCCAGAAAACCAACTACTGTTGCCTGAACCTGGAAAAGAAAGTGAATTCATAAAATAATTGACAGACTTAGGAGGACCACAGAATCATTTTCTGCTAGCCTTTCCTCCTATCCAGATTAACATGCCAGGTATACAGCATTTTACAGACTCCAGAATAGCAAAAGTAAAATCAGGAAGAGAAGCTCAGGACTTAGAAGAAACCAATGCTTAATGAAGCTTCTAAACCACTTAAAGTAGGGAAGTCACAACATAAACATTTCACCTGTGTTTTAGGAATGTTACATTATAACTTATGAATAAGAAATAGCTCTCAAGAAACAGCTGCTTTGGAGAGCATGCACTCTTTTCCTCAAATGACTAAAATATCTAAAATATTTATTATCCAAAGGCTCTATCCCACACTTCCTTTAAACATTGGATCCAATGCAAATAAGGTACTAGAAACATTTGAAAGGTGAAATTTAAAAGGCTTTGCCAAATCTGAATTTTTTATCTAATCACCCTCAGATTCTTTCTCAGGAAAAATTATAAAGGAAATACCCTTGGTACAGTCACAAATAATACTTTAGTTCTTTTTCTAATAAATATAAACTCATATTGTTTTAGAGAAGAGTCAGTGGAGTAGAGCTACTCTCCCATTAAGTATGTTCATCTCCATACTTAATGTGATTTAACTTTTTCACTCACTTACAAGAATAAATCAAATAAACCCATTATATTTACCTGTTTTAAGGCCAGATTGCCAATTATTAGGTTCCATTTCTCAATGGGAGAATCCATTTTTCCAATATTTACCTAGCAAAATCAGAAGAGAAATTCAGACACTTGGGGTTAAAATGGTATTATTTGAAAATACCCAGGAATAATTCAGCTAATAAAATAAAACACTTTGATTAAAAACAAGATATATATTTAAGAATTCAAATATTGCTTTTGATTTTACATCATACTTAGAGTATCCTTTCAAAAGCAGCTAAATTTGATGGAGTTTTACATAGTAACTTATTTACCATTAGCTTGCTCTGCAAGATATAAGAGCCACCTTACATTCCTGGAATGTCCAAGCACCACCAGAGATTAGATCAGTGGCTGGAAGATCCCTTTAGACTGAGCTTGTTTCTATGGTGCTTAAATTCTGAAAATAAGAAATGCTAGAATCTAATACTGTTTAGCATTCTAACTTTTATACAGTACAGCCAGAGATCTCTGATGCTATAAATGATGTACATCCAGTATTAAGGTAGTAGCTGAAAGACAGCAAATAAATTATTCCAAGAAATTTAAAAGTACATACACACCCTTATATAATGTATTTCCTACTTTGGCTTTTTTTTTTTTTTGAGTTAGATGACAAGATCTGATGAACAATACAAACCACTGCAGTATGACTGTGTTTAAAATTACTTCATTTTTGAGATAACAGAACATTTTTTACATGTTGAGCATAAATTTTAGTGGCTTTTCCTATACAATACTAATTTATAAGATAACATACTTCTCAAAAAATAGAAAGACGTCATTCATATATTTTTTCATCTTTTGGTAATTCCTTTTCAGTAGATTTCAATTCAATTTATTTTCCACTTTGTGCTAGTAGTGACTTGAAAGGAACAAAGTATTAAAAGAAATACTAATTTAAAAACAGAAATATAATGAGACACTTTATCTCAATCACACTATAAATATTTTATAATGTTCAAACTACAGTGAAAGCTCTGCAAATACATCCAGTAAGTTTAGATAGTACAGCTGTTTTTTCAGGAACTGCTGATAAGAATCTCCACTGCATCCTTCCTAAATACATATATGCTAAATGGGAAAAATGGCAGGCTGTGGAGAGTTTCACTTCTTCTCTCCTTTGAAAAATTTTGGAAAACTATCCCAAAAATCCCTGTTAAAAAGAGTAATCTTGCAAAACGCTTAATCTTAAAGGTGAGCTCCTGCCAAATGCCACAGCTCTTCTTTCTCCTACTGTCACCTACACATTCACATTTTCTTTCTTGAACCAGCTCCATGAGTGAGTTCATGGCACCAAAAATTTGCCGATTTGATGGAAAACATTTTTATTCAGGGAGTGAAGGGGTCATCTCCTGTAAAACAATGTGATCCATCTGATCCATGTAACCTTGCACAAGTGCTCTCAGGGTTTGGAAGGGAGAAAGAGAAGGACCACACCTTGCAGCTGCAAATTTCTATAAACTGAGATCAAGTTTAGTATGATACCGTGAAATAGATGGACCTAAACAAAAGGTTTGTGAAGTCATACTGCTAATGCTTAACAATGAGAGCACACAGTCTGAACAAGAGTCTGCACAAATTTATAGGAATGACTGAATAAGCAGTGTTTTGGTGTTGGTAGTGTGTAATTTCTTTGGTTTTTGGTTTTTTTTTGCTATTGTTCCTCTTTAAAAACGAAAAAGGAATAGAGAGAAGAGACAGTAGTGTGAATTGAGACAATGAGAATGACTCAAAGAACAGAACAAAGCTGAAGAACTGAATGACACAAAACACAATATAAATATTGTGCTTGAATGGGCAGTTGGTCTAAGTGCACCTCCCACACTTATGCCAGCACATTTATTGCAGCACACTTATGCCAGCAATGGGCAGAGGGAGAAGGGCTCACAGAGGTAGAACTCCTGAAAAACCTTTTTGCTCTTTGCTGTCTGTATTCTACATATGAAGTAACTTCTGGTGGGATAAAAGTAATGTTTTAAAAACAGGAGGTGTCGGAACCCAGGAAACCCCTCTGGGTGCCCTGGATGGCCCGAGCCACGGGCAGGGGGCTCTGAGACCCTGGCATGCAGCCAAAAACACGTGGGGTTTTGATCTTAGCCCGTGGAGCAAATTACCAACTCTGTATGAAGAATTACAAGCCACGCAAGTTTAGGTTGCATAGTACAGATAATCACAAAGTGAAGGGAAGGATTTTTGAGTGCTGTACATGGGGGTCAGAGGTTCTAAGATGGAGGAATCAGGGCATGTCTTGTCTTTCTTCTTTCTTCTTCATAGCCTCCATGATTTGGGTGATGTTGGCACTTTTAGATTGGTTTAGAATAGAAGCTGACTGTCTAACATAGGTGATAGCTATTGGAATGGAATTGTAAATATAGTACTCGTAGTTTTTAGTATAAAAGATAGCACCAGCCTCAGGGGCGGGGAGTGTGCCTTTGTCTGACCTTCTGAATGGGCCGCAGCAGCTCAGAAGAAAATCTTTTAGATAATACACAATAAACTACCTTGAGACGGGACGACTGAGGACTACTGAGTCTTTCTTTGTGAAGGCACGGGTTGGAAGAGAGACTTTTCCATCTTTCGGGGTCACCCCTGACCTGGGGGAGACTCCAACAAGGAGGCTGTAAGATTGCCAGGGTATGGAATGTTTACACTAACTAACACCAAAGGGAAGTACAAGCTACACCCTGAGACAGATGAAAAACGCAGTCTTAAGACAGATTTAGTGAAATAATCTTTAGTGAAAGACTTTAGTTCTAAAGTGGATGGGAAATTGTGAGTG
Organism: Motacilla alba alba; assembly: GCF_015832195.1. Classification (NCBI taxonomy): domain Eukaryota; kingdom Metazoa; phylum Chordata; class Aves; order Passeriformes; family Motacillidae; genus Motacilla; species Motacilla alba. The sequence continues at coordinate 53,316,493 of NC_052031.1, read as the reverse complement.
ATCAGTAAGACACAGCTAAAGGAGAAATTCGGGCAACAAGATGAAGGAAAGTAACCAGACAACACTTGAAACTGATGTACTATGTATAAGATACTTGCTAAGACGACACTACTTTTTGGCTGACCACATAATTAACAATGAAGTAAATATAATTAGTTTACAGCCCCAAGAGCACAGACAAGTCTGCAAATTCAGATGCAATAATAAGCTAAGTAGCAAGCAGGACATGAATTAACTCCAATGCTGAACTCATGTCAGAAACTTCCTCCTCACAAGGTAAAGCTGGTCACAGGGGCACAGTCTAGCTTTTACTTACAGACAGGTGTCTGTTGGGGAGCCAGAAAGGGCAAATGTAGGCCAGAGAGGGGAAGATTAATCAGACAAGTGGGTTCCAAATAAATGTTTAGATATACTCTGAATTAATGTTCTCCTCCTGTTCTCACCAAGGATGAGGATGACAGGACCAAAGGCTGAGTGGCTAAAAAGAGTAGGGGTCAATGAAATCAATGGGAAGAATGCAAAAGTCAGAATGACCTCTTTCTGAGAGAACTGGCATGTAAATTGCAGGTCTAGCAGTAAGCCATCACCTGTAACAGGTTTCTACAGCTTTGGTTTGGGGTTTTATTTATTTGGTTGGTTTTTGTAGGCTTTTTTTTTAAATAAAAAACTTAAATATAATCTTGTTAACATACCCTTGATAATGAATTATATATACTGTTCTCATCTTGAACAGGATTGTTCTCTTAGTTTATCCACTGGACATGCAGCCTGTGTTGTGGAAACTCCAGTATCCTTCATCTGTGTGTGAGAGGGGGATCAGCTCCTGTCTTGGTAACAGCTGGTAGATAATAAGGAGCTAGGTGAGGAGTCTCAGTGCAGAGAAAGGGTCTGTGTGACCCTTTTCCAAACGTCCCTGAGAACTGTGATGTTCATAAATGTGATGGCACTGGTGAGGATGGGAAATTCAGTCACTGATCGACCCAGACAATTTCTGGATTTGTGATCTGGCAGAGGTCATAAGCTCAACTGAGACAAAGCATTAAAGATCACATTAACCTAAGCAGAAGTGGTGAAGTGTATTCTGACCTTCTTTATTTTAAGCCTTCAGTAAGGCATTGGTAGATCTTGGACTTGGTGTATTTTTCACTATGCAATACAAGCATTTTTAATCCTCAGGCCACAAACTGTACCAGTCAGAAACAAATTAAGCAACAGGTCAACAAAAATCAAAAGGTAAAGTAAAAGACAGAAGCATTCATGCCTGATAGTAAAGGTAGTAAGGTTTAAACACAAAATACTGTTAAGAAACAGTAAGAATTCTCAGAAAAGTAAGAACAATAAAGTCAAACAGAAAACAAGATTGAATGACTAAGGATGATGTTGATAAAGATACAATAGAACATGTCAATCCTTATGTATGAAAGTAATCAATTTCTGTAACGGGCACGAACAAGCAAACCCTCACAGGACTGCCAAGGCTATGTCCATCACAGTGTGCATTCAGGCAACAGCTCAATAGAATGTGGCAATGGTATCTATTAATGACAGAACACTGGGAGACCATGTCAATACAAAGCATTGTAATACAATACAAAAACAAAATGTTTTTGAGGGTTTCAGCAGCAAAAACTGCTGATAAAATTAAACAGTAGAGATGCAAGGTCATGCACTTAAGGACTAATAATATTTCTGCCAGAAGATGGGAGTGACAGCTGGAAAGGAACAAAAGCATAAATAATAGGGCACAGCCATTGATCACAAAGTGACTGAGAGGTTTAAACCTGACCTCTCTAGGCAAGAAAGTTCATAACACCCTAGAAAGTTTCAAGAGCAATATTCTACAAAGACATAGTAAAATCTCATCTGGAGTTATGTACACCTTTGACCAGACATGTACTAGAAAAATTCATTAAAGTAGGGAGAGGCAGAGAGCGTGGGCCTTACTGAAGAACAGAAGGACTACATTAGGCAGTCTTAGAGAGATAGCCAGTGCAGCTATCAGAAATAGCCTAGCCAATTATTAGACTGATCTAATCACTAGTTATTCACACACACACACAAAAAATATACGGGAAGGCAATCTGGCTTACTTAGACTAGAAAAATGAAGAGATATAACATCCCCTGAAATGTAAAAAAAAAAAGCTATAAAAGTACATGAGAAAGAACACACAGAAAAAAAAACTAGTTATGCTACATTACAGAGTTGGCACACACACAAAAAATAAGCAGACACAAAAAAACCCAAAACAACCTCATCACAACAAAAATAAATAAATTTATTTAGCCAGAAAGATTAAAAAAAATTCTTGCAGTTTGATCAACAGAGGTCTGGAAGAGCAATGTTACCAATGCTTTATTTTGTTCCCACACTAATGGTCTTTAAAAAAATGTGCTTAAAACACAAACTTTTTTTAGCCTATTCAAAATCCCTCAAGGTCAAAGAGATCTCTCAATACACCTATAAATCTCAAAAATCTGCTTTATCTGTTCTGAATTATGAGTTGGAAGTGGCTTTAGAAGTGAAGTTTTGATGTGTGGAAACAAGGGTCACTTTTTTAACTTTGCCAACTTAATAACAGATTTTAACTGCCCCGTTACAGCCAGATTAATTCATAAATATAAAACACTAATGTCTCAAAGATTTGTTTCCTTTTTGAAATGTTTTAAACATGTATGTGAAGAGTGAAGAGGAAGAGACAGTTACTTACAGCAGTTGACAGGCGGGATGCCAAGGTCATTTCTAAATTTCCTTTGAGACCAAGAAGTGCAGGAACCAAGATAAAGACTTCAGTAACATTCTTGAACACATCCCAGTGCTATAGAAAGGATACAGTGGGAAACATTTAATTGAAAAATTATCTTTAGACCATCCACAAACTATTTAAAAAATTCTGTAAATCATAACTTAACCTTCTAAAAAAAAATTTAATATTTTTGTATTAGACCTAAAAGTCTGAAGTCAGAACTGTTACCTATTTAGATAAAATAGATTTATGACTGCTTATTACTACTTCAAAGATGAGAAGACTATAAGCAAGAGATACAAACTTGCTCTTAAAACAACCGTAGTTAAAAAAATATGTCATCAATTTTAAGTATTTGTTTTTCATGATTTAAAATAGTCCCAGATACTATGACTGCTCTTGAATTCTGCTCTTAATTTTCAATATTTTCATCTTTTCCTTTCAAGCTGTGCAGAAACCTCACATAAAACCAGCAAGGAATTAATTGTCTTATGAACATAGCCCGTAAGTAAAAAAAGCTTGTCTTTATTCTTTTATCTCTAAGTGTGAAATTTACAAGAGAACAGCTTTCCAAAACCCAGATTTTTTAAAGAAAATTATTTTCATTTCCTGTGCACCAAGTTCTCAGCACTGAAGTGCTATGCTACTTTGTATGTCTTGTCAACCCACATATTTAATTTGACATAATTTACCAACTCTAACTGAACTAACAAAACTGTAAGTTGTCTTTTTATTCCGGGATTTGCAAGAATTAAAATTATTATTTTAATGAAAATAAAATGATTCAATTAAAGCATCTGTACAAAGAATAAATTTGTAAGATGTACATGAGCAAAGCACCAGACTGGCGTCAAACAGCCCAAGGAAGCAGTAAAGCTTGTATGTGAAATTTTATTTACCTTTTTTTTCTTGAGGTAACAAAGTGTCTTTCCATTGCAACTGATTGAAGTCCAAGCTTCCTTTCTCAAGATTTTGAGTGACAAAGATTGTCATCTCTTCCTCCTATTTTAATTAACTTCGTTAACTCTTTAAGTGTAGCTAATAAAATTCCTATATCTGAACAAAGCAAAACCAAACTAAAGTGGGGAAATCCACAGAGATTAATTTCTGTATTGCATTTCTGTTTAAATATTGTGCTTATTTCAAACTTTTTTAATAAGTTCATAGTAGCAGAACCACACACAGACCTAATTACATCTCAATATTGCAGACATCTACAATGTCATGTGTTAGAATTACAGACCTCACAGACTACCTGTTAAAATAAGTCTTACAAAGCAAATACCAACCTGTACAATATCCAAAACCATGCCAGCAGAAACAGTTCCAAACCCTGCCAGCAAAAAAGGTACGAGTATCTGCAGTGCCATAATACTACTCGATTCTTTGGGTAGTTTTCTACTTCCTTCCACAATGATATCCTCATTACTGTCACTAGAGAGAGTGTCATCCTGCAACATGGCGTCTGTTTCTGAAGCGTCCATTCCATCACAGTAATTGTAACTGGTAAAATCATCATATTTAGGGCTACAGCTGGATGGGCTGTGTCCATTGCTACCATGAAAGCTTGCTTCTGAGAAGTGATGGTACTCTGTGTGTTGTTCAGACCTGACATTAAAATTGCGTCCTGCTGGTTGCAATCCATCCTGCCAGACACCATTCACCTTTTTGTGTCTTTCCTCTTGGTTTATTTGGTAAACAACAGGAACCATACTTAAGAGCAGCCTCAAAAATTTATCAGACTGAATTGTATTAAGACTTATGGTCCAGTTTACCAAGCCTTCACTGTCATGGACTTTGCTATTCGTTTTGGAGATGGTAGATCTGCCTTTACAGTTAGTCATAGTGCTGCAGAAGTACAGGTTGAAAAGCACTTTGTTCTTCAGATGTCAGCCAAGAAATCTTGCAGGTGAGTCACCAAGTGCCACACTTACACGTGGAACAAAATGTTCCTTTTTTGCAAGCAAAAGTGTTTTTTCATTGCTCTCAAATCCTCAACATTTCTATAAGGAAGACTGGATCTGCAAAAAAAGTAAAAAATATATATTTGCTTCTAAAATATTTTAACTATAGAGAATACATGAGATATTGGTTTAACTTTTTAGATCACATTCTTTCTTCTGTTTACAGTGAATTAAAGTGATGTTGCTTCTACTTTGACATTTCCATCATGGTAAGAAAATAAACAATGATATACTGACAGTCTCAAGTCATTTCACATTCCCTCCATCAGAAGCCACTTTAACTTCCTTTTCTTCAATCTTCATGTTGTGGTAATAACTGTAGCAATTTACTAAAAGAACAGTTCTAATTTGATCCAAAGCTTTGCTGACTTTGGTATTTATTACTAAACTCAATAAATACAAGTAAATGATTGGCATAAACAGAGAAACAATAGTCAGGGAGACTGCATCAGCGTGATGTAGGATAACACAATTCCACGTGGCTTTGTATCTATGCAAAGCTGTGAAAACATTTTACAGACTGCAGGAAATTAAAATATTTTAGAGCTGGAGGCCTTGTAATCTGCGTTTCCTAAGAAACTCAGCTTCCTATGATCATATCTTTTATGTTATGACTCCTATACTTCCCTTCCCTCTGTTTCAAAGCCTTTAAGTCATCCAGTATATTTAGAGCAATTTCAGATACACTTTACAGGGAGTGGAGATGTCAAAGCTTTTAGCAACTAATAGCCTTGTAAGTGATCCAAGTTTCTGCCTTTGCTGTTAGGTGTCTTCAAACATTATCTGGGATAACTCACGCCAATATGGCCAGAGCAAGTCCACTTCAAAATTCCTGCTGCTCACAGAACTACTAGATTTGGGTTTTTTGAGTGAAAATACCCAGAAGCAACATGATGATTTTTCCTCTACCATTTGCTTTTCCAAGGGAGCTTTGACCAAGAAACAAATATTTTAAAAATTACAATTAAATGTATGGCTTGATCTAGAAAGAAGCCTAGTTTTGCAAGAAACAGCAATCTTTTTTCCACAAGACCAACAAAGGAATTTAAGTAACCAAGATTACTGCAATCTTTTGCCACTCTGTAGCAGATTGTGCTTTGTTGAATCTTTCAGTGCATAAAAAACTCCGAGGCCTCAATTCTGGTTTCCATACACTTTTATTAGGAATAACAAAACAACTTTTGATACTATCCTGGAGCAGCTCTAACCACAGGTCAAAATGGTGCTCTGTTAAGTGCTACAGAAAGCCAGAACAAGAAGAAGAAATCGAAGGATTTCACTTCACTCCCAGGAAAATGCATTGAGAAAATTTTCTGATAGCTTTAGCAATGCAGAGTCTGGCTCATTGCAGTTTCTCCCATTTGTCCTCTAGTCGCATCATCTACCACCAGAGTGGTAGACCAGTGACTCGTAGAAATGATTCATGCTCTGGAACTCTGGCCAAAAATATTTGGGTTAATTATCCATATCTTTTTAAGCATATGGATTGTTCTCCTTTCAAATTTTTTGTATTTTATTGGGTTTTTTAAAGAAATGAATCCTTTAAGATTGATAAGATTGTGGTTTCATTTAATGTAAGAAAGACTGTGGTTTCATTTAATATAAGAAAGTATTAAGAAACAGAAATCATACTTAAAAGGGAAGAAAAAGGGGAACAGAAAAATTATTTGGTCAAGTTCCAAATGGAGGAAGGGCTAGCGTGGATGGTTAGCAATTGAATAGTACAAAGCAGTTTGGATGACAGCCATTTATGTTTTTCCTACCACAAAGACTTAGAATGACAAAATGTGAATGTAGTGATACATGCTGGAACATGAGAATTTAAGAAGATAAACTGAAAACCATAGAATCATAAAATTGTTTAGAATCATAAAATTGTTTAGGTTGGGAAAGTATTGTATAGTATAATATACAGGAAAGAGTAATTGTTCCTTCAGAGCATACAGAGAGAAGATAACTACGAACCCTTCTAAATGTAACTAATTTCTAAACATGTGTTCCAACAAAAATTATTTTCTAAATGTCATCTGGTGCAATATTTTCATCCTTAAGTTACAAGATGCTAATAATTGCTGTATTTACAGGGGTATTTCATACCTACAGAAATAGTACCTTACAGGGGTATTTTGTACCTACAACCCCCACCCATACAGCAAACCTTGTTCGTATTGTTCTAAGGAAGAATAAGAACTTCCCAAAATGCTTTATCATTGGCAAGAAAAATGCCTATGTCGTTGTGTTCTCTAGAAAAGATATGGGAGCTAAAAAAGCAAGCTCTGCTCAAGTAATTCATATGAAGAAAAGGCAGTTAAAATCTCAGAAATCTCCTTCAAAAAAAAGGGGAAGGAGGAAGAATCAAGCATGACATTTCTGTAGAGTAAATATTATGACAGGCTAAAACAAATACTTACCAAAGTTCAGGTCTAGGGAAATTTCTGATTTCTTTCAGAGCTTGGCTAACAAAACCAAAAGATAACATCTATCTAAATTCTGAGGGCTTTCATGGGACCCAAAGCTAATCACACCACAGCTGAAACCTGTTTTTCCTAAAAGTTGCCAACATTTTTTTACAGGTGGTCTTTTAAAGCATTAATAACCTCTACACTGCACTTCTAGGCAGTCCACAATAAAATACAATTGTGTGAACATGCCTGTCAGAGAAATGCCTCTCAGGACAAGAGCAAGCCTTGGAAAGGGATTCAGGAAAGTAATATGAAATGCTAATGAAACACTGAACTTTAAGATTTTGCCACAATAAGAAAAGATGAAGCTGGATTATTCCTTGGCATGAAAGACTCTTCTTGTGTCTTCAGAGATGAAACCAGACTCTTCTCACTGAAAGGATGAGAGGTAGCAGGCACAAATTGAAACATTTGAAATAGCATTTGAATATAAGAAAAAGCTGTGGGTTTTTACCATGACAGTGGCTGAACACAAGTTCAAACAAGTTCTGGAGACTCCATCCTTGGTGATATTTGAAACCAAAGTGGACATGGCCCCAGGAAACCTGTCCTTCTTGATGCTACACTGAGCAGATGTGGCTGAATACAAAATTTGCTGATGTATCTTCTGACCTCAGCAATTCTGAGATTCTGTAAAGCTGGAAATATGAGGTTTTGGGGGCATTCTTTAAGTTCAGAAAACAGGTGATACAGGGATCTGCATGGCCTCTTCTCCATTATTGTGTTGTGTATAAATACCAGTGTCAGTATCACACTGACACCCTTATCACAGCCATGGCTAATCATTTATATTAGCGTAGTGGGCATATCAGTAGAAAGCGAATACTACATCATATCACCTCAGCATTACAGAGAGTAAACAGGCTGTATTATCATCAACCATTCCACAGAATGCGGAAAACAATGTGGTACATTGGACTGAGACTACTTATACCAGGTATTGAAGGGAGCGTGTAAAAGGCTGCAAAACATGCTGAAAATCAACAAATGTTGCATGCAAGGCATATGTAAGACCATTACACACCATTTTTAAGTACTACGCAGTAAACTGGTTAACACTGTGTTTATTGTATGGCAGTTGCTGGTTAAATTAACAGCAAAAGAAACAAATAACAAGAGGAAAAAAACAGACTAAAGAACCTCCAATTGCCTTCTTGACAGTAAGGCACTGAATGACCTGCCACCCTCAGGCTCAGTTTTCAGACAAGTTTGAGACTGCTGCATTCCACTTCCTGAACACGGCAGCTTTTGATTTTGGCCCTGAGGAACAGAAAAGCCACTGAGAGAAAAAGACTGGTATAACTCTGCACTTTTAAGGCAGGTCATATAGAAAAGACCAAAACAGAGTCAAAACACAGCAGCAAGGCTATGAAATGTCATTGGTAGTAAAATGACCCAAATGGAATACCAGCATGAAAAATACCAGGCTAATCACATCCTTCAGCCCATCAAAAGTAGGTGGGTAAGTATGAAATGTAAGAGTTAATGCAGTCCTCTAGATTAAGTAGCCAATAAGTACTTTACCAGGATGAATCCTAACTACACTTTGGGATCCTGATTACAGGTCTCTACTGTCATCACCAAGGAGAGATTAATTACTTATTAACTCAGGCACTAGGATACAGACTTCCTATTGTTTTTGGAGATAGCCTAGAACAGGTATTTGAAAAGAAAATTATACACGGTTATTTTTCCTGCTGAAGTATCTACCAGGCATACTACAGTATTTACCGATCCAGTTTCACAATCTCTTTAGGGCAGTAGATGTAGGAAATGCTGCCAAAACAGGTCATCCTATCTGCTCTCATCTTTTTACCAACATTACTAAACTGGTAAACTGAGGATGACTAGGCATGTATTCTAAACATTGCTAGGATTCTTCCTAAAGACTAAACAATTATTTTATTTTACATGATCCACATACTGCAGTGTAGTCCATAACCTAGATTCAAATGTGAGTGAAGAAGACACACAACTACATCCTGGACAGTGAGCCAGGGGAAGCAGAAATTCAGTGAAACTACAGAAATAGACAGGTACAACCTGAAGTTAACTGAGAATTAAGGAGAGAGTAGAAAGTAAAGTAGAATAAATCACAAAAAGCTTCTATGTTTTGGCAGAAACGTATGGAAAAAGAATAAATGTGCCATCACACGTTAATTATGCTTAATTACACGTTCATTAACGTTTGCAAACAAAAAATAGACAGTCGTTGAAGTCTATACACGTGCTGTTCGGGTAGAGGTTCCATGTTTGTCTAGCGATGCATCTGCGGTGACCATCTGGCACATTTTAAGGGGTGCAAAGGTGGGAACCGAACTGCTTGCACATACGGGTGTGAAGAGTGCCAAGGAATAGGGGCTACTGGGAATGTTTGGCAGGTCTTGTGCAAGCACAGAGAAACCGAAGAAAGGGCTCATTGTCCCGGCTACCTGAAGCAGTGAATAATTACGCGCACATGATGAAACGCGCTGCGGCGCTCTAAGGAGCGCAGGGTACCGGGTCGCGGGAGGCCAAACGCGCGGCAGCTTCCGCGCTCCGGGCGCAGGACTCCGGCCCGCCCGGCGAGCAGCAGAGCCCGCCCGGCGCCGGGGGCAGCTGCGGGGTGCGGGAGAAGGGCGGGCGGGAGCGTCGGGTCCCGCAGCACGGGGAGGGCGAGCCCCGCGGCACCCGGGAACGCCGGCCGGGGCGGGAGGCGGGCGGGACCGAGCGCCTCCCAGCCCTGGGCGCCCTGGGCAACCCGGCATCGGGGCGGGCCGGCGTGGCACTCGGGAGGCTCCGCCACTGGCCAGGAAACTTTCTCGCCCGCGGCCCCCGCCACCGCCCCCGGCCCGCCCAGCCCCTCTGCCCTCCCTCCCCGCGCCGCGCCCTCGGGCGGCGCCCTCCCCTCACCTGGGCGAGAGCGGTGCCGGCAGCGTGGCGGGGTTGCGCTCCATCGCTGCGGCGGGGCGGGAGCAGTCGGCGGCGGTGACAGCTCCGCGCTAGGTGAGCGCCGCCGCCACTGAGCAGGCGCGGAAGCGGGCGGCCTCCGCGATGATGTAGCCCGTGATGCGCAGAGCAGCCGCCGCCGCCACCGGCCGCTCCGAGCCGCCGCTGGGCGGGAAGGGAGGAGCCGGGCGTCACCGCCCCGCGCCGCCTGTGGGACGGGACAGGGCGGGGCGGGGCGCCGTGGCCGTGGTGGCTCCCAGCCTGGCCACTGGGGCGACCCTCCGCTGACCGACACCTGCTGCCCGCGCTGCGAGACCCGTCGGCGTCCGCTTGTCACTGCGTCTTGCCGGCCCCTCGGCGGTAGTGGAGGACGAAGCTGCACCCCCGCCTCGCTGCCCCTGCAAGGGCCCGGCTGGTGCCCCACAGCCGGGAAAACAAAGCGCTGAGGAGTGGGGCGCCACGGCGCTCCCCGGGCAGCGCCGGCGGTGGCAGTGCCTTTGCTTCCACTCGCAGAAGCTTTCTTGGCCGTAGCACAGGAGTCGCCGTTTTTCTGACTCCTGATGGTTAGCTACCAGGACATTGTCGCTCTTTCCTGCCAGTTGGCAAAAAGCAGCTTCCCCAGGAATCCAATTTTGTCAAGTGTTTGGGTCAGTTGGAATATCCTTCTTCTTGCCCAACTGGACTGTACACCCTGCAAATGGCGTGTAAGTCTGCGAGTTCCTACCTTGACATCAGCTGCCTCTGTTTAACTAAGTATGGAGCCAAGGCCTTGCTGGACTCCTGTTTTGCAAAACACTTAATATTAACACTTTACATTAATACATTGAAACAGTCAAGCCAGCTAAATTTGTGTATTTATTACCAGTACTAGTATTATTCCGTAATTGTTGCTCAACACTTTGAAGTGGTGAGGATGCCTTAACTGGAAGGTGAAAGGGAAGAAAGCAAGAAAGACGGTGAAAAGAGAAGATTTAATGATGGTGACAACAGCCAAGCCCACAGCATCCCTTTTCCTGTCTACAGAGAGAAAAAAAGACAGCATGGGCAAGTTACCAAGTATCTGCCATAAACTGGAGCTAGTTGCAGGGGTGAAATGTATTTACAGGACTGGGGCCAAAACATTCTGCACTATAGGATCAGCTTGAACATTCACATCAATACCACCTTAAAGGAATGAAGCAGCCCAAACTTCTGAGCTAATAAATCAGCTGTCTTAAGCCTGTATTTACTGGGGATTTGGGCTGCAGATACCATAGCTTCCCTACCCTAGTAGCAATCCTATATATCCATGGCCTGTGTGAGCTCAGATGTTACACAGCTTGGATACTTAGCTGGGCTACCCTACAAATCATAAAGATCACATCTGCCGTTGTTGCCAACAGGTGAGACTGTAAACCTGAGGTTTGGGAATAGCACCTGAGGGTGCTGCTTCTGGCTTTTCTAATTTCTTGTCTGCTTATCTTGGGCAATCACTTCATCACTTGCTACTACAGGTTCCTTGACAGCATTATGCCCTGCCCTTAATGGAAATCACATAATACCCATGGATGAAATATATTGTTTGAGGTTCACACACTATTATTTTGGGTTGTGTACAAATTCAGAAAGACTCACTTTTGAGGCCCAAGGCAAAAGCCTCAGCCCTCAAGATTTTTCAGTCATTAAAGCTAGTAATGGGATTTTTCTGGGAAATGGAAATTCAGGAGTGCACCTGGGGAGAAAAGGTGCGGGTAGCAAGTTCAGCAGGATGAACCTGGCACTGTGGTTGGGCTGGGGAAGTGGTAGAGGACACTTGTTTGGGACAGTCTGTGAGGAAAGCAGCAGGGTGGTCTCTTGCTTGAGGCCCTGCAGAGGTTTGCTTCTTATTCATGTTAATTCCAAGATGCAGGGATCTGGGTTGTTGGGTTTTTTCCTTTGTCATTTTCCTCTGTCCTTTGCAATGAGGGCCTATAATCACCACTTACCTGATTACTATTTATTCTCATTTTCATCTTGGACTTCCTATCTTGTTTCTTATGAACCATTCAGTTTTCTTTTTGTAGTTTTCACATTGTCTAGATGTGAAAGGACAGAAACTGCAGAATAGATAAGTACAGAGATTGCAGAAGGAATCCTGAATAACAGGCTGTTAGTGTCACCTGAACTTGGTGGTTGGGTAAGTTTCTTTTCCAAAGCATAATTAAAACTCCCTCAGGCACTGATATTTAATTTTTGGTTCATTTATCAAATTCTGAAAATGAAAATGGGAGAGTTTTGAGAGACAAGCAGCTGCTGGCAGGCGTTCAGGTGATGTTACCTGCTGGCAGGTTGGTTCCACAGGCTCTTCATGGTGATGGGATGGACTTTTTGTCTCAAATTACAGAATCAATCAGGTTGGAAGGGATCATAGTGGATCATCTGGTCCAACCTCCCTGCTTAAGCAGGGTTTCCACAGAATTGTGTCCAAACAGTTCTTGAATATCTCCAGTATGGGAGACTCCACAACGTGTCTGGGCAACCTGTTCCAGTGTGTGGTCACCTGCACAGTAGAGAAGGTCTTCCTCATGTTCAGGTGGAACTTCCTGTGCATCAGTTTCTGCTTCTTGCCTCTTGTCCTGTTGCTTGGTACCACCAAGAAGAGCCTGGCTCCATCCTCTTGTCACTCTTGCCCTCTCTTCTCAAAGCTTAACAGGCCTCCAGCTGCCTCAGCCCTTCCTCTTAAAGAGATGCTTCAGTTCCTTAATCACCGTTGTTGCCTCCACTGGACCCTTTCCGGGAGCTCCATATCCCTCTTGTCGTGAGGAGCGCAGAACTGGACACAGCCCTCCAGATGTGCCTCACCAGGGCTAAGCAGAGGAGCAGGACCACTAATCTCGACTTGCCGGCAATGCCCTTCCAAATGCACGCCAGGACACCGCTGCCCCCCGTGCCTTTGCCCTTGTGTTTCAGGAGGTCCAGTCCATGTCGCGATCTCCCCGCAGCGCCGCTGCTCCTCCCGCCCGGCAGGGGGCGAGCCGCCGCCGAGCGCGCGGGCCGCTCCACTTCCGCGTGGGCGGGCGCATGGCCGGGCCTGGCGGCGCGGCGGGGCCGGCAGCGGCCCGGGAGCTGCTGGACGTGCGGCGCGGGCCAGGTGAGTCCGGCCCCGGCCCGGCGAGTCCGGCCCCGGCCCGGCGAGTCCGGCACCGGCCTGCAGCCAGCGGGGGCTCGGCTCGGCCAGGTAGCCCGAGGGAGGGGCTCGTCGGGCCGCCGGTGACCCACTGCTAATTGCATCCCGCGTGTATTGATGAGCTGCCCTCCCGGGGAGGGGTAATGCGGAGTAAATAAGCGGGGAAATCCACGTTAGGCTATGGGAAGTCGTAAGGATGTTTTTTTGAGAACGAAGAAGAAAGTTAAAAAGACAGAATGCTGCCCTTTGGTACCGGGCGGATGGCTCCGTTGATGGTCATAAGGAAATGAGGGTAATTAATGCCGAATCCCCCGGAATGCGTTTGGGTTTTCCGGCGTTGCTGCTGCCCGCAGTTAGCGGAGGTCATTTGCACCGAGATTTAAATCAGTGCGACTGGCACGCCTCGGCTCCCACTTCACCGTGCCTTGCAGAGGGGAATTAGAGGTTGTTTTTCTATGCGTTATAACTCTAGCTTAATCAAACTTTTTCTCAAAAACAGCTTAAGGAACTTCAACTTAAACTCAAGGAGTGTGTGAGAGGTGACCTGCAGGCTGAGATCCCTGGCCTATGTAGCCCAGTATTTCTTCCAAGAGCAGCAAAAGCAGATGGCAATTAGGGAGAACTTGTCAGCTTAAGCACTTCAATACTCATTTGTTTATTTGCAGGGCTGGAAGACATTTTGCTGATTAATTCAAAATGTAGCGGGAAGAAGGCCACAACTTTACAGACGGTTAAGGTGCCAAGGAGCAATGGTAAGTACGGAGAAGCTTGTCCCGGGAACTGTGTTAAGTAGTAGGTAACATTTATGACACAACTTTTGCTTCCGTGCTTTCCTTGAAAAGGGAGAAGCTTTTGTGTTCAGTTTCAAGAGGTGGTAGGTCCTCCTCCCATTACAGTTTCATGTTCCACTGGTGAGTCACATAACTGCTACTGCAAAATTAGATTTTGCAATGCTAGATGTTACAGCCCTAAGTTTTAGGGACAGATTGTTCTTTCCCAGTATGGAGCTGTTGCTTGGGCTTCTTATCTCTTTTTTAGAAGTAATTTCTCAGTATGGTATATTTGTTGTATAAAAGCATTTAATTTAAAAAGGACTTCTGTCAAATTATTTTATGTTTTGTGATTGAGCTGAAATTTAAAAAGATTGTTACATGAAATTCTTTGTTGAATAAAAGTCTCTACAAAGATGACAGTGTTTCAAAGATAGCTTATACCTGTTAGATCTTTGTGGAGCTCACCTGAAATAGTACCTCTTCTTAAAGAAAGAATACTAGTGTTCGGCTCATCTGCATGTGTGGAGCAGTTTATTTGAAGAAATTCTGGAGGTGAAAATATTGTCTTCCTCCAAGGAAAGGTTAGGAGTGTGATTCTCCTAACTCCATTGATTACATTGAAATTCTTGAGAAGTCCCACTGGACCTGTAGAGGACAAGTGCTTTATACTTCAACCTGGAGCTTCCATCTCTCTTCCACCATCTTAATTTCAGAGTTTCTTTTGTTAATTATGTTGACCTTTCATTAGTCTGTCATGGCATCTGCTACAGCTAATTTTTCCATCTTCTTTGAGACCTTCAGTCTATACTTAATTATTGTAGACAGTTGGAAATTACAGTTGAAATGGAATCTGTTATAAAGGCTCATATCTGAGGTATAAATGTGAACACTAACGAGCATCTCTTTGACTTTACAATTGTTTCTTTTCAGTTTTGGACCGAGTACAGAGCTTTTTACCACAGATGGCCCAGGCAAATGATGAGCTCAAAAGAAAAATGGTAACAGTACCTGCTCATCAGTTTGATATTGAACATCTAGACAGTGAAACAGAAAAAGTTATAGAAATGGTAAATACATTTTTTGTAATTTTAACATCAATCTAGATGGGACTAAAATAACTCTCTGATCTTAGAATGAGTAGTATGATAGATAAAGTGAAGTCTTTACCATTTTCTGTGAAGTCTTTGCCATCATACTTGCAGAATTTAATCATAGGGGATAAAGTAGTCTAAGAACGGAATAAGACATGCTTTTGAATCTACAACTCTGAATCAAAAGTCACAAATTGTGTTTTGAATGTCATCTAGGTGATTATGTTTAGAAACTGGACTATATAAGTAAGCTATAACTGAAGGCTTTAGTGTAAGAGTAATAACTGGCTTTCAGCTCTGCTCTGTTGTTATTTTTAGGAATGACTAGATCTTGGGTTTAGAAAAGTTGTGTTGTTGTGATCCTTTGTTGCTGGCATTTGTCTGTTTATTTACAGTCACATAAATATTTTATTTCTGGTTTTAACTGAAGTGCTGCAGCCACGTGTTTATATACGAAAACTTTATTTTGAAGGTGATATATGAGCATGACCCAGCCAAATGCCTTCTGGCTAAGCAGACCTCAAAAATTATTGCTCTGTATATGGATATATGAGATCTCTTTAAAAAATATTCTGGTGGTTTAAACTGCTTGTTATTTTAGCGTAGTTGTAGTGCTCTGAATACTACTACTGCATTGTAAGATATAAAGTATATTAACATATATATATATCTACATGTGTTTGTATTTTTGTCATTACCCCTTATACACTAAATGTCTTAATTTGAATTTTTTACTGAAAAGTACTTTTGATTCCTGCTGCTTGTCAGTTTAAATACCTCATTTAGACAATCTGAGTTCAGCTATTGGCTCAGTTCTTTCTTTGATAGTGATATAAATATGGCCTTAGATTTCCTATAGGCCAGTAATATTTATGAATCTCTTCATGATATTTGTAAAATCCTAGGAAAACCCAAAAGTCTTTTTTATTGTGGTTGTGATTTTCTTATGGTAGCAGGCTGTTTAGTATGTTCACCTTGTTTTACTCCAGTGATAGAAGTGCTGCAGCGTCTGTGTGTATGTATATACATATATGTATGTAGTATATATAATGTGTAAACCAAGATATTTTTAAATTTTTTTTCAGAATGTGGCTGTAGTTGAACTGAGTGATTCTGATACAGATGAAGAACTGCTGACTTCAGAAGATGATTTGGAATCTGATGAAGATTACTCTGTAACTGATGAAGTGACAGTAGACAACATTAAGTTTCCTAAACAAAAGGGAGAAAAGGGCAAAATAGAAATTTTGGACAGCAAAGCAAATTAGTAAATCTATTTTATTTTACTTTAAAAAACCCCAAACCAACCAAATCATGTTTTCTTGCTTTGAAGAGTTGTCCCTTAAAACCACTTTGTTTCCCAGTGTAGCATCTCTCAGGATCCCGTGAAATGCTATAGTTTACACGGTGGAGAATTCAGGATCCACTCATGGCTGGGGAAGGCTGGGTTTCTGAAGAATTAAGTGCGATTTTATTCATCAAATAACAGGGAAATGCACTTCATAGTAGATTACACCAAGAAAACAGCTAGAGTAAAGGGGCACTTGAAAGTTGAAAATTCTTGTTCTGTTGCTTTGTTGAAGAAAGACTTTTTTTTATAGGAAGATAGAAGTTTTTGCTTCAAGGGCAAGAAAGAATTAACTAGGAAAAAAGCTTTTTTGTTCATATTCCATGTATTGTGAAGTATTATGTACACTCTCTTCACTATTAAACATGATCTTTAAGTACCCTAGAGGTACGTCTACATTGCATTAAAGGCAGTCACTGCTCAACACTGGAGCAGTGGCTGAGCTGATTTCCAGCTGAGCCAGCCTGGGTAAAGACAGCCATGAGCAGAGAGTTCAGCAAAGGGTTACTAAGTACTTACCCTGTGTGCCTGCACTGGGCTCCACACCAGCACAGGGAGCTTACAGGCTCCTCTGGGAAACCTTTGTGGCTGTGGTGCAAACACCCTCCATACTCAAAGGATCAAAGCTGCTTCTGGGGTGTTATGATGGCTTTAAGCTACACTTCTCATCCCCCAATTTCCCTGCCGCTTTTCTTTTCCGATCTCCATTTTGTTAACTCTCACTGACAGAAAGATGAAATGGTGAATTTTCAGCTGGCCTGTACTTAAGTTGGCTTGACCCAATTGTGAAACCAGAATCAGTGAAAGTGTGTCCCATTTATACTTACCCCGGATTGATCAAATACAGTGGTATGTGCTATTATATTTACTTCATAGATCAGTCTGCATTTCAGAAGTATCTGTCATGCTCCTGGATGTCACTGTTTCTTAAAGAACTTTGTATTTTCTACATAAAATTTTCTATACTGTATTTGCTCAAATATTAAACTTAATGTCTTGACTTGAAACCTGCAGTTATTTATAGAATTTATTCTGAATCCTGTACTTCAAGTTCTAGTTTTAATAGCTGTTTCTGTAGTATTTGTGATAAGAAATAACAGGGGTTCTAGTCTTTTTTTTTACAATGTGACTTAAATATAAGATGGAGACATGATTTACTGATTAAACCATGGAGTATTTTAGTGAAGGGGAAGGATGGGGATCAAAGAAAAAGACTGCTGCCTTTAATAGCAGCCCACAGATAAATGAAGCTTTGGGTGTTTTTGCATTCTAAGAGCAAGGAGTCTTAACAGGCTTAGTTAACTAAGGTCTCAAGCTATAGAAAATTTCTTCCAAATTGAAAAAAATTTGAAAGCCAACATCTGACCCTGGTCATTTAACAAGGCATTTTCCCAGAGATTAAAAAGAACACAAATTTGTGAAATACAAAGTAATAATCATACAGTATGAAACTGATTACAGTCCATGTGCACAGACACAAAATGTGATTTTAATCCATTAATGTAACCACCTTTCAAACTGCAGGCAGATCACACATTCCATAACAACAAAAAGGTAGAAAATATTTTCAGTAACTTTAGCTTGATATGCATAGTTTAACACCAATATTGAACTCTGTATGTACTGTACAAAGATCATAGTAAGTGCACTTCCTTGCATTGATTTACTTATGGCACAAAGGTTTTCTGTACTGCTGAAAAGTCACCAGAGCTGAGTGTTTAATTGCTACCATAAAACCTGAACTGGTTTATAGCAAAAATGGCATAATCAGTATATTCTAGTTCAACTTTGGAAGCCTAATGACTAAGGATTTAAATGATCATGTAAACATTATGCCACAGAAATATGAAGTAGGTATGTGAGAACTTATTCTTCAGTTCTATTTAAAACAGAAACTGAACCATATTCTTGGGGTTTTGGTGGGGGGAGGATGGGGGGAAATTGTGCTACCAACTGTTGCTGCTACATAATGTAAATAACTTCAGGGAGATTTCCAAAGCCATTGTCTGTCTGACTAAAATCTGGACCTAATTTATAGAAACTTATCCATGGAATGAGTATTTTACTCTGTTTTTTTTTGGTTGTAGCACTGCAGACAGCATACCCTAGGTGTGGTATCAAGCGCTTCATGTGGTAATCAAGATTCAAACTCTGCTGAAAGTCTGCTTCCCAAGTGAAGCTGTTACTTTAATATTCCACAGTGATGGCTTTGGTTCTGAGATATTCATGAAGAGCTTCTTCACCTGTACAAGCACAATATTCACCTGTTAGAACAGCAGCTGAATGAATTTTGTCAGACTGTAACTATCATTAAGAAAAAATTTGAAACACTGTAGCCAATATTTGAGTCCTTAAGGAACAATGAAAACTAATTACCTTCCCACTGCGATTTACAGACCTAGTTTGACAAGGGGCCAGAACCAGCAGATGTGGAAGAAAAAGGAACTGGATTTAACAACCAGCTCCCCAAGCAGGAGCAGTCTTTAGATGGCCACTGGGGGCTCATAGCTGTATTTTTGAACTTTGCTTCTCTATTACAGGTCAGAGGTAGAGAAGCTGTGTGAAAATCAGTAATCTTTTTTTTCCTGACATCGTCACTCATTTTGGTTTCAGGAAATGTCTTTGGAGATTCCAAAAGCAATAATCTGTTGTATGAATGAAATTTGATTTTCCTTTTTTCTCTGCTATGAAGCTTGATCTGTCCAGACTTGCAAAGCTTCTTTGACAGAGCGGACTTCACTTTTCTAAAAAGTTGTTTTGAGAAGAGAATATTTTTAATGCATCTTTTTCTGTGTCTGTTGACAAATTTTGGTGACATTTTAAGGTGTAACAATGTTTCCCATGCTCTTACTTAGAGGAGACACCTCAATTAGCATTCTCTCTGAGGGAAAGAATATTTTGGCCAATACCATTGTTACTTGACAGCCTTTTGTAGCCTGTACAGAGCTCTGGAAAAGCTGTAATTTGTCTGCTCTCTGAGCAGTTGGAGAGCAGTATTATGTTTTATTTAGCAAATGTACAGGAAATGCTGAATGGGAGGTATTGAAGTGGGAATATTTAAGAAGGGAGAGGAATTGGGTTAAGGATTGTAATTCTTTCATTGATCAGGACTCTTGAGACAATAAATGAGGGAAGGAGACAGCTTACCTAAATCTTTCCCAAAGCCAGACAGCTTAAATCCACCAAATGGTGCTGCCACATCCGTTTTGTTGTAAGTGTTAATAAAAACTGTCCCAGCTTCTAGCTTTTCACTGATGTAGAGAGCTTTGTTTATGTCTTTTGTGAAAACTCCTGAAGCTAAGCCATATTCTGTGGCATTTGCCCGTTGCAATACTCCATCAACATCCCTATGGGGAAAAGAAATTATTTAATTGCAACTAGGTAAAATAAACAAGTGTTAGCAACCTTCTACCTTCAGGGTCATTGAAGCAACTTTTCACATGGCCTTTCTTCTCCAGTGAGCTCTTTTAAAGATGACTTATTAAGGACAAATCCGTGTGTCAATCTGACAGATCCATGGCAGTTCACACCCTTGCTTCAAGCTCGTGAAGCTCGTAACTTCACTTTTCAAAGGTTAATATCTACACTGAGAAATGCCACAGGAAATGTTGCCACTGTACAGCTTGGGAATTAGGGCAATACAAAAATGCCTGTAAAGCAGATGATGAATCACTTTGCTAAAATTTTGTCCAGCTTTACAAGTTAAGGCAGAATAAAAGCTGGAATTTAAACTGCTATCAAGACACAACTTTTCAGACTATTTCCAGAGTCTCATCTCATCTCATCTCCATACCGCTTCAAAAATCAACAGTAGTTTAAAACTTTAAAAAATTCAATGCAGTTCCTTTAAGACTACAGAATTTGTGGATGTGAAGGGTTATCTATGTGGCTGGTTCTTAACTTTATTATCAAACTGCAGAAGATGAAACCTGATGGAAATATTTATGTGAAGTTTCTATGTAGGGTTTTAATCTCATCTATATGTTAAATAATTCTTATGATCCGGAATGAAAGATATTAGAAAGGACAATTTACTAAATATACAGAGGAATTTTCATTTGCAACAGTAATGTGCCAGTGTTACACAATATACAACACTGCAGTCTTCTGTAACAGGGAAAATAAGTAATTCCACTGGGAAAAATACATATTTTGTAATTTGATCAAGCTGTTGCAATCACCACACAAACTTCACTAAAATGTTTCACTAAGTACTAAGTATTCAGATTGGTCTAACAAGATTTAACAAAATACTGTGTATGCTGTCAATTCTTCACCTTGGGTGAAAATGGTACAGTAACCAGATGACAACATACCCATTTTTAAATTTAGAGATGACCATCACAGGACCAAAGGATTCTTCCTGGGCGATATACATATGGTCTTCAACATCTGTAAATACAGTGGGTTCCATGAAGAAACCTAAAGAGAGGATAGAGCAGCGTTTTGAGCATGGTAAACGTGCTTAAGGGTTTGCTGTTGTCCAGGCCATTTCTGTCCCAGGCTTTGACATCATAAATAACTTGCAACTTGAAGCAGAAAATAGATATGAACGAACTATGAATGGAAATGCATCCACTTCAAGAGAAATGGCAGACAAAAGGGTAGAAGAACAGCCTGTACGTCAGTGACAACATGTGCTGTGCCTTGCCAGGCTGGGAGGTCTGCATGCCACAGCCCAGGTGACTCCTTGGGGGAAGACCCTGTACTCTGACAGCAGGAAGACAAGGTTACAGCAAGTCACAGAGGCCACTGTTTTATTTCCTACCCAACAAGAAGATAGATTGTAAGATCTAAATAAAGATCTCATACTTAATTTGCACAGCTTCTCATAATATGAGATTTGAAAGCTCTGTGGTATCATGGGTTTACCTGGTACTGTTCCCACAATACTGCAACTCCACAAAATACAGCTGAGACAATCATGACAGCTCTTGCATAAAGTGCAAAAGTTCTAAATATCTCCGTAAAGCCTTTTACCTGGTCTACGTAGTTGTCTTCCTCCATACACTAGAGTGGCTCCTTCTTTTACTCCAGTTTCACAGTATTGCAGCAGCTTTTCCAAATGTGCCTTGTGATTTTGCGGACCATGATCTGTAGATCTGTCAAGTGGGTCACCAATTTTCATCTTTTTTATTTCTTCAACCTATGGGTTACCCAATTAAAATGAAGTTATATAACACAGCAATATTGTTAAAGTGACCAGAAATTTGGAATGCTGCATTTTTTGGTGCTATGACAATTGAATCTAAGAAAATACTGGATTCTTAGATATAATGCTTCTCCCTTTTAAAAATTAGGCTTTGTCTTTTGTTTCATAATCTCTACTTACTTCTGAAAGTTTTTGATGCTTTGTTCATGTCTGTATTCTCTTCTGCTATTAAGACAGGCATTTAAAACGTTAACTTTTACCAGTGGTAAATGACTTAAGACAGTGATTTCCTGTTCTTAAGCAAAATAAATTAATTTCTCCAGTGGCACAGCATGGAGACTATTGCATTTTTAATAGCGACCTTTGTATTATTCTAGCTAGGCTTCCAATATTCCTTTTTCTTGACTTTACAGAAGCCTTCTTCAATCATATTGACCTGAGTTCAGTAATTATTTGTAATCTTATTTTCCTAGTCAAATATGATCTACCACTGAAGGTACAATATCTATTTAACTGCCACTTATCTGTGCATTACTGGTACAAATATCTCCCTTCAATGCTTCTTTTTAACCATGTAAGATGTTCCTGAGAAGCAGCACTATCATAAACAATAATGAGAAAATAGGCAATTGAAAATAAGAAACATAAGTGTCTATAAAACTAGTGGATCCTTCTGCCACAGTAAAACATATGCTTAAACTTTAGTCCTTGAATATCTTACCACTTTTCTAACAAACTCATCATGAATTGATTCTTCCACAAACAGCCTGCCAGCTGCAATGCAGTTTTCTCCTTTGTTGAAATACACTGCTCCCATACCCTGATCAGGAAAAAACCATAAATATTTATATGCATTTTGTTCAGTCTCCATTCTGTTCCCTTCGGTTGCATGCAGTGTTTGTGACCCCAGAATTTTAATGCTTTATGTTAAAGGATATCACCAATGCAAATTTATTTATGAACTTTGAACACAATATGGCTGGGTAGGGCAGGTGAATTATTATGATTGATAATTGATGATTGATTGATTGATTGATCGATCGATCAGTCAATCGATCGATTGATGAACTAAAAACTATATGGCAATAAGGAACTCAATTATTTGTTTTGTTGTAATTTCTAATGTACATTTCTTGTTGTACTGCCTTTTTGGGGCAGCATGAACAGTTATATTGTGCTGGCATAAAGAAATATGAGTCTGTTTTCTAACAGATCTCAAGGTTTTTCATGTAAAGGATCCCTGGTATTTTTTTTGGCAAGTCAAGAAGAATATTGCAGTACTGTGAGGATGTACCACAAAGGCTTTGAAGAAATTTTACTTCAAAGTAACATTACCATTTTTACAGCTCTGTCAAGTTCACAGTCACTGAATATGATCAATGGTGATTTGCCACCAAGTTCCAGAGAAACTTTTTTCAGGTTAGCAGCTGCACTGTAAAAAATAAAAACGGTCATATAAACCAAATTTTTAATATATTTTTCCATTATTTCTTTTTAATCATAACTAGTGAAAATGTATAAACCTCTACTGTCCAGTAGTGACTTCATAGAATTCTACATAAGGGTAAACAACCATATATAGTTATGCTTTTTCATTACTGCTACATGCACAACATATCTAGTAAGGTACTTCAGAACCAGACTAAGCAGGGTTTTATTTATGATTCTTTTGCTGAGAGTACCTCTTCATGATCTGTTTACCAGTTGGTGTTGAACCAGTGAATCCAACTTTGCGAACATCTGGATGTTCAGAGAGGTGCTGTCCCACTAAGCCACCTATCAGAGTGAGGAAAGCCGTGTAACTGGATGGTACATGGACAATTTTTACTATTCCAGCAGCAGCACTGTAACACAGAAGGAGCTTACACCACAAATCAAATACACTATCACATCCCTATTTATATTTGCAGCTTTATTCCTATGACTATGAATAAGCTTCACAATTAAGTGAACATGTTTCTCTGTAATATGGTCTTTTCCAGAGTGTTTGTGTCAATTGTGTGAACCTGTAAAGGGTGTAGGCTGACAGCTTCTACCACTAGCTAAAGCCAGATTTTTCAAATTCTCTTCTGGAAACATGTGAAATCACTGCATGAAAAGATGCAAGCCTAGTACCTGTGAACAGACCTATGTAATAGATCTTCAAAAAGGTGAAGAACTTCACCAGTTTTAGCATGACCTCTCCCAGAAAAATGATAAGTTCAAGTTTTACCTGAACCAGGCAGAATATTTATAACGCCCTTAGGAAATCCAGCTTTAGCTGAGAGTTCTGCAAACTTCAAGGAAGTCAGTGGTGTGACCTAAGTAGAAACATTTAGATTAGGTCTCCTGTTTTAAACAAATGGATGGTGATACCTTTTACATTCAATACATCTTAGTTTTGATAAAATATTCACCTTCTTACAGTACTGGCATAGTAGAACTGATGGCTTCTTACAGAAAATAATTAATTCTTGAAAATAAAATTAGCACCAGAGCAGAATTGGAGTCAATCAATACTTTGTATCGCCATGGCAATTTGTATTATTACAAGTGCACTTTCAAATATATGACACAGTCAACATATGACAGATCATCCTTTGGGTGAAATCTGCTATATTGCCTAAATCATTCTGCCTGAACAGGGGCATCTTGGCCATCTGCACATTTCTTTTTGCTCTTACCTGAGCTGGTTTGAGTACAAGGGTATTGCCTGCAGCCAAGCACGCTGCACTCTTCCATGCAAGCATCATCAGTGGGTAGTTCCAGGGGATAATAATAGCACAGACACTTCAGGTAGGGAAAAACAGGAAAAGATGACATATTTGATGGCAGCTTTTCAATGGCTTTTCTGCATGTCAAATCTCTCACTTAGAAGAAAAAGTGATACTCACCCGATTGGCTCTTTCTTGGTGAATGTTAGATTACGGTTTGGCCGGGCCTGGTTAATTGGAATTGTAGCACCCTAAGAGACAGAGGAGGGACAAATCTTCATACTGATTTATAATTTTTATTACAAATATATTTGCCGTGTAAGTATGTTTCAGAAAGCTACAGAGTAGGCTTCAAAACCACAAGCATTTTTGCATGAGGGAAAGGGGAACAGATGCTTCCACTGTATGATCTTCTACTGTGGATATTGTAATCAGGTCCTGATTGTCAGCTGGGTGAAATAACAGCACAGATTAAAAAAAGTATGGGAGAACATAAAGCAAGAGTCTGATGAACAAAAAATAAGCTGGATGATATTCTTGATTGGTCTTATATATACTGGAAGAAATTATCTTGAACGTGTGCCACATGTTCTGCCATCACACAAACTCACCAGCCTTGGTCAGACTGCAGCAAAGCACAAGTCTCTGCACTTACCTGCTTAATAAGCACAGTGACATTCTGCCCCATGAATAACTAAGAGCTGACCAAGCAAGTATATCCACTGTGACACCTCAGCTGATTTCTTCGCTATTTAGAGCCACATTCTAAATCCATATTCTCCAGCTGGAGGTGGACTTTCCTTTTGTATTAACAGGCAGACCCATTCTAGATAAAATTCTAATTTTGCTTTAGTTTTTGATTCCTCAGTAACTTTTTCTTTTTACTACTTTTTGGCACTGTTTCAGAAGAATAACAAAAAAGGAGTGTAGAGAAGCACTGCCATTGATAATTTCCTTTACATATTCACTTGCCTGAATTTTGTCACACCATCCAGCAAAGTATCTGAATGTTTGCACAGACATTCCAATATGAGTCTTCAGAGCTAAAGTGTAGACAGCTCCTGAGTCAATAGACTCTATTGTTGCTAACTCCTCTTGATGTTCTTCCATCAGGTCTGCAAGTCTTTAATAAAAATGTTTAAAAACCACATTAAAGGAAATGACATCTGAAATTATATTAGGTGTGGCAAAGAAGCATAATAGAAATAGCATTCCCACTAAATTTGGAGGTGGAGACACTGCTCCTTAATCTCAGCGAAGGATTGAACAATTGCCCATTACTCTGCAAATGTCTTCACACTGGCTGTAGTAGAAACTGAATGAAGACATGAACTATGCAAACTTACTTAAGATGTAAGTAGGACCGCAGTATTACTAAATTGATAATAACTGTCAGTGTCTCAAAAATACACCTGCACAGATTGATTCCTGTACTTATGAGGCACTACTGTTAGTTTAGTAATCCCCTGTTCAGGTCTGTTTGCGTCAATGGATTTTCACATTCAGTCTTTCACACTGTCTCATATGCATTAATGTTTTTCTTCAGCTTCCCTCCGTGAATTGGTACTCAGATATATAATCAATGCTCCCATGTGATTATAAGAGCTTAAGAAAAGTGCAGTTGATCCTGTAGAGAGTGTTCAAAACTGGGTGTGAAACTTGTGGAATTTTTCCGTTATGTAAATTCTGGCCATTTAAAGCATTTGCATCTATGTGGAAAAATGCTCTTTAGTACCTGTTTTAAGTGTATCTTGGAGACTCAGCCACAGGTCAGGGTGTTGGCAGTGTTGTTCAAGAGAATGGATTAGGGCATGTGAAGGGCAAAGGAGAAGGTTCCATTTAAAGTGTGCTTAATATTTTCTATTAATGATTCCTTAAGACAAAGCAGCAGAGCTAGGAGCTTTAATGGCACACACATTCTCTTTGATTCAGCACTCAAAATCTCCAGTTTCAACAGAGGCCTGAGAAGAAGGGGCCTTATTTTAATTAAGGTGGTCCAGAGAGAGCTTTTATCCACTGGGAATGGTTTGCAACATAAACACTCTGTTTTATCCTAAAAAATGAGTTCCCTAAGCAAAGCTTTTAATCCAGGGATAACCAGCCCAGTGTAAGGGAACTGTATTTTCCATATAACTAATACACTTATTTTTGCAAATCTTCCAAGTCTAAAACAGAGCAGCAGTTTTCACACCTTAAAATTTTCTCTTTAGGTCAGAGTTAACTTGGTCTCTCAAGTACTCTACATTCCTGATACAAATTAAACACAAGTTTACGCATGCCTTGAATATGTGCACATTTGTGAAAAACGTAAGTGACCAGGTGTATTTAATGTTCAGTTCTGACTTGCCCATTTTCTCTTGTGATGACTACTAACTGTGCAAGAGTCCTGCAGGCCTTTTTCCATGGCCTGGTCACATACTTAATAAGATAAGCAGATTTTTTCGCTTTGCTTTCATTCTTTTTTGCTAAGATTCCTGCAATGCCTTGTAAAACGTGTGGCATTTTTTCAGGAGAAGCAACCTGAAAAAGTTGCTTCTTTACTTATGTCTGCTCATTCATTTGCATGTTTAGACCTGAAAAAACATTGAAAGCTTTTCATATAGCCCACAAAAGAGGTTTTCTTTATAGGGAAGCTCTGATGCTTCTAGTCACCTGAAGTTTGCAAGACAGTGTTCTCCCTGTGCTTGGGAGGGGCATCATACTGCATATGGAGAATCTATAATACTTGGGGTTTCTTAGCTGCCTCCTGTGTCACACTCACACTATCTAGTCCGCATTGCCATCTTTCTAAGATCACCTCTACCCCTTCAAGAATCAAAGCTCACCATTAAAATAGCATTAATTCAACAAAACCTCTGCTTATCTTCTGAACCGATAGCAACACAGCCAAAAATAAGAACCAGGCATTAACTAGACACGGTGAGACAGACACAAAAAAGAGATAAAAGTATCTCGGGTAAATGTTTGAATTAGCTTAGAAAATTCCTGCACACGACAATTCTTCCTCTACAGACCATAATCCATCTCCTGCAGTGGGTCTTTAGCCAGATGCTGGCATATGATCCTGGAAAAATCTAGCATCAGTTACAGTCTACTTCAAAATTAGTGGCAATGTAGGTGTATATTTACTGTTTGTAGTGCACATGCAGGCAGGCTTAGCACGGTCAAATCTCTGCCTACGTAACTCAGGTAGACTGTTTTTAAAGGTTAGCCTCACTTATATGGAAGGATGGGGGTTTACAAGGGACTTCTCAATCTTTGCAACAAAACTCATATAGATTAAATGAAGACATCAAGTATTTAAAATATATTTTGCTCAAATTCTTTGCTTCCATTCATAAATAATAATGAAAGGTTGGCAGCAGTGAGAGACCACAAGTTCTCTGACACAAGAAAGGTTGGCAGGCTAAGAGCTGAGGCTGGTACACTGAAATCAATTGGGGTGAAAAGATGGCTAGTCTGGATCCTCTGACAGTGGGATTATGAACATACATCACCTTCAGAAAATGTATACAACAATTCTTCAGAGAAACAAAACAAGTTTTGAGGAAAGGACACAAATGCAAGCTGTCTTGTACACACCTGTACATGAGTCGCCCTCTTTCCCTTGCATTCATCCTCCCCCATTCACCATTTTCAAAAGCCTCCTTTGCTGCTGCCACTGCCTTGTCAACATCAGCCAGTGAAGCAGAAGATACACTGGCTATTACCTGTGCAAAGGTAGCATTGTGTTAGCTCAAAAAGAAACATTGGGATAGAGAGTGTTACTCCTTCCTCCCAAACTTCTAGAGTGGGTATAAGCAAACACTTAATATCCTTGTCTGTGGCAGTTGTCATGGGAAAGCCAGGCTACAAAAAGTTTAGACTTTAGATGGCAGGATTTGGAGGACACTGCAGGGAGACAGATTCTTTAATCTTTCTTTTTTTCTTAAAAGTAAGGTGCATGGTCCCACTGGATCTCACCCTCTCCATATATAGAACCAATGTGGTATTACAAAACCAGGAAGTCTTTATGTGTGGTATCACAATCTAATATCTCAACATGCTAAAACAACTCCCACATGTTCCATTTCTAAGGAATAGAGCTTCTGTTATCATAAACCACCATAAACACACAGTATTTTATGATGATTGTGTTCTAAATACACACATTGTAAATCCTAGCACAGAATGGTTTTGACTTTCATTCCATTCTATAATGAGTTTCAGGAAAAGTATCAGAATCTGACTTTTGATGATACTGAAATTTTTGTCATTGATTTCAGGAGACTTCATTTACTCCAGAATTAAATGGACATGGACATCAGAATCACTTCTCTTATTTATAATTCACAGTTATGATTCCTTCAACCAATATTAGGTAGTTCAGGACTAAAGTGCAACAGTATGTATTTTCCTATTGAAAAGTTATTTTTCTTACTGGGAATTTAAAGGGACATTTTAGTGTCAAAATTACCCTAAGGTATCAGATTTATAAAAAAAAAAGTAAAAAAAGAAAGAAGTTCATTACTGACAGGAAATATATGAAATATCCCAAAAGAAAGACTTCTTTAGCAAATAAACTCCAGCAATTTCTGGAGTTTAGCAAAGCTAAACAAGAATGAAATCGAGGTAAAATGTTCAGCTGGGTGTGAAAAGTGATGCAATAATTGAAGTAGAAGTAGGTTATTTTTGCTTTACAGCTTGACTCAAACGGAAAAAATTGTAGAATATGCAAAATGTAAAGTAAATTGAAACTTGAAATTATTTCTAGAGGTTGCTTAATTTAGTATATTTTAAAATTAAAGTTTTAAAAATAAAATAAAGTTTTAAAACTAGCAATATTCAGGTGATGCTTCAGATTTTTTAATAGGGTAAACCAATGAAATAAACTGGTATCAATCATATTTAGAAATTACTTACTGATCCATCTGCTGGATTTATAGTGTCATATGTTTTTCCATCATCAGCATCTATAAATTTCCCATTTATGAAACATTGGTATGGCATATTCACAGTCATGTTGTTCATATTTTTTGAAACCTGGGTGAAATAAAAAAAAAATTATTTTAAAATTATAATAACTAATATTTTAATGTAGCTTAACAAGCTTTTGATATCTGCAGCCAATACCCAGACACATTTTAGCCCATAAATGTGGCTGTTAGAAGTAAAATGTAATGGAAGCCAGATACAAATATATAGACATTCGTATAACGAAGTAGTTCTTTGCTTTCCTACTGCATCAAGCAGTCTAATAAAATGCATTGTCTGCCCTCCCCTAAAACCCAGGAAAGACTAAGCAACAATGCAAAATTAAAGGCCTTACATAATCAATGACTAACTCTTCTTCTTTGTCTTCTCCTCTGAGTTTTCTGACAGCCATCTGAATAAAGTCTGCAAACTTAGTGGCCATATACACATCTTCATTCTGTAGCTGCAGTCCACAATGTTTCTGTTTGATCTCTTCTAGCATTCTAAAGATTTTGATGAAGGAGTAAGTTTAATTAAAAATTAAAGAATTCTCCAGATAATTGAATCGTTAGAAGGGCAAAAGGGATCAAAACCGGGCCTCGGTTTGTATGCATATGAATATGTGTGTGTTTCTCTGACAAGGGCACGGAAGTGATGCATTTTCCTGAAGTTTGTTGGTTTAATTGTGGATGCTATGAAAAGGAAAATGTCATTTCTGGAATACTCTCAGTAAAACTTTTAAAAATCAATTACTAGAAGATATTGATATGCAATTGGAAAATAGTATTTGGGACTACTTCAACCAAAATATGGAGGACACTGAGCTTGGTAGGTAACCAGCACAATAATAATTTTCTTTAAAAATGCTGGTTTAATATTATGGTCTGTGCTGCAAAAAGAAGGCAAATGAGGTGACCCAAGCCATGAAAAACTCAGTCCATCTTTACGCATGGGCTCAATTCTTTCTGTGAAAGGCTTCTCTTTCCTTCTGGGGAGGTCTTTGCTCAGGTTCCCAGTCAGTCCCCTGGCCTGGAGATACCTGTGGCTGCATGCAGACAGGTTTGAGTATCACCATGCTCCCCTGGGCATGATGTTCCTGAAGTTATGGGAATTTTCCTTCAGTAGAAAGAGCAGGATTACAGCAATATCTCATAACTTTGAGAGAAGAACTCTACATGTTTCCAAGGTAAGAAAGGGAATATTAAGAGTATTGGAAAACATAGAGGGATTAGTTTTTTTAACACCACTGATTTAAATGCACCATGACAACTTTTTTTCATTAACTTTGGCTTTACAATTTTCCTATTTTGAATATTCCTACCTGACAACATGCATACCTGACAACATGCATAGAGGATGCTCCAGATTTAAAGAAGTCTGAGGAATCCTCAATCACAGGAACATTGCTTAAAATTCCCTTCCAAATAGCCTAATAATACAGAAAAATAACAGAGGCAATCATGAATAATCCTCTAATAGCAAAAAGTATTTATCTAACTGTATTTTCTATAGTATTTGTGCCTACAACATATCTAATTTCAAAGGTTTCTAAAACATAAAGTTATTCTAAGAGGGTCTAAAACAGTCTAGAGACATGATGTCAGACAAGAAATTTTTCAGTATAATTAGATTATCAAAATATAGTATTTTGTCCATGGTAATTTTACCCAATCAGGCAAGAAACCTAAATGGTGTAATGCTAAAACTTTTCAGGCCCATCTTTAAAAGATGTTTTATCCCCTAAATAATAAGTTCCCATTGCATTACAGAATGTGTCATCAGTATAGGCAAGGACAGCCTGGGGCACTTTATGAATGGATTGACAGTATTTCAGGCACCTGGCCAAGGCTGATAAGTAGTTTAAGCTGCATGCATGAGATGGAGAAATAAACAGTTCAATAACTCGTAATGTAATATTTCAATTAATTATAACTGAGTTTCACAGCTAGCGGGAGTGTCATCAACTGATAATTTTCTCAGTCATTCAATAGCTCCAGGCAGCATTTAGGCTGCTGGCAAGCAGGTTCAAGGTAATCGTGAATCAGCAGCTTAAAAAATTAGTACATGAAGCTTCCTGACCTGTGCCAAAAGTTAATAACCCTGCAGCAGAATCAGCACAGGGGAAGACATCTATGATTCATTTGCTCTGGCACAAAACTTTAATGATAAATGATAATTTAATGATAATGATGAATGATAAGCCCCTGACACTACAGAGGGATGGATTTCAGGAGAAGGCAGAAAAGTTCCTCTCTGGCTATGAGAGTTTTCTGCTCCAGCTGTTCTCATCCCTCTGGCAGCCAGCCCCTTGTGTGTGGTTGTGGCAGAAGCGCACACAGGTATAGTGAGAAAACTGCTGCCTTTTGCTTTCAGAAGGCTGTTTTGAGACTCCCTGGAGCTTGTCCAACAGGCCCATTCTGAGCGCATCCTTGTGATGAACACCACCATGAAAAAAGGATTCCAAGAAATGTCCGAGCCTGCCAATGTTGAAAACCTCACTTCTATGAGGTGAAGCTCAGTTTGTTTTTCCTCACCCCACCATCATCACTTGTAGACATTTACCATTACCTGCACTCACTGTTTTTGTATCACTTGTATCTTAAAGAAAACATTGTAAAGTGAGACAAATACACCAGTGAATCCCCACCTGAATTAATGTCAATAACTAAACCTTCACCCCTATATACTTTGAGTACATTTTATCAAAAATTACTTGCATGACTAAACAAAAGATGTGCCTTGCCAAAAATAAGTATGTAATGCTTTTGTCTGAATAATATCCCACTGAAGCAGTTTAGTGAATTACTCTGATATCTTCTGCAATCTTTTTCTCTTCTTCTGTGAGTTCCAGGGCAGTTGTTTCATCAGCAGAGAAGTATTTAGATGCAGGGATCGTTTTTCCATCCTCAAATTGCAGATTTCTCACTAGTACCTGAAAAATAAGAGGATATGATTTTAAATTGCTTGGGAGGTAGCACATCCTTGGGTGAAGAGTTTTTAGGCATTAATAGGGTGATTGAAATAGTGAAATAAATGGCTGGCAGGAAAGCTGATATGATGCAGGCAATTTAGCACATGCCACTCGTACCTGTCTTTTAAATTCTCTCCGAGTAAGAACAGATTTTACTCCATATAGGAAATTACTATGGATTGAGTGAAAAGCAGAACATGAACGTCTTCTCTATAGGATGGTAGAGGAATTGATAAACTCCAAGTGAATCAGCTGTCAGTCGTTAGCACCTGGATTTATCTAGCTTGACAGTTCCACACTACTTGCCCTTCTCGCTAAAACTATTCCATCCATGCTTATGTTTGCCAGACTGAGCACTTACCATTTTCCCATCATTTCCAAAAACGACTAGACCATTCTTTGTCACAAGTCCTGGTCTTGAAGCACCTTTTATTGTCAGCTCTTGTCCAGCAGGCACTGAAGCATCAAGTAATGATGATCCATAAAAAGTAACCACCTAAAAAGAAATGTAATTAAAAACAAACAGGTTCTAAGTGTGCTGTAAAGTTCTAACAATTTTAGTGTACTGTTTTGAAGCTTTAATATAATAGAAATCAAATATAATTACCTACACATGAAAAACATGTTACAACATTTCTAGATCTTTACAACTCAGAACATGTAAAACTTTGCAAATTGCCTAAACCTGCAAAGCATCTGAGCTGTGACTATATGCATGCTGCAACCAGTGCAGGAAAGGGAGCAGCTTTTGACAGTGTATGCCCAGAGTGAGGGACCACTCACTCTATAAAACTTCACAGATTTATTTCTGCAAACTATCTGGGCCCAAATCTCCTTAAAATTAGACCCTCTGTTATTTCAGCAGCCCAGTGTTTCATTTTGCTGTCTATACTGTGATGTTGGCCACTGTACATGGGCTGTATTATACTGTAATGCATACCTGCTTCCCAAAATGGCTGGCACAGTTGGGTTCCACTCTTCATACCTTTGTACCATGTCTCTGGTTTTTTTTTTCAGACATTGTACTTATCTTTCTTCAAATTAAATGAATTCTGCTATTAAAAAACTCTTAACTACTGTGTTCTGTGTATTTCTTTAGGTGCCTGTTCTTGATACACACAAAACATAAAGTCATCAGATTAGAGCTAACTCCAGTGTAACAGCCATTTGTATTCACCTGTATGCAGATATCTTTAATTTCATAATAAAAAAGAGCCAAAAATAGAGTACAGATGAGAATAGTTTTCTGGTTTTCAGAGCATACCTGTCCATTTATTGTTGTCCATGCTCCAGGCACTTTATCATGCCCTCGAATCCAATTGTGCAAAGCTGCTGCAGGTTGGTCCCAGGAGATCTAGGAAATCAAGACATGCCAGGATGCACCACCACACCTTGCCAACCACAAACAAGATCATCTAATGCAGTAGGGATGCTTAGATAAAATAATTCTCATATGGGAATTCAATTACTCAATTAATATTTTTATCTGTTGTTTGTATGGCCTGTGTTATTTTTTGGCACTAGAAGGAAAGGTGCCAGAACTTTTTTTTTTCTAAAATCAACTGTATTTCTGGTAGAGAATTTCATATGGCTGTTGGCAAACAAAGAGAGTGATCTTGATTCGATGTTATATTCACAAGTATGGTGGCTTACTAAGAATCCACTGAAATTGCAGCTGCCTCTTAGCTGCCTGTACATGATCCCGAATAGGACACCAAGTTTCTAAATACATGTAACTGCTGAAAGGAAAATGGAACTTAACCTAGGGCTCTGTTACATGCATCCTAAGAGGTATTCCAGGAAAAAGAGGTGAGGAAACATCTCAGTTAAAATTCACATTAACTTCATATTGCTGCTACTGTAATCTGAATTAATAACTTTTCTAGTACTATGCACAAAAAAACAGTGTTACTTCACACTACCTCTGCATTTTCCTTTTTCTGGATCCCTTCATATGTTGCCCCTTCTTTAGGCTGAGGTATACGAGGGGCCTTACCATCAGCAATTAGATGTACAGCTTCCACCTACGTGAAAAAGTAAAAGATTTAATGCTAGCTTGGTTCACCTTTTTTTCTTCAGTCATACTTTGGACTGACAGCAAAATACTTTCTGCCACAAAGTGAATTGGTTTGGATTTTTTTAAACCTATTATTTCCAAACTCAAGGGACCAGTGCTGCCCTGAACAAACATGTGTGTTTCCTTGAGTCTCTTTGACAAAAGAAATAGCCTCCAGAATTTCATGAGAGTACCTAGTCACCAAACTTAGAGCAGCTGTCTGAATTATCCAGAACAAAAATGTCTCAGTATAATTGCATTCAACTTTTTCCTTTTCCTCTCTGCAAAAACTTATTTTTCTGCATTTAAATGGAGGAAAAAAAATCTCAATCTCTAAGGAGCAATGCTGAGTATTTTTTGTGCATTTTCTTTTATTCACTAAAAAAAATTACAAAAAATGACAAGCATAGAAAACCCAAAGCCAATCTATCAGAACTCTGAGCCTCAAACACCATACTGCCGTTTTTTATTTAAAATCTCACACTTAATTTTTTTGTTGCTGCTGAGCCTTTAAAAGATTTTGTCTTGTATGGAAAGACAAAAGAAAGACAAAAGACACATTCCAAACAAATTCAACTTCATGCCATCTGTGGAAACAGAATATGCTCTATCTGCTGTCAGCAACAAATATTCTGAGGTTGCATCCTCAGCTGTTGGGCAGCTGCACAGCTCAGTGCAGCTGTGCAGTCTAGGATTTGGCTGAGTATCACAATCTCTGTCTTTCCAAATGTGAACATCTTCTCTGTATTTCCTTTACTTTCAACCCCTTTTCCTCTTAAAAAGCTGGTATTTAGTACAGTTAAACGTACCATAGCCTTTATTCCTTCTGGGAAGAGAAACCGGTTATACAGGTCATCCACTGTATCATTTTGGCCAACATCACATTCTCGCTGTAGAAGTATTGGTCCAGTGTCCAAACCATCATCAGCCCAAAATATAGTAAATCCTGCTTTCTTATCTCCTTGAATTAAAGTCCTGGGCATAAAAAAATACTTACAGCAAATACAGAAAAAATTAAAGTAGTTAGGAATATCAACTCGCATGTTATACATTCATTTTCTTCAGGAAGATAGAAAAGAAAATCCTATCAATCTTTGCTATATTTTCACTGCTCACTTCACAGCCAGGAACCCACAGATTTGACACTGTTGATGTGTGGTTTCCACTAAGCAACATAGGAAATGCTGCAAGTGAACCCAGGCTGCCTCACATAGTTCACTGTGATAATTATTTTTAAAGTATTATTAATGGTAAGACAGAGTAAAAGGTGTGCAACAGTATGACAGAATTTGAAAGATGGAAGCATCTAACAGAATGTTATCTTAATAATTCATGATTGTTTACTGTAATTAGCTAAGCCTCATGGCTCATCTGTAGGTCAGCAAGGAAAGTACATTTGTCACACAGCTGAAAAGGAGTTAAAACTCAGAGTGGAAAATTATAAATATGCAACTGTTTAAGGAAAAGTTATTAACGGAATTAAGGCTTTCCAGCCAGATTCTCAGCTGCTGTGCATGAACATAGCAATGCTTACATGAGACCTGTGCTGATTTACCTCAGCTCAGAATCTGCTTCTGCATCCAAAGGGAACTTCAGCCACCTAAAATTTTGCAGTTCTCCTTTGGCATGTGTCTCAGAGTGATGGAAAATCAGACTGAAGTGTGTTTAGGGGGGAACCAGAAATGGTGAGAAAAATATTTCCTGCATGTTTTCAGCTATTTGTATGTATGCAAACTTCAATGCTATTTTAATACATATCTCATGTAGGTATTCCCTCAGCAGCCCATGTTGTAACAGGATTGTCTGAGATCTACAGGTATATACACATGAAAATTCATTATTAGTTATAAGCACTGAAATCTGCATTACTAAAATGAGTGAAGTACACTGATGTACATGTGGGATGAACAAGGGATGAACTCCAAAGACAACTAGGGAAGTTGTCAGGTATAACAGAAGTGAAAGCTTACAGAAGTTTGGCTAGCCCTCATCAGATCGTTCACACATTTAGCTGCAGCTCTTCTGGTTTTAATTATGTAAAAATTCCAAAAGAGTACTCTAGTGAGAAATGGATATCCTCAGCATGGAAAAGAAGGTTTTATAAGCAAATATCTCTGATGCTAAATAGGTGACAAGGTAAGAACTACTGTCTGCCCCCTCCTCTGTCCACCAGCTCCCTCCACAAAGGGCTGCTGGTAAAGAGTGGCAGCAGTTGGAAGAGACTGCAAAGGAAGTGAGTGAGGAACCCTCTGCACCCCAGGGCCCCTGTTTGTACCTGGTTATGTTTAGCCATGCCTAATTCTCAAAGGTTTTCTTGGGGATAAAGGGTCTGATCAGCACCAGGGCTGTAGTCACAATATGTGAAAGTAGTGATTAGAGCAAGGGGTCAGAGGGCGAAACACAAGAACAGTCAGTTCAAGGCCAAATCCTAGTTCAGTTTAAAGGCCTTGGGACAATGGCCTTTACTTGAGAAGGGCAGGAGCAAATAGATTCCTTTTGCAGAAGGAATATGCAAAATAGAACAAGACACAGTGATACAACACTGCAATACATTCCATTTCTGCAAACCTTTGCACTTGCTGAAAGAACTTACTGAAAAAGAGTTTATGTCTACACCTTCCTGTGAAATACATAGTGATGAACTTCTCCTCCATAAAAGCATCCTTTTAGAGTCCTCTAGATATGAGGTTGCACAATTTAATAACAAACTGCACGGAGTAAAAGGACCTCATTTATTTGGAAAAATCCTACTACTTATGTCTTTGCTGATTGCTCCCTGAATTTTGATTAGAATGAGCAATCATTCATTTTTCATCTTTCCATGTCTTTCATGGCTCAGCTAGTGTATGTCCTTCCCAATGACCTCTTTTTTCCAGTCTGAAGACTCCATCATTTGTCTCCAATCATGTGAAAGCTTGACCATCTTTCTTAGCCTTTTCTGAACTTAGCTAGTTCCTGTTCCAACTGAGATGCAGACAGTATTTAGATCACAGAATATTTTGAGTTGGAAAGGACCCACAAGGACCATTGAATCCAACTCTTGAATGAATGGATCCTTCCATGGAGAGTAATAACAATTACTTTAATACTGCTTATATACAGTCAGGGGGGTTTCCCCCTTGTGTCCATTGTGTAATGTTTCTTAACTTTGAATTTGACCTCTGATTTTCTTACTCTCACATTTACTCATTTACTATCACATTTACTCATTTGCACAGAAAGTGTACTCCTTATTACAGATTTAAATCAGAGTCATTGATCTAAAGTTTCCTGGCTTTCTCTTTTAGCCTTTTTAAAACTGGTATTGCTTTTGCTATTTCCCAGTCACCTGCATCAACATAACCTTAAGAAACAGAAACATTGCAAGTCATCTCAAATCTACAACTTCAAATTTGCTGAATTCCTGTGGTCCTGACTAAGAGTTTCTTATTCCTTCATCAGTTCATGAAAATGCCTTTTGCTCACAGTTCAGCTCAAGAGAATTGTTTTGACTTATTCTACACAAGGAAGGACTGTAGGATAGTAACATCCTTAAGCTCCTCCATCCTGAATACCAATACAGATTTCCTACTGTGGTATTTTGATAAAATGCCTTTGTTAAATCACACACCTCTATCACTTACATACCTCCCACCTTTAACATATTTGGAGGAATTGCTGGTATTACATTTTGTGCCTTAAAAATCTGGTTCTTTATTTCTTTTCTGGACTGTCTCACTCTCATTTTCTGCTGAGTTTATGCTATTTTACTTTACACACTTGGACACAACTGACATTTTTTGAAGTCTTTACCTCTCTAATAGTCTCCTCAACACCTCCGTTTAAGTATTTCAGCTTAGTACTTTTTCCAGGAAGGATTAAAAACAAAGCTAAGTATGCTTTTGCTTTGAATCCACAACACTGTGCATTCAGATAATCACCATGCTGCCTGTAAGATTCTTTTAAAATTGTTTCTCCATATTTAGATAATTTCTTACTGAATCTAGACACTGTGATGGTGTCATTTCTGTTGTCACAGGAGTGCCAGATTTGAGTCTATTGAGGCCATTATTGCAGTGTAATACTTTTAGGGTGAGATATGGTTTTTTTCTTGTGGGTTGTCTCTTCTACCTTCCACTCTGTGAAATCTTAGGGTCTGTATCAGACATTCCTGTGATAGTTATCAAGTGTTTGTAGGGATGAGCCACTAGGGCAGTGTTCTGCTTATGGAAACTCCAGACTGTCGTTTCTGGCATGTGAGTAAAATATATGAATGTGCAGCTCATACCACTGATCCTCCCAGTGTAACAGCTGAGCTCGCATTGGAAATAATAATGAATCACAGGTATGAAGTGCAGTTCATGTACCAAATAGTCAGCTGCTCCAGAGAAGTTCCTTCAGAGCATTTGCAAGTCAAAAGAACTGCAGACCAGCACCCTAACATGACAAACACATGGTTTTGATGCACAGAACTCACCAGTTGATTGCAGAAGCTCCTCGGTGGCGTGGTAGGATGGATGGATGGTAAATAATAGAGCCATGTTTTGGGCAGTCAATAACATCCATGGGGATAAACTGTGTACAGAATGGAAGGACATTTAACTCTGCTCCAACTGATTTGTAGGCTGCAACTACTTCCTTGATAGGCTTGCCTTTAGCTCTCCATTTGGGGAACTTAAAAACAGGAGTGCCGTCCTTCTCCGCTGCCAGGGCTGAGGGGCAAGAACAATATTTTTTTTTTCATTTTGTGTTAAAAATTCAAATCGGAGACATATTGCATGACAACTGAAGCAAATAATCAAGTATGTGGCCACAGAGTGCTCTTCTGTATGCTGTTTAAAAACCTTTGTGCTTGGATATATTTTATTAATTCTGTCTTTGATTCTCTTTCCTACATCTTATGTCAGTCTCAACTTTCAGTTCATTCTTATGACTTGGCTAGTAAGTACCAATGAGAGCAGAAAAGACAGGTATTCATACTTTACTTTCTCTTTTTTGTCTGTGAAATTGGATCTTGAGCTTGACCTGAAGCATCTTTAGCCTGTTGATTTAAGTCTTAGATAAATTCTTATTTAAATATTATTCCATGCAAGTTAGTGTATACTGAAGTTACTTTTAGAAAACAAAGACTGTAGCTGTCTGAGGGCACAGAAAACTTCAGGAAACACTTGAGACTTAAGCTTTTGAGTCATCTGGAAGTAAAAATAAATTAAGTTATCTAGTAATTTAATTTCATCCCCCCCCCCCCCCCCCCCCCAATCAGGAGAGACTGGACTAAATTAATCCTGTGGTTTTAGTTAAAAATAAATACATGATTGAAAGATTGAAAGATTTACTTAGTTGCATTTGTTAGTGTAACAACTGTACAAGAATACTTTATATAATGTAAACAAGTTCTTCTACATTGTATATAAACCTTTTATATAATGTAATCCAACCAGACATGGATAGTCAATTTTTCATTTTCTAAGCTAATAGTTGCCTTCTCTAATTCTTCCAAAGTGTGATTAAATATTTTAATGAGGTAGAGTTGAGAATTACATGCTAGTCAATGAACACCACAGCACTGGTAAGCAAAACTTATGTTTGATTCTTCCTTCATGAGAGTTCTGTAAAAAATTGACAGGACCATAACAAAACAAAAAAAACCAAACCCAAACCAAAAACCAAAACAACACAAAACAAAACAAAACAAAACAAACAAACCAAAACAAAACAAAACAAAAAAGTCCCCAACCAAAACCAAGAGAGAATTGAAACAGCTCATGGAATGTAGTTTTGATTTCAGATTATCCATAAAGTTATATTCCATTCTGGCACTTCTATTTGCTTATTATATTAACTCACTGTCTTTGAACTTGTGTCACTGAAACAAAAACCAAAGAAAAGTGACAATTCAGATGGTTCCAAATTAGCTTCTTTTCAATACTGGGTTCTAAGCACAATGAGTACAATTCTGAATAAGAAAAACTTCTTTCTTTAGTAAGCCTAGAAAATCTTTATGCATCTCGACAATGCAAAAAGGGAGAGCAAAGCCTCCTCCAACCTTCTGAATGTGTTTTCTGTAGTCCAGATGGAAGAGAAATAGGCTCTGCCGGTACACTGCCACATACAACTTGTCAAAAAGGGCAGAAAGCCAGGGATAAACAATCTTGGCTCAGTGCCTTGAGTGTCCCAGCCAGCACAGAGAAGCAGGTGACTGACATTCGCACTTGAATATAGGCTCAGCAGCTATTTGCTGTAAGATACAGATCTAGTTCAGAATGATTGCCTCTAGCGCGTACAGTCAAATAAGAGATCCAGATTAATTGTGGTTTTCCAATACCTTAATATACGGCCCTGCATGTTTAGAAACTACTTTAAAAGATGCTTTTCTAAAGTACTGACAAATGGACAAGGTTAAACTGGTTCTGGGACTGGTGATGTTAAAAGGATAGGTCTTGTACTGGATTTAGTGGATCAAAGGCAATATATGCAAGTCACTCCCATATAGATATAACCTTCTAATGAAAAGGAAAATTTGTTATGTACATCTGTAATTTTTACATTTGTATTCAGGTTACACTTACCCAAAGGATCAGCTTGTCCATTCTTGTCAGGCACGGTGAATACACCTACAACTTTATGTCCCTCTTTTCTCAGCTTGTTATAAACTTCTTGTCCAAAAATACTTTGACCTATAAGGGCTAGCTTTAGCTTATGTTGATAAGCCTGGTAAAAAAAATTAAAACAAAACATGTTGTAGGATGCAAAGAAAATATGTTGTTACTTACATTTCTGTCTTGCTCTTTCTTTGTCAATTTTCAGTCTGATTTAAAATGGAATAGTCTTTTCTGACCTAATCACCTTTGAAGGAATAATAATCAATTTTTTGAGATTAATGACAAGTAACATACAATTCAGAGAGAGTATACTTCACATGAAAGTATCATCTGATGCTGTCACTGATGTTTATATGGCTTTTTTAGAATTTTCATTAGACAGACAACCCACTGCTTCTTGTGAGAAGCTCCATGATCTTATCCATAGTCAGAAATGAAAATACATTTTTGAAACATACATAAAACACTTTTTATAGGCATAATTTATGTGGCTGGAACATGCCCTCTAAATCCCTGTAATTAAACAGAGGAATATTATTTGTGGTTAACATGTGCGGGCTAAAGAAGACAAACTTGCCCTATTCCTGCCAAGTTAAAGGTGATGATTATCCATTTGATACTCCTACAAGCAAAAAAAGGTGCTAAAGGTGTGGTTCCCTCGCTGGACTTCCACTGCCTGCTGCATTTGGATCCCAGTACACTGGACATGTGATTTAAGCTTCTTCAGACAGAGCAGGTGCAAGTAACCACCTTCCCTTTTTTAAAAAAAAAATGTATGATTGTTAAATTTATGATAATTTATGAAATTTATGATAGAATCACAACACTAAGATGATATCAGAATATCAGATATTGCTATGTTTTTCAAGTGATTGCTTCCTGAGAAAACTTTCTTTCTGAGTCCTTTTAGATTTATGTGGCAGTTGTGCTCCTCTCCCATCCTACATCCAGTCCCTTACCTCCAACATCTCCTTTATCCCAGAACTGGTACTGCTGTAGCTGCAAGAACTGCATTAGGGTACTGAAGTGCGCAGGCACCGACATGAAAAATGCGGCTTCTTCATAACTGGATCTCTTCACTGGTCTAACTTATAGCATGGCCATGAGTCGTAACATGGGGCCAGCAGGGGAGCAGGAATGAGCATGGAAACATGGCAGAAGGGTGGTACTGTCTCTATATGCACTGTCTTTGCATTTTTAGTCAGCTTTTGGAAAATGAAAAATGGAAACCTCTGAAATGGACTATCAAACCTGGTTAAAAAGGAAAGATTTGCACACAATAAACAGAAAACTTACCTTTCTCAAAGGCACAATCTGGCACAAACTGTTCCTAGACTCAAAACATACAGATCCCTCCTCTTAGGAGGCCTGAATGAAAGGTAGGAAATAAATCCATACACTCCTCACCTTTGTTCTTAACTTCATTTTTCACAACTGGACTTTGACTTCCATTTTTTGCTTATGACCCATTAGAGGAATCAAAGCACTCTCTGAATGTCTTAACCACTGATGTTTGTTTTCCTTTTAAGTTGGCACCTGTATGTTTATCTCCTCCCTCCTCTTCCCTTTCTTAGGGTGCTGGGACATGAGGATACTTTGACTGAGTGGGTTATTGAGTGGATAACAAATGGTCTGCACTGCCCATCAGATCATATGACAAAGAGTCCACTGAAATTCATTTCACAGCTGACATATCATGGATGTATTTTATTGGTTTCAGGTTACATTTTTGTTGTGCAGCTGCCTTTAGAAAAGGGAGTTATGAATTGGTAGGTTCCATTACAGGAATATTGAAGTGTGTGGTTTTTTTTTTTAATATAAAACAATAGGAAATAATTATTTGTACTGGAGACAATATTTTCCCTGAGAATGAAACTGCATAGTAAAGCTGTCCTGTATTGCAGCATTACTCAGCACTAGTCCCACTGCAGCAGAAACAAGCAGCAAGATGCAAAGATGAACATAACTCAGGCGCTTGCAAAATCAGACTGTTATAATTGGCTGGCAAAAAATGTCTGTGACACTGCTGATGATAATATTACTAACCAACGCTACATTGCTGACAGCTATACCTCAAATACTCCACTATTTTGTTATTAACAAAGACAAGACCTTGTTCTGAATTACAACTTATCCTTGCAATCCTTATCCAGCAAGGCCAAACTGATGCAGGTGGTGCTCATTATCAATGCTTTGTGACGGATGTCTTTACAGCAGAAATGTTGCTGCTCCACAAAAAAACAATTTCTAGATTTTCCCAAGTATTTTAACTGTAGGCAGGCAAATTGGAGAAAGATTAACCTGCTGGATCACTGAACATGTTTAACATGGTATGAAATCCTCTGATTTCTGTACTGTGCTAACTAGTGCCCAACTAGTACATTGAATAAATGTTAAAAATAGTCCAGATGAGAATTACTTATTCTACTTCTGCCCTTTCATTAACATTTCTCAGTAAGAACAGGACTGGAAGGGATCTTCTTAGCTAATGAATCTTCTCCTCTGCCATCACAAAAAATCATGTCATATAATTGCTTTTGTAAAACTACCCAAAGCACTGTTAAAGTATTCACTTTTGTACTCTGCTGCTTTTCTGATACTCGGACAATCTTCTTGTAATTTTAAGTCCAAATTTATCACCCCTAAAGAGTTACTTTTTCACAAAGATTTTATTCATGAAGCATTACTAACATATGTACCCTCTCTCCCTACACTTTCAGTTCATGTTGCTCTGTGAATAAATCTGATTCTCATATTACATGGAATGGCATAGCATTTCCAGTATCAAATCAGGATTTGCTGTAAATCAACAGACTTTTAGTAAAGCCACACATTTAATTTGTGCTAGCTGTGGAACTAAATCAACAAATGGTGAGAAGCAAAGAGAGAATGTAGTCCACACATGAATAACAAATAAAAAAACCCCACCATATCCAAACTGAAACTGGCAAGACTGAGAAGACTGCAGTGTGGGAAATTCTGTAGTGCACAAAAACATTACTCTGGCAGTAAATCATCTTTTCTGCCTCACACTTCCAGAAGGTAACTCAAATTGA
Organism: Motacilla alba alba; assembly: GCF_015832195.1. Taxonomy (NCBI): domain Eukaryota; kingdom Metazoa; phylum Chordata; class Aves; order Passeriformes; family Motacillidae; genus Motacilla; species Motacilla alba. The sequence goes on along the minus strand of NC_052031.1, from coordinate 53,272,574 downwards.
CTGGTTTCAATTGCAAGATGGATCTGGTAACTGTGACCAGTGATTCTTGAGTTCTCTTGCCACTGAACGGTACCCACAAGTCAGCCACGAACAGGATTTCTACTGAGCTAAGGAAAAAAAAAAGAAAAATATCTGTGTGGAAAGGCTTGCATGCTCAGACCACAAGTTCAGTCCTTTGGTTTTTGTTTTATTTGAAAAATTACAGTGGAACAACTGCATGAGATGTTATAGCCATTCATATCTTCTTTTGGAAACTCTCCTTAAGCATTTTTATCTAAGATGAGTCAGACCTGTGGAAGTGGGAAAATTTTGTAGAATTTAATGTGGACATAACACTCAATTAAAATGGAAAGTTCTATAAGATGATACAGAGAAGAAAAAGAGTTTGGTGTTTTCTGTCTTACAGAAATGGCACATTTTGGCCAGAGTGCCATTGCTAGCATTCCTCACAAAATTTTAGAAATTCTGTTAAAGAACACCAAAACAATCTTGAATTGTTGTTGTTGTCTTGAATAATGTGCTAGATGGATATTCCATCATTATCACAAACATACACAGAGATTAAACTTTTTATTGTCTTTGACAGTGATGTTAAGAGATTATAGTAGACTCTTTTTGCAGTTGCCTGGCTGACTATGAACGCGTAGCGTGAGTGAACCATGGAGGTTAATGGTCATGTAGCATCAGAGTGGATCTTTTGCTGCACTTTTGTAAGATTACCCAATTCCTAGTTATAGTAAACAATGCAGTTCAGGTGGCTTAGGAAGATCTGGCCCTTTTTTATGACTAATCATAGAATAATATAGTTATTATGACAGCGCTGCCAAAATACAAGATTTTAGGAAATCAGTTTTCACTGTACTGTAATTCTGTTGTTTTCACTGTCTGAACTTTTAATTTCTTCTTTAACTTCATATTTTGTTTATAGCATAACACAGATTAACAGTGCTTATGTTTCCTTGACTCAAGTACTCATGATTTGAATGAAGACAGTAAGATAAAGGTAGAAGCATAAAATCTGAGAAGTGTTTGTACAAGCAGTCTTATCCTGAATGCTCAACGTATCTCAAAGTTCGCATGTGTTTCACCACCTCAATAAAAAAGCACAGATTTAAGCTTAACTTCTGTATTTAAAAATTCTGTCCATGATCTCTTGATACCATACTGGAATTTATTTTAAAATAGCTCATTAAAAGTTATACAGTATTTTAATGTTTGATTCCATTCTGATTCTCTTTTTCCTCCAAAACAGTTAAACAGAAATAAAACTAACAAATAGAATTAAGTACTGCATAGATGACAGCCTGACAAATACTGGTAACTATCTTGTCAAGTTCTAGTTCCTAGAAATGGGAGATAAGTCCAACATCTGCATTTTCTTCTCTAAGAAGAGTCTAAACTCACAAAATCTCTTCAGAGGAGAATTTTTTTTTTTGATAAAAATAATTTTCTGTTACTGCCTCTTTTATATGTGCATCTAAACTTCAATTGGTTATTACTTCTAATTAAATTTCCTGAAAATTAGGATTTAGTAACTGCTACTCTGGGTACAAACCTTATAATCAAAAAGATTACAACATTTTACTTAGGTTGCATAAGAATTTAGTAAAGCTAAAAATTTTGAATGTTACATATTTTAAAAAATTATTTCAGATAGATGCTTCTTTTGAAAAGCAGTACTTTATTTCTACTGCAACTTTATTTCTACTGAAATCCCCCTACATGTGCTAAATTCCAGTGCCTGCAAATAGAAGCCTATAGTAGAGCCCCGAGCCCCGCCCCCATCTACATACACATCCAGGGCAATGCGCTCCCACCGTTCATTCATTCTCTTTTTTTTTTTTTTTTTTTTTGGCACTGCTGGTTGCGTTTGCAAAAGGCTTGTGTTAAATCTCCTAATTCTAACACCTTCCATGCAGATACCTTTGGAAGATTGCTGTCCTCAAACAAAACTGAGCAGCCAAACACGAAACAATGAGCAATCTCTAGGGAAGAAAAACATCCCCCAAGCCTCATTCAACTTGCCAGACCTACACATCTGGACAATTTGGACTGGACATGGCTTTCAGGGAGAGGTTCCCTGCAGGAGTCCTGCAGTTTATATATGTAAGCAGACATAAAGAAAATGACTTGAAACAAATGCTCAGAGCTGTAGAAGACTAAACCATGGGGTGCAGAGGAATGTAGGCCATCAACTTCAACCCTGAGCAGCCCACCATGCCAGAGCTATGAACTGGCTATGAGAAGGTCACAAACGAAACAGGCCAGAGCTGCGGGCTTCACTTTGGCGCTGGGAACGAGCATGGTCCCTTCTAATTGAGAAGGCAGCCTTCAGCTTCTCGCAGGGCAAATCCAGCCTGAGGGAGGCAGAGAACGGCTGCATCACATTGTTCTTGACACACGATTACGGGGCACTATCACAGCATCGCTGGTGCCTGTTCCCCGCAGCTTCCAGGCACATCCCTGCAAAATTCAGCGCCCAGATGATGGCTGCGTTCCCGCTCGCCGAACAGGGCAAGATGCAGCCTTTGCACACACACCGAGCCCTTTCCCGAACCCTGCTGTGATTCTACACGCTTTGCTTAATCCTCGGCAGAGACGATAGGCATCACATCCTGGAAAATACCCGCTCCCGCCATCCCCCTCCTTGCAGTTGCCCCCCGATCGGTTCGCTCGCGGGATCGGCACGGCACAGCACGGGAGGACCCGGGTCCGCGGCCGCCCGCCCCGTGCTACTCACCGCGGCCGTGGTGCTGATGGTCCGCAGCAGCCAGGGTGCTGTCCGCAGCATCTTGCGGCCGCCCGGCCAACACCGAGCCGGCTCCGCGGCCGCGGCGGAGCACCTCGTCTGATGCAACCCGCGCCGATGTCGCTGGCGCCGGGCCAGCGCCTGTATCCGCGGCGGCGCAACCCCGCCCGGGCCCGCGGCCACCGAGGGGAGCGGGGCCGCCCCGCACCTGCCGCGCCCGCCGCCCCCTCGGCGCCGGGGAGCGGCGGGGATCGCGAGGTGCGGCCTCAGCGGGGAGGGGAGGAATGGGCGGGGAGCCAGGCGAGCGCCGCTGCTCCCCGATCCCAGCGTGGCGGCCGAGCCCTCCCGCTGATGCCGCGGGGCACCAGGGCAGGGACCGGCGGGGTGGCGTGGGGGGCTCCCGGCCCGCGAGCACGGGAGTCACAGAATCACAGAATCGTTAGGGTTGGAAGGGTCCTGTGGCGATCATCCAGTCCAGCCCCCCTGCCAAGGCAGGGTCACCTAGAGCAGGTCACACAGGAACGCGTCCAGGTGAGTTTTTAATGTGTCCGTGGAGAGAGACTCCCTGGGCAGCCTGTTCGAGTGCTCTTCCGCCCTCAATGTACAGTTTTTCCTCATGTTGAGGTGAAACTAGTCGTGTTTTAGTTTATGGCCATTGCTCCTCGTTGTTGGGCACCACTGAAAAGAGTCCAGCAACACCCTATAAGCACCCGTCTTTGAGGTATGTGTAGGCGTTAATGAAATCCCCTCTCAGCCTTCTCTAGAGTGAAACAGACTCAGCTCCCACAGCTCTTGCTCCAGACCCCTCATCATCTTTGTGGCTTTCCACTGCACCCTCTCCAGTCATTCCTTGTCTTTCGTGTAGCCGTGGCCACCAAGGCCATCCGGGTGGCATTTTGCGGTCTGACACACGTGCAGTGTCCTCAGCAGTGCTCCAGCCATTTACAGCTTGAGGAGACAGAACCCCTCATCTTCACCTTTGGCCTCTCTAAGGAGGCTGTTGGCAAGACATTCCCTTGACTCTGCTGTGGCAGTAAAAGATCATGTGGATTATTAGCATTAATTTTTAGTTTATTTCATGCTAGTAATGGGGTTAAAAACCATTAATGACTTACTGGAAATCCATATCACCTCCTTTGCCAAGTATTATTAAAGCAGCTCACCCTATTTAGCAAGATTTAAAAATCTTGCTCTTGAGTTCTATTACTAAAAGTGTTTCAATTTCAATATTATTTGGAAGCTACAACAATATCTTCTTGTCAGAGGTATGGAGAAGATCTTGAAAACACAAATTCACGGTGCTAAAAAGACCAGAAAGGAAGTGAAAATAACCCCAAAAATGACAGGAATAGCAAAAAGCAAGATTAGACAGCATGACAGTAATAATTTGCACCATTGCAAATCAGGTCAGGTTTAAACCCCAGCAACACAAAGAACATGGGTGTGTAACAAACTGAAATAAATGATGTTCCCGTAGGAAGAACACAGAAGAAAAAAATGGGAAAAAAAATTCTTATAGCCAAGTTGTGAACTATGTCAGAGAGGTCAGAGGCAATGATTAAGCAAAAGCTATGACCTGCAGTCACCTTGCTACAGTTAAAAATAGAGTAGACATGCAAATATCCATATCTCAGTGAGATATCTCAGTGAGATATCATATCTCTTTTTTATGCTTTCCTGCAAAAGAACTGCAGCAGTGATCACCAGGATTTTACTCCCAGGCCCCCAATGTCTTCATCAGGGTATTTCAAATGCTGAGAAGTATCTTAAGGACAAAGACTGCTGCAGTCCTGCTGTTCCATCCCTGTTCAGGGGGCACAGGAAGGAGAGGTCCTGCAAGAAGTAAATTGTACCAGTCCCCAAAGAAGTTGGGTTGGCACAACACAATTCCCCCACAGAGTAAAGTTACACCACGGCTTGCATTATGACTCTCATACCATTATTCATTCCCTGATTTTGTCCTGTGTAGCTCAATTATATCCTGTCCTTTATTCAAGGCTCTTGGTGGCCCCATAAGTGTAGGTGGAACTGGGTGGAATAAACAGAAATTAAAACCAAAACTTTTAAATTAATATAAACCACTGCACTTCTGTTTTGCAAAGAAAGTTCCACAAAGAAAAATCACTAGTCAGTTACTATAATTTCTTTTCTGTGGGGTGAAAAGTCTACTGGAGTACTTGTCTGCTTCAGTGAAAATTCTTCTCATGATGGTATCATGTGTAGTGTGTGGTGATTTATTAGATCATGGAATAATCAGCCAAGGGAGCTAGTGACTTTCTTTGACCTGAAGTATTAAAAGCTAAACAAGTAAAATTCATCAAAAAGTTCTATATGTTTATACAAGAAGTTCCTTCTCTAGTATCTGTGGTACTGTGAGTTTAAAAAGAATGGTGTACAGTAATTCCAGCTTTCATTAAGAAAGCTAAAAGATTTTGCTATGTGGTTTATTCTTAAAATATTGTTATTGCCTACTTTCATTGGTATGCAGCTTCATGTCTTACAATGATCTCACAGAAAATATACAAAATTTCAGTGCTACATTTCTTTAAAATTTTCCTTCTTTAAATTTATTTTTTAAATAAAACAATTAGACCTCATAATTTTGTTGGACTAAAATGCATCATTTAACTACTGCAGGAGCTGTTGTTCTGAAATGCCTGTTGTTAATATCTTGTTTTCCTTTTTGAATTGGCAGGTTTTTTTTCAGAAAGATTAACTGCCCAGTTTGATAGGTCTTATAGGATTTTACAGGTTCGTGTGCAGCTCAGTTTGCAGCTGAGCAAACCCACAAACAAGAAGTATTGACAGTCCTCACTAAAGGAATGATAACACTACCTCTGACAGTAGGAGAAATGAATGTGTGGGTAGTATTCCCATGACTTGATGGAAGCTGCACAAATTCCATACAATAAATAGGGTGCAATCAACTCCTACTATAACAGCTGGCATCAAAATGGTCCTATAATGCAAAGTTTGTAAGTGGATTAAAGCATAGCTGAAGTTCATGAAACGTCAAATCTTGGTTCATGATCCAAAATCCTCTCCAACCTGAACAGTACACTTGACATGTAACCACTGACACACAAGCTTACGGCAAAATGCCTGGTTTTCCTGGGTAAGCAATTTGTAATGACCTGTGGCTCTATTCCCTGTACACACACAACATAGACAGTTCAACAATGCAAGTGTAAAGATTCAAAGTTTACTTAGTTGGCACACCTTCATCTCCAGACACAATTCTTAACCTAGTGAGAAAATAATAGACCTCCATTTACTTCACAGACTACTAAAATGTTAGGTAACAAAAGGGAAAAATCACAAGAGGAGGTGTCTGTTGTCACCGTATAAGAAGAACTAAATAAAGAAGAGCTGGGAAGGAAGAGGTGGGATTTCTTTTAGATTTCATAGCAATAAAAGGGGCAGGGACATGAATGGCCATGAAAGGTGTGCTAAAACACAGACAAAGATGGTATCTTCATACCATCAGCTTCACATTATCATCAGAGTTATGAATTCATACAAATGGATTTTAACAAATTGCCTATGTTTTCAAGAATTTCAAGTGCAAATACTTACAGTCAAGATTTTTGGCATTCAGAAAATTATTAGGCTGACCTCTTTGAGGTAGGCCTTGTATGACCTAGTAAATGCCAACATCAGTGTTAAATATCATAACACTTACAGTGCATTCCTCTGGGCTTTATGTTGTTGGAAAAAGTGACATAAAATATTACCCATTAATTTTTGTACCCCAGTCAGAGAAGTACCTTGCAAATTATTAATTTCCTGTTAATTTGGAAAAAAATATCTTAGCACCAGTGCTTACTTTGTTTGGAGCACATTTTATACATTAAGCTTCATTTTCTGATTTTTTTTCCTTTCAGTTCTGATCCCTTTTCATAAAGCCAAAGTTTAGCTTCGGGAAAAAACCTGCAAGCTTACCCATAGTAAGCTTGTTGGCATGGGATTTTTCCTTCTTGTCACCAAATTCTCAGGAGATGTATGTTAGCAAATGGCAAAAACTGATAGGGGGATATGTTCACCAAAGCTATTCAGGAGTTAAACATGCTTGTACAATAGCAAAAATGTGCAAAATGTGTTTGCATGTGCAGAAATGAACAGAACAAATATAAGACCTAATGTAGCTGAATATTTTAAATCCTTGTTGATTTCTGTGAAGCAGAAGCTACTCAGTGTCTTTGAAGACATCATCAAGACTTGGCAAGATCATTAGGAAAGACTGTTCCGCACAGCATGCACATACTGAAGTGCGTGGGAAACTGCTTGGACTCTTCCAGGATTTGCTTTCTTTTGAAAATCATGCCCTGGGACTCAGTAATCAACTAAATTAGCTCTGCATAGGCTTTTTGTTGTTGGAAATCAGCCCTGATGGGGCTTTTCATGATGATTAAAGATTTGGTCATAGTTCAGACTCAAATTCCTTAGGAGTACTTTTGAGTTTACCCAGTTTTAAAGACTGAGTAATTTAAAAAAATAAGGCTTTGTATGGTTGTTCACTAAGTATGTTAATTGCATGACAAGTTTCAACTAAAATTTTACACAATAAAAACATTTCATGTTTTTCCACTTGCTGAAGCAAAATTTTATGGGAAAACTACTTTGTCTGTTATCTCTGCAACATTTATATTTAAAACTTGTATTATTTCTTCCCCAAAGGGTTTTAATTAGACAATAACCATTTAAAACCTTACACTTGACATTTGATTTTTCCAGACTAACCAAAAGGAGATATATATTTGATGAGAAAAGGAGATTATTTCACCAATGTAACAAGTGGCAAGAACTATCATGTGCAGATGCCTTACTCATATGGATAAATGGAAGTCTCTCAGAATGCATACGATAGATTAGGAACTACATCTGCAAAAGTTGTTGCTATCTTAGTGGAGTGGAGCTGCAAAGAGCAGATCTCAGATAGTAAATCCTTTCTGGGAATTCTGCCACAAAAACTTTGAGCAAGACCTTTATTTTATTTAAAATGTTCAGAGCTAAGCATCAAACATTCCACAGACAAGGAACATAGAGAATAGTTGAGTTTCTGCAGATACAGCAAGTCAAATTCTTTCTCCTCTAAGTAATTACAATTCTAGTAATTACTGACTGTCAATCTTGGTGGAGCTTTGCCTGTATATACGAGAAGCAATATCTGGTCTGAGTGCTTTTCTGCTGCCCCCCTGGCCCCTCCTCCTTTTTTTTCCCCTGTTTTAAATTCTTTTTTTTTTTTTTTTTTTTTTTAATGGTTTCTGTTTGGGTGGTTAAAATATCTGATGGATGGTTTCAAATATTAGAAAAATGCTGTTTAAAATACCAGGCAACTGAATTGTCCATTGTAGTATGATATTTCCAAATGGGATTCTTTCAAGGAAAAAGGGTTTTTAATACCTCATGGAATCAGCCTCCTGTTGATTTATGAATCCGTAGAAACCTAACCACTTATAAATGAAACAGTCATAGTACTATATTAATTCTACTATATTTTGGACTTTATTCTCTCATCCACTTTTTCTAGCACTCAAATGTTACAAGTAATTTCAGCTGGAACATATTTGTGTTCACATTTTACTCAGTTCCTGTGAAAGTTTATTATGAAATTTCTTTCATGACCATTTTGGCCTGACCAAAAGAAATGATTGTTTTATCGATTATGTCTGTGTTCAGTAATGGTCAGCTTATGAACCACTGTCTATTAAACAAAGTCTAAAGAATTTTCTTACTACTCTATTTCCTGAAGATTCTAACAGATATTTGAGCAATCTTAGCAATTTCTATGAGTTTGTACCACATAAAAGGTTCCTGGTACAATGGAAGCTGTGTCACCCAACTTTCAGAAATTCTGTTTATAAAATGTCAGTAATTTCACATGAGTGAACAGCATAAAGCCATTCACTGATAAGACAGCCCAGCAAACTTCTCAAACAAATCCAAGCCAGTCTTGCTGCCAGTGAGCTTCAAGACAAAGTCTACATCAGATTTTCAAGAGAAAACAGAGATTCTATCAGAATCTCCAAATGACCTAAATAATTTCAGTGTGAGCAACAAAACACTGCCACCTAGGGAACCAAAGGAAAAGACAATTATCTGTCATTTAAATAAACCGACCATGAATGGCAGCATAAATTTAACTGGTGTACTTAATTGAGTATAATTGAGATTTTTTTTTCAGTTATGGAGCCTCCTGCTGCATAAAAAAAATAATTTTTCAATGCATTTTCTTTTGAAATAACTTTCTTTTTTCCATATTTAAAATAAGGGCTATATCACTTATGCTGTGGGGATCACAGTGCACCCTTTGGTGTGGCCACTGCACAGATCACCCAGCTGCATTACCTTTGATCCAGTTTTGATGATCTCACAACCTTGCAATAAGCAACCCTGTAATATTTACTTTACAAATTCAGTTTAGATTTGTGAAGTGAGGGCCCTACCAAGTGCCAGTTCTGCAGGTTCCTCCCTTGTACCATCCTGCAGAATTGAAGGACACCTTTTTCTGGGACAGAGAGAAAAAGGCCTGATAACTACTTTTTAAGCAGTCTGAAAGCCTCTGTTCACGTTCAGTCTTACACAGCTGAAAGAAACACCGTTTGTTCCAAAGAAGGTTTGTGAAGAAAAGTCCTCTATTTTTTGTTTTATTTTTCAGAATTGGAAGACATACATTGGCTTTGAATGAATGTATAGCAGCTATACTGAGTTCAATTAAAGCTGCACAAACAGAACAAGATCCTTAAAATCTAGCAGAAGTTGTGTTTTCATTTTGTGTGCTACTCATCATCCCCTTAGAGGCACTTGTGTTCACTGCCAGCTGCCAACATCCTGCACAATTAAACTTCTGGTTCCGTTAAAACCCAGTGTGAACATCTGCAGTTTGAGTAAGAGCCAATGAGTGGAGGAAATGTATTGACATATTCACATCATGATTGTTATAGATATATTAAAATTCATGCTCAAATAAAAAAATAACACTAAAGAAATATATATATTAAAAAAACATATATATGAGTCAAAATCATGCTTCGGGGTTTAACACAAAAGAGGCACCTGGAATCCTAAAAATCCTACACAGGAATTGAGACATCGGTTTCTTCATCAGCTTGTAACTTCCACAAGTGTCCAGTGTTATGAATGAAATTGCCAATCTAATTTTATAAATAATTTGCCATAGTCGAATAATGATATAATAATAAAGTACAAAATTTATTTCGCGTTCAAATGACAAAATTTCAGTTAGCCACGGATCGGACAGAGTCTAGCCCAGGAATAGACCCTGGGTGACACACTATACAGCTCTGAGCCCCGGCAGCTCCAGAGTGCAGCGGCACACCATCGCATTCTCGAGTCTAGGTTTTATACTCTTTTTCTTGCCGCGGGCTAGGAAGTCCTTTGTCCTTTTCTTAATCAAGCAAGTCCCAAAGGTTTCTCCGGTCTAGTAGAATGCTATCTGATGAAAGATGGTCCAGTCCTCAATGTCTTCAGGAATAATTCATTGACTTCTAGTCTTGTGCTAGACAGGACTCAAACAATCATGCTGACAATCCACACCGTTCCATGCCGAGAGAGATATCCTTGTTAACATTCTAAATACCAGATATTCATCCCTTACTGGAAGTCCCTTTGACAAGCTAAGAGACTTCCCAGAAACAGATTACAAGTCTGAATAGTGTTAGCTCCTTCCCTCCGGTCGTGAGTAGTCAGGTGTGCTGTCGATGGCGTAATTCTTTGCTTAACTAAAACCTCCAAACCCTGAGTTACTGTTGTGCTTCACATGTAAATGTAGTCTTTTGGTGAGGTATGTGTGTGTGTGCCGGTTTCTCAGTCCTGCCGGCCGTCTTTCCCTGGTTTCTCTGAAACATGTCCAGACACGGTCCCCACATAAAATCCAATCCTTTAATTCCTATAACTACTTCTAATATGTTTTATACTATATTACATTTGCTATTCACCTAAATCAAATATGAATTTTGACACTTATCCATAACACACTGAATAGAAACTTTAATTTGCAAGTAAAGGGGGACTTCTTCTATAGAAATTCTAAGTGGATCTCAGAACACCTGAGCCATCACCAGCCCGCAGCAATTCTAGATAAATGGAGACATGTAGTTCCTGTAAATCTGCTTTGTGTGAATGCCGGTTCCCGTAACTTAACTAACATGTGAAAGGGAGTTCCCATAACTTAACTAACAGTAAAAGGGGAATTCCCATAACGTTCATTGTACATGTATGTGTTCCCAGATGCATAATGTGTATTCCGAGGCAGCATCGTCTAAGCCAGAGACAAGGGAACCGCATGAATATTCTAGTGACCCTCCAGATTCAGCACTGTCTACTCATCTGATAGGATTCTTCCAACACCAGTGGACCATCAGAATACTCATCAACAGAGAAAAGGACAAAGGAAAAGCAGTTTCAGGCTAGAAAAAGAGTATAAAACCTGGACTCACTCGAACGGACTTTGTGAACTCACCAGTTCAGATGCGCCAGAGGGTCAGAGCTGCGTTCACCCAGAGTCGAGTCCCGGGCTCAGCCCTGTTCCTTTGATTCGTGGCTGGGAAAATTTAATGATCCAATTCGTGAAATAAATTCTATTTTTGTTGCCCCATAATTTGGCTCTTGCAAATTATTTGATTTGGCATAATTCAGCTATTTATCTATAACATGATTATTTGACAACATATTCCAAATCAGAGTTCTCTCCAGTAAAAAAGAACCCAACTGTTATAGGTAATATATGGTAAGTCCGAATCAGTAATTGAGAGAGCCAAATTAAATAAAAGAAACAGAATTTATTTGGCAAATCAAAATAAAATTTAAATAGCCACAATCAAAAGGACAGTGCCGAGCCTGGGTCTCGGCACTTGGTGAACCTTGTTCTGATGTCTATTGCATCGGAACCCCCAATGTTCATGAAGTCCTTCTGGTGAACCTAGGTTCTATACTATTTTTCTTGCCTGGGGCAAAGTTTATCTTGTTCTTTTCTTCTCCTTCGCATAGTCATGTAGTCTTCTTTGTCTGTCCAGAGTTGGAGGACGCCTGTCTCCAGGTGGACAAAGCAGTTCCTGGGTGTACAAAAGCAGTCTCCAGGAAAAGATGAATGTTAATTTCAAGTTTAGGGAACTAGACATTGGGATGCGGGTTCTGGGTTATCTCGATCTTGAGTCTTTATTGATCATAATGGCTTGGGTGTTCCTGAAATCCCCAACATTTCCGTAGTGGCTAGCTCCTTCACTTGCTAATTTGGAACCCTATTCAATGACCATCTTCAATTTCACAAGATAGTGAGGTAATGTCTTTCACCAGCCCAGGTGTGTGATTGCTAAACCTCAGAACTATTTCTGACAGGCATCTGCCAGATATATTTTATTTCATACATACCCTATTATAACCACGAATTTATTCCTCTATTTATTACACAACAAAACAAACAAACAACTTAGTTCAAACATTGTTTATTTCATTTCACACAAAGCTGAATTTGATTTCTTCTTTCCCAGGGTGGCCTCTTAGAATGCACTTGTGATATATGCCTTAAAATAATTCATGCTTATGAGAATTATGTACATGAAATGAATTATGTTTGTAAAATCCCTGTAAGAAATAATCTTAAAAGTTTAAAAGCATAGGCTGGAGTCAGAGAAGGGCTGCCTCACCTTGTTGAGAAATCACGAATGATAGCAGACCGAATGCCAAATTAGCATGAAAAGAGAAGTAGCTCCTAAGGAAATGGAGCTGGTCTCAGGAGCTATCCGGGAACACCCCAACGATAAGCTGGGATAACTATCTTAGATTAAGATAGACCGGGCCATCGAAGATGCACATCCCAATGTTGAGTTCCCGGTAACCAGCCCCCAAGCAATAATCTCCTCCTGGAGACAACATTGTCCAAAGCATGACAGAGAAAAAAGACTGTATGAATATGCAAAGAAAATAAAGGAACAGGAGGAACCTTGCCTCAGGCAATAAAAATTGTATTTAAGCGGGCTTCACCAGATGGCATTAGTGAACTGAGGGAGGTCTGACTCGATAGAGGTCGGATTTGTGTTCACCCAGCGCCGATCCTGGGGTCGACGCTGTTGCTGTTTGATTGTGGCTGTTGGAAACTGTATATTGGTCGCGAAAAAAAAATCTATTTTTGTTATTAATTTGGCTTCACCAATTATTATTATCAATTTGGCCTGATCATGAATTACCTATAACACACTTTAAGTAAGAAAAATTCATCAATAAATGTGATCATTCAACCTACGAGATCTTTCATCTCTAGAAACTCTAAAATCAATAGATTCCAAAGTGTAATATATGTTCTGGAATAATTTGTGCTTATGTAAAATGTATACAAAACAAGTTGTTCATGTATAAAAAATCCTTAAAAGTTTTAAGACCACAAGCCACGGCTAGAGAAAGACTGCCTCACAAAAATTGCGAAACCACGGAGAGCAAAGAAAGGATGTAGCTCCTGCAAAAATGAGCTCTTTCCTGGGATAGTTCAGGAAACACCCAAGCGATGAATACTTGATATGTATCAACGATCAAGATAGTCAGAGTCGTCAGGAACGTGCATTCCAATACCAAGTTCCCGTATGTAACGCCACATCAGCATTCATTGCTTCCCAGAAACAGTTTTGTCCAGCCCAACGCAAAGAAAAAGAGACTGCATGAATATGTGAAGAAAAAAAAAAAAAAAAAAAAAAAAAAAAAAGAAGAAAGAACTCTGCCCAGAGCAAAGAAAACTATATAAAAACTAACCCAACCAGACAACATTTGTAAACAGAGGGGATCCGGAGCTATAGAGTTCAGATCAGTGTTCACCCAGCATCGATCCCAGGCTCGACACTGTCCCTTTGATTGTGGCTATCGGAGACCGAATCTCGGTCGCAAAATAAAACCTATTTTTTTTCTAATTAATTCGGCTTTATCATTTATTACCTATAACAAAAGGATGGCTTCCTTTGGAAGCAACCAGAAAGCAGGTGCTATTTTCAGAAGTGTTGCACTATCAAGTTAGCTTTTATGGATGGTCCTGCACTTACTGGTACGTCTCTCATCTGGGTTGCTATTTTTGTTTCTCTTTCCCCACTGACATTGCCGATGCTCCTGGTGATATTGCTTTTCTACTGATGCTACATTTCCTTATCCTTTTTCCTGAAGCCATTTCCTTTTCTACTGATGCAACAGATTCTGCTGAGCTAATGAATTTGCTGTGGTCGCTGCTAATGGGCCTGAACAGTTACTTCTCTTCCTTTCCCAAGTATTTCTATTTTTATTCTGACTTTACACCCCCTACGGTCCTGGGAAAAAAGAAAAAAAGGGGCACGTGGGTAAGTACCTCACGGCCCTTGTACCACAAACAACAGGGGGATGATTAGCGGGAGCTTTGCAACTCTTCCTGAGCTCCAGACCGTCCCAGAGCAGGGACAATTCCTCGCACCGCTTCCTTCCTCCAGCACCAGAAACGGGAAGCGCCGGGGCGGCTGCGGGTCTGTCACGCTTTAGGCGGCAGAGCTTTCCCTACTGCCAGCAGCCTGGCAGAGCTGCGGAGTCGGTGTCACAGGGACTGGGCTGGGGTGCCCAGTTCCTTTTTCCCGAAAAGCAGGAAAGCTTCCAAAGCCCCGGTGCCTCCGAGGCCAGCCCTGCTTCACCCAGCTCGACCGGCTCAAGCTGCCAGGGGTCGGGGAAAGGGGGGCGCGAACTCCCCGCCCTGTCGCGGGCACCGGGGCAGCGCCCCCCGCCCCGCGGGGCCTCCCCCGCGCTCTCTCTCAGCCGCGGCACCGCTGCCCGGTGCCGACCCCCGGTCGCGGCGGGCGGGGGGAGGGAAGCAGAGAGGGAAGCAGGGAGGGACAGCAGAGGGGCGGCAGGGCGGCACTAGCGCTGTCCCGCCTCCTCCCGCGGAGCCCAGGCTCCCCTCCGCCTCCATTTCCCGGCGTGCGGCGCGGGCGCGGGGCAGGAAGTCCCATGCGCCTGAGTCAGGGGCGGTCGGGCGGCCGCTGCCGGGATCGGTGACGATGGCGCTGGAGACCCTGTCCCCAGACTGGGAGTTCGACCGCCTCGACGACGGCTCGCAGAGTGAGCGCCTGCGGAGGGCGGGCCGGGTCGACGGGGTGCGGCGGGAGCCGCCTCGGAGCCACCTCGGAACGGGGGGAGGCGCGGGCTGAGCACACCCTGTTCCCCCGGACCGCCCCACTGCATCCCCGCCGGGAACGGAACGGAAGGGAAGGGAGGGAGGGAGGAAGCAGTCGCGGGAGCTGAGGGGGGTCGCCCTCCCCGCGGACCCTGCCCCTCTCCCCCGCCACCAGCCCAGCGCTGGTCCCCCTGCGGCCAGGCCTGCGGGGGTGGGTGGCCGCCGTGACCTTCTTTGCTCTCACCACCCTCTCCGTAGCTGTCGGAGTTGTTTTGGGGTGGGGGGAGTGGTTTTTCCAGCCCTTCATCCTTTGCTTCCTCGAGGGAGTCGCCTGCTGTGCCCCCCATGCGGCGGGGAGGGCTAGGCTGCTTGTGCCACCCTGTTTTTTCTCGCACTAACCGTGCTTGTCGTGGGAACGGTGTTTATTTCCTTCCCGGTCATGTCTCGTGGCTCACAAATTTTTTCAGTGGCTTCCTTGGTTATCCAGAAGAGTCCCATCAAGATATTTTGTGAGCAGTTAGTTGTACTCAGCTTCCATTGATAAAGGCTCTCTTGTCTCGGGAGGCGGGCGGTCACTTGCAGTTTCACCTCTAAAATAGAATTGAATAAGATCTTCAGCGATGCTGAAGTCTTTCACGGTGGGTTTGTGTGCCCGTCAAAATACACGTTTTACACAGCCTGTGGAGGTGACCTAGTTTCTAAACGGGGAACTTACATGGTTGTCACACTGTAATACATGCTGTAAATTGAACTGTGCCAAATTAATGACACCAGGTGTTGCTGTGGAAATATGTCACTCGTGGACCGACTGTTTCACATATAAAGTTATCCCAGGGGATGATACTGTTTATGCCATGTTCGTTTAGTCTAGGTTTCAATGGAAACTGCAGCTGTCCTGAGAAGAGCTTTTTATCAATTCTCTAGCTGTGGAAAGGAAAATGTAGCTTTTACTCAAAATGCCAGTTCTCCACTAGTTTGACCCACACATGAAATTAAACTCCAAAAAATTTACATGACTTAATATGCCCTGTTATCACCATCTCAAGAGTGAAGAAACAGGCTGATCTTCCATCCAGAATAGCACACAGTGTTCTAGAGAGAAGCCAAAGAATAATCATGTGACTTGAAAGGCATTTTTTGTTCTTGTTATCTACTTTCACTTTGTATTGCTAATGTTTAGCAATTACAACTTTCTCAACTGAGGACATAAGTCTAGTTTGTAAGTCTGGTTTGTTACATCTCTGTCCTAGGTATGTATAGCTATGGCACTTGCAAATCTTACTGCCAATGACTTCATTGAATATTGATATTGCTGATTTTATGGAAGTAGTTAAGATTAAGTTGAGGGGTCTATGCTGCTGAGTTGATCCCTTGCACTGTTCCAACTATAATGCTTTAGTTTTGTCACCTGAGAAAAAACTAAATCAAACTTTCCTGTAAACACATTATACCTTATCAAGTATGTGTGCTGCTCTGAAGAAAAGGATGGTATTTGCTTTCTATGATTTAATTTTCTTCCTCTATGTGAGTCAGTTTATTTAGGAGAAATGTTCTGCATCTTAGAATGCTTCTCTCATCTCCCCAGTAATTTTTTATCTGTGCAACTCTGCCTATCTCTGGCTAGCTAAGAGCTTCAACTCTCTTGTCTCACTAAGAAAGTGAGAAATTATTCCTGTCTCTTATTTTATAGATGATCAGTACAAGGTAGCAAATTGATGGCTGTCATAATTAAGTATTTGGAAGTATTTAATGAGCTGTGGTGTTGCTGAAATGCATAATTTGTCTGCTGGAAAGGTGACAGTCTGTGAATCTCTAGCAGACTGCTGTTGTGAGGTTTTGTTTGAGAAATGATCAATGTTTTTGTTTCATAGAAGCTGATTTGAACAGCAATGCCAATTTCTTACTCTTGTATGACTTTGAAGTTTTTTCTGTTCTTCCCGTAAAGCCTCAGTGTCTGTCAGTTTTTCTGTTGTTAGTTTGTCTTTTGTGTGAAGGGAGCAGATGTGATGGAGGAAGTACCAGGGCATACCTCTTTAATGTCTCCCCTACTCCGGATTTTGTAGCAGTAAAGCACTGAAGCTGACATGCTGGCTGGTTAAAATCCATTCAGCAGGGCTGTGCATCTATCAGTGTTTTACTGGTTTGCTGCAGCAGAGCTTGCAGAAGATGCACTGCAAAGAACCTGAAGGATGAGATGGACTTGATTGAATAGAATAGTACAATGATACAACTTAAGGGCTACACATCAGTGCCTGGAGTGCTGCTGATGGAGAGTGTTTTATTCACTTCTTCTCCTATGTGAAATTCAGTCTCCTGATCTTGACAATGCCTGTGCACTGTCTAGTCTGCAGGTACTGCTAGAACTCAATGGCGCTAATGCCATTATTGTGGGAGAGTGTGCTGTGCTCCTTGGGTAGGCTTTGCAGTCTGCATGCCTTTATGGTTGGCATTGCTGCTACTTTCAAAGTACTATCTTAAAATTAGTTCAGGTCTTCACTGTAGTAATTTCCCCTTCTCAGTCTCAACCTCCCTGCATGTAGTCCTTTTCATATTTTCCTTATCAATTTGTCTTTATTCATTCTTCCTTTTCTGCCTGGTGCAGTTTCTCAGTCAGATATTTTCTTTCTGCAAAAAATGTTTCCATGATGATTGATTCAACAGTGCTCTCCCACTGAAGTAGCCATCAGCTACTTTGGCTCATTTGGCTCAGTTGTTTGCAATGACAATGACTAAGAGGTTCAACATGGAGAATAAAAGAATCTATTATTTTTAACTTCCTAGGCCAGTCTACTTGCTGAAATGCGAAAAGAGCACGTATAAAGCTACGTGACAGCTGAAATTCTTGTGTAAGAAAAGTTCAGTTGTCTAGCTGACCTTCATTCTCTAACTTTTTTTAGATAGTCCTATTTTCAACAAATAGCAGAAGATCACAAGCTGTTAGATTTGTTCTCTGATTATGGGAAAGACACTTTAGTCTTCACATGAAAAAGGATCGTACTTCGTGAGTGTAGGAGCCTTGAACTGTAATAATTTACTTTGTGGTTCAGATTGTGCAGCTAAGTCAGTAATTGTGTATAATTTGGGGAGGAGTGGGGAGCATCTTAATATGGGAAATAAAAAAGATCTGGATAGAGAGCATGAAACTGTTTTGCACCAATTGCCTTTAGATTTACTTTGCTACTTAAGACCACTGTTGCTTGTGTTTGACCAGCAGAATGTTTAGCCTTTGAACCTGTTTGTCCCTTTGAACCTACTTGCCCCTGATGCTAACAGGACAGCTGTGCATTTCAATGTCCAGCAGAAGAAAAATTCTGCCTGAGAAGGGTGAATTTGAAAGTGGGAGGAAATGACTAAAAGCCATAAGCTTTCCATGTAATGCTCAAATAACCAAGGAGAAGTGGAAAGTGGATTGCTGGAAATTCAACTGCTACTCAGGCTGAAATGATTAGACCCACTGCCTCAAAGTTCTTATATAAATGCATTTGTACTGGTTCAGCTGATGGGTAGGGTCACCTGCTGTGCTGCAATTTCCACAGTATTTTCTTTGTTCAGCACCTTATGTGATTGTTAAGGTTTTAGTTTAACAATACATGTACCTTGAAAAAAAAAATTTCTGCATAGTGCCTAGATGTTTAATACGCTTCCAGTAGTATTTTAATTTCTTTTAAACCAACACTAAGTTATAGGGTTGTTTTTAAACAAATAGGAACTTTGTATTAAATCTGCATTTTATTAAAGAAAAATGCCACAGCAAAATGAGGAATACAGGACTAAAGCTAAATAGCAAGATATTAAATGTTTTTAATAACATTTTTTGATGTTGCAGTTTATTGAGTTGTCTGTAAAACTGTACGAATGTTATCAATTCTCAGAAATTCATGCTGAAGTGCAGTTGAAGAACTATGGAAAATTTCTTGAGGAATATACATCTCAGCTGAAGAGAATTGAAGATGCTTTGGATGATTCCGTTGGAGATGTTTGGGACTTCAGTCTTGATCCCATTGCTTTAAAGGTCTTCATATATTTAATATACATTGCATCTGTTACTTTCTGAGTTTGTCCTTTCCTTCAAAACCTCCAAAGTAAAAGCTTAATGCATTTGTGCTCTTAAAATCTCGACTTGTGTCTTTGAGAGAACTATCCAATACTATTTTAATTATCAAGTAATTAATAAATCGGTGCATATCATATGAGAAGAAGCTTTCACATTATTATTTTTTGGTCTTATGGTTACTAGCTGAAGTTGAATGAATTTCTAATTCTTCATGTGTTGGGAAGGCTGGTTGCACCAGACTTCTTCCCTGTGACTGGTAGTGTTTATCTGGGGGCTGGGGTTTCAGGAGAGCTCACTAATAGTTGTAACATTGCACAGTGAACTGTGTGGGTATTTATAGGTTGTGTTTCGACCTAATGGCCTTGATACAGTATTGGCTGTTTTCTTGGTCACAAATTCTCTGTCCTCTGTGGAGCATTAGCTTTTCCTCTTCACTGAATTTGCAGACATAATTTAAAAGCACTTTTGTTGCCATATGAAACTTGTCTGTGCTGAAGATGCACTCTCAAGTAATCATCTGTCTGAATAATTTGAATAAATTATGTGTATGGCCACCACAGTACTACATATTTATAGACCAGTCAAAATCAGGCTGACTTAAGAACAAATTGTCAGTACCGGCATACAGATGTATTTTGTGCTTCCTGTTTCTAGCATTTGGAATTATTAAATCATATTTTATTTTTCCTGAGCTGTTTATCTCCTACATATGCCATAATGATCATGCTTTTGCTTTACAAGTTTTGTAAGTAAATTGTTGTAAATGCTATGTAATATACCTGGTTATTTGCCTGTCTTCCTAAAGTGAAAGGAAAGGTATTTCCATGTGATGTGAAGAGTGAAGGGTTCCTGCAGTCCAGGCTGCCAGTAATGTGCAATTGTGGCTCTCTTATTACTGACCCTATTTGAGATTAAACTGGGGGGGAATACTTGCCTAGTTGGATGAATGTATTTTTGACTAATGTTTTCTAAAGTTGCTGATTTGTTGTTTCTGTTTGGTTGTTTTGTGGTTTTTTGTTTGCTTTTTATTTTAATTTTAGCTTTTGCCATATGAACAGTCCTCCCTACTGGAGCTCATAAAGACAGAAAACAAGGTAAGCACTTTATGCTTAAAGAAAAAAAAAAAGTTATTCGACCTCAATCCAAGCCCTCTAAATGTGAACTTGTTTGTAATCTGTGTGGTTTTTTTCCTCATTTTGAGTCTAGGTTCTAAACAAAGTTATAACAGTGTACGCTGCTCTTTGCTGTGAAATCAAGAAGTTAAAATATGAGGTAAATTCGGATGACTTTTATTATTGTATATGAAAAGGTTTGCAGTTTGGCATGTTGATATATACATTTATTTTTATCAATAAAGAAACAAGACATGTCTAAATAATTTTGTAGCTTGATTACATTTATCCTATTTATTAAAAAACAAATTTCTGCTTTCATTGTTAGGCAGAAACTAAATTTTATAATGGCCTCTTGTTTTATGGAGAAGGAGGTAAGTAGCTTCTTTTACTGTAAAAGTATGTAGTTTTATATTATTGCTTCAGGTTATATTAAATGCTACAATGACTGTAATTTTGTTATATGCATACATGCTTTCTCTGTGATGCACACCAAATAGAGAACTTTGAGCTTATAGGGATATATGTTAGTGTCTTGTAGCTGTCCTGAGTTAGCTTAAGATGATAAGGTTTATCTGTAAAGCCCTGCAGTAAGTATTGTTACATGAACAGGAAATTTTGTTGCAGCGTTATTTACATGGGAAGTAGGAAGTGTGAGCTCCCTACATACTGCTTGTCTACTGTAGCACCTATTTTGCAAGGTATGGCCCTGAAAACATGTTTTCACATGTAAACACATCCTAAACCAACTTATTTCCTTTTGGAGCTACATTTGACATTGGTTGTAGTAAAACAGTAAATCTGTAATGTAGTAAAACAATGAAACCATTAGTAAATAACTTGGCCCAAGTCCTGCCCTCTTCACTTATGCGATTGTCTGGTATTCCAAGACAAGTTGGAGTGTGTTGATGTCACCTCCCCTTCCAGTGCACGTAACTCAGACTACATGTTTAGACCATGGCATAAGAGGGGCCCAAGTCATTGTAAGTCGGTTCACAAATGGTGAGACACTGCTTTAGGTGACAGCTTTTTGCCTTGGAGTTAAACTGGTAACTCCTGAATGACTGGCCTTAAGCTTCCACCTTAAGGGATACTAGTGTGGGAATAAGCACAGATCTTTCTCATAAGAGATGTCAGAGAGTGGGACAGAAATATCAGGGAATGTGAAATCTTTGAGCTCGGGACTGCTTATTATTCTTTTAAGTGCTATATAAGATAACTGTTGTGCTTAAGGAGCATGGAAAAGTGAGGGATTTGTTAGCTTGTTATGTGGGAGGTTTTTTGGGGTGTGTGTGTTTGTTTTTTATTTGTTTGTTTGTTTTTTTCCTTAGCAGACTTGTATGTCTTATCAGATATGGTTTTAAATATTTTAAAGTCATATGCTGCCAAAATGATACCAGGAGATCCCTCAGAATTTTCCATGTCTCTAGTGTGAAAAAGCCAGAGTATAGCAGATTATTATATTACAGCAGTAATTTGTTCGTGATGGCTGTTGTGCATAGAATGCTTGGGAATGGCAGGAACTGAGAGGTCAGCCTTCTGATGGTTAGGTAGGAATGCAGAAATTATGTTCTTTATTTCCATATCCCTACTTGTAGCATTTTCTTTGATAACAGCAAGCTTGCTTACTTTAAACAATTGGCAAAGTTACTGGCTCAAGGATGATTGAAATTTAAACAAATACTATGTTGGCTTTTTCCATCTATGTAAAGAAAACTTTTTTCCCCGTCTTGCCTTTGCAGTGACTAGGACTAGTCTAGGAACTTCAGGTAGTTGGGTAGGGTTTTTTGGGACATACACTGAAGAGATTAAATGTTGCATAAAATGTGTAAATGGGAGGCAAAGCGATGTTTAGTATCCTGTCCCAGAGCTCCATGTTAGAGAAAAATGGAGACTCCTTTAATCTCTGACAGCTGTAAAAGAATATATTTTATGGAGCAAGAAGACCTGCATTTCTTAGGCTGGTAAACTTGTAATTTTAAGTGAGCTTTTCTTGCTCAGAGTGACCCAGAAGAAAAATCTCAAGTCTAGAGCATCTATCTGTTGTCACATTAAAAAGACAGTATTTTGTCAGGTGATGTTCAAACCGCTCCAGATGACTGAAACACTTTGGCATGGCTGATGTAATTATTGTATTTCTGTGTTCTGTGTCATACAGATAATGCTGTGAAGCTATGGTGGTAAGCCTGTTCTTTTGTGCAGAAGGATATGTAGGAAAACCAAAATGAATTCTTTCTGGTTAATCATGTAGTATATTCTCTCCATAGAAGAACATCTAGATGTTTCTTGCAAGATAAATACCTAGTATTTTCATGCAAATTTCTTAAAAATAGAAGCATTTGTATGAAGTTACATAATACATATGTCCTTAAAGAATTATGAGGTTTATTGTTTTTCTTTCAGATGAAGGAGACTTTTCCCAGCTTTGTATCTAATTTATAAACCATGTAATTTTTAATGAAAAAGAAACTCCAAAAATAAGTCCACCTTAGGAAAACAAAATTAGGAGATTTTGAGGCTCCATCAATACACTTACAATAGCGCACTCTAGTAGTATGACAAGTAATTGGCTTGGAGGGCAAGATTCAATGTTAGTTTAACTGGTGCAACACAGGCTTTAGAAACTGTTGACAAATGTTTCTCTTTTAAGCCACAGATTCCAGCATGGTAGAGGGAGATTGCCAAATACAGGTGGGAAGATTTGTTTCTTTCTTGCAGGTAGAGTATGTTTTGATTTTTTGACAGCAGTTATAATCTTAATTTTACTTGCAAAATGGATTTTACAGTCTGCCATATCCTGTTTGCGTTTTGCTGAAAGGCAGAGCAGTCATCTGATATGTTACTATGTTTTGCCTGCAGACCAGCTGATATATCACACATTGTTTGGGGATTTTTTTATACTTCTCTCTGGAAGTCTAATGAGAGAAGGAATTAGAAATTACTTCAGAATATTTCAGTAGGAGAAGATAAATTGAGGTTGCTTTCATCTGTAGTTAAACATAGCTGTTTTTATGAGTTTGGTTTGCAAGTTCTGTGTTCATTGAACATTGGAAATGGGTTAATTGTTTTATGTGGTTGGGTTTTTTTAGCTGGTAGAAGAATACAAAATCAAAGTATGTACCTGAAAAAAATTGCTTATGTTTCCTTCAGATGTTTTTGGAACAGCACTCCTTTGCATGAAAACAGGATCTGGTTTTATTCTGAGTATTTCCTGTGCTCTTGGGTTTCAGTCTATTGTAGAGTTTTTTGTCCTTAATATAAATAAAGCAACTGTCCCATTCCCAAAAATTGTTTCTATTTTTGTGCAATATTGCTTGTAAGGAGTAGCTGTGGTGAAGTAGAGAATATAGAGGAAGCTTCCAGAATGTTTAAACAAATTCTGGTTTAACAGGAGTTAAAATTTATGTTCTGATTCTGCAGCATGGCACTAATCATTGTCATGACAAGACAAATGCTGTGTAGCAAGTAATTTCTCAACTTCCTTTACCCTGCTGAAGTGCAGTGAATTGTTAGGATCACTCATGTTTTCTACCTCATTTTCCAACCTCTTCGTCTTACCAGCTTTGTAGGTTTCATCCTTCATTCTCTGTTTTGCTTATGAAGTTTGTTCTTTTTCAGCAGTTGGATTCTCCTAAATCCATTCAGTGTTCTACATCCCTAGATTAGGAAATGCTGTTCTGGTCAGTGTTATAAGCATATCCCCAGGGGTGGTATGAAAATAGGAAGTTAACAAAAAGGTGAAAAGTTGCTTTCATAGAGCTAATGACCATGTATTGGTTTCTTGGCTCTTCTGGGCTTTCTGGATTAGCTAGATGCAGTAGCCTCAAATTTGCTAGGTCAAAAAGTTTTTTTAAAGTATTATCAAAATAATGCTCTGAAATATTAGTTTAAAATTACAATCTTGTCTATATTATGTAGCTGCTAATATTCAGTATTCGTGTGCTGTTGAATTGGACTTCTTTTCCAGAAATTTTAAAATGGCAGCTGGTGCTGCCTCTCCAGGAAACATGATCTCATCTTTCTATTAATCCATTATTCTGTAATCTGTTGGCTTATTTCATCTGTATTTGTTAGAGCAGTATAATTTTAAGAAGTAATGTTTTGTGAAAACTGGTGACTAATAGAAGGCAGAAACCCAAATAGGATCTATTTTTGATGGAGAGGAAGACAGAATTCAGCTGTTAGCCAGTCTCCTGGCTGTCTGACTGTTCAGCCAGTGTGGGCTGTCTGCTATGAAGCTGTCTGTGTGCACACTAGGTAGACTCATCACACACTGACATTTCCCTGATGGGATTTGTAAGGTAAATTACCTTACAAATTATGATGTAAATTAATGAGCAGATATTACTGCAGTTAAGGGAAACTCATATTAATTTATCCTGTTGTTCAAGGAATGCCATGTTAAAATCCATTATAGAAATTAAGATACTTCTTTACATGGTCAGAGTTGACATGTTCTTACTCATTTTGTGTTACATAACCAAGCCTAAGTTCTGCCTTCGTCAGGCAAACCTTTCAAAGACATTGACTTTCTTTGTTTTAAAGCAGTATTCTGTGGCTTATCACTCTTACAGTAAAAGCTTCTGTGGTAATTTCTAATTTGAATTTGGCTGTTACCAGCATCCAGAGTGTGACTCCTGAATCTAGTCAGGAAAAAGCACAACCTCTGCTAGATTTTGTCCCTGAAAGTACTTGGGCTCTGTTGTCAAGTCACTTCTTGCTGTCTTTGATGAATTGAGTCAATGCTATAAATGGTCAGAGTTGTAGTGGAAGCTTGTGTTTGGTAGTTTCTTAGTTTAGTCCCAGATCCTTTTCCAGAGCTGTTAGTAAGATGTTTTCCATCCTGCTGTAAATCAGTCTACTTCAGTTAGGGATATAGTTGGAGCTTCGGCTGCATATTCTGTAGTTTATGTTCAGGTTTTTTTGTGTAATGACAACTTGTCTGTGAGGAGGATCTATACATTTATATGCATTTTGTTTTCTTGTATTTCAGGAACTGTCTTGCTTTGTTACCCGATGTTATGAAGTGGTGGTGAATGTAGTGCATCAGCTGGCTATCCTGTATACCAGCAACAAGTAATTATTCCCTAAAATGCTGTATTGTTACTATGTAGAGTTAAATGTATAAAACATGAATGTTCTATTTAAGGCACAGTAATTTTTGGAATATTGTTGTCTAGAGATAGAGTGTTTTGCTGTGCAAGTTTGGGCTTCAGAAACAGTTATGGAAATGGTTTTGCTTTGTTTTCAGAAAAAATAGTGCTTGTATATAGTGAGATGCAAGGATGTTAGTATTTGTCATTTTTAGTCTTTATGTTTGACAAATATTGCTGATTTTTCATCCTTGCTCTGTTAGAGACGCTCCTCCTGTTTCTTGATACATAGCTTAAAAATCAAATCACTTCTACAGTCTAATTTGAAAATCTTGGCCTATATTCTTCACAGAACAGCCATGGTTTTAACATCTGAAGTTTAGCTTGGTAAGGGCTGTTTGGTTTAGGCAGCACTCTCAATTGCTTCCCCATCCCCCAATAGGATAGCATAATTCTTCTCGGTTGTATTTGTTGCTTTTATTTTTGGCTTATACCACAGCACAAGGCAGACTTCCTGTGTGGTGTTTGATGTGTAGCTTGGACATGGCTTGAGTAAATACAAAGTGATTTTATTCTCTGGGTATGTCAAGGCTATTTGCATAACTAAAATGGGAATTGCTGACACACCTGTGCGCTGAATACACTTGGTGGTTTCAACCAGTCACATGCTGTATCTTTAAAAATACAGTTTTAAATTTGATCGGAGCATACAGATTTCACACGGTATATACTTTTCATTGGGTTTTGATGTTCTTTTGTTTCCTGAAGTTACTATGTTAATGAAGAAAAATATACCCAGAAAACAGAGAAACACACCATGATACAGAACTGATAAACATGATCTGTTCTAAGGATTAAAAAGGCATTAAAATATTGATTTTATTTACAGGAATGCACCTAAAATTATAGAGACATCTGGAGTTCATTTTCAGGTTGGAATGATTTGGAATTCTTTTGCTTATGTGAATATATGATTTATATATGTGAATATATATTTATATATGTGAATATATGTCTTTATGATTAATCCTGAGAAAAACAGCATGAAAGTGACTTTAGAGAAACAGCTTTCAATTTGAAGGTTTTATTTTATTAATCAGCTTTTTCTGACCTTTATATGGGAAGGCCTGGTGTCTCCATGTCTGTCATATTCTAGACTTCTTAGCAACAAAGTGTTTGCATGCTCTCTTACTGCAATGTGTGCCTCGGCATATAGACTATTTTAAAAATTGTGTCTTCAGTGTCAAGATAGATCAAGGAATTTAGTTTGTGTGCAGACATCCCTTTAATATTTCTTGTGTCACTACAAGTCAAATCTTTAAGCTGCTAAACCACAAATTCTCCTGTTTAATTCTCTAGCTGATATCTTGTTGGCTGAAAATGTATGAAAGGAAATGAAATTTTATGTGCCTCATATGACTGCAGTAAACTTTCTAATAATTACAGTCCTTTTCATTCTTTTTTTTCCCTTCACAAACAGGCAATGTATGAACATCTAGGAGAGTTGCTCACAATCTTGATCACTCTGGATGAAATAATTGACAATCATGCCACGCTGAAAGATCACTGGACCATGTACAAGAGGTGTGTCTGATGTGAAAAATACTCTCACAAACTAAGACAGAAAAGCATATGCATCTGTCTGTGTTCCAAGAAAGTCAGTGTGGGAACATGGATTTTGGTCTCTCCAGAAATTTCAGTGAAGATCAGGGCTAAGCTCCCACAGTGTCCTTCTAAGGGCACCAGTAAATATTTTGTGTGTTTTAGTATGAATGTTGCATTTTCAGTGCCGAGTAAGCATCTTGGCAAACAATGTAATAGTTGGTGGGATTTCAAGAATATTCAGTAAGAAATTTAGTTGTGTAAAGAACTGAACTAAGACTATCCCTGTTCATACTGATCATGGGAATGGGCATACAGCCTTAAGAAGGGATGGTACTTTAAGTAAAAGCTGAAGAGTCATCAATTATAAAGGTAGCTGAATTAGTGGAATATTAACTCTGTCCTTGAAAACCCAAATAAATGGAAGTTACTCTAATGCAAATTGTTTATTCAGACCGAGTGTATTTTTAGGGTTTTTTTTGGGTTTTTTTTGTTTTGGTTGGTTGGTTGGTTGGTTTTTTTGTTTATTGGTTTGGTTTTTGTGGGGGTTTTTTGTTGTTGTTTTTTGGTTTTGTTTTTTTAATTTTGGCATTGCTGCTAAGGGCAGGAGGTGGGAATCAAAATGTCTTATCAAAATAGTGCAGGATATGATAAAACTGTGACTATGTTTTAAGTGTGCTGTATGTGTGTGTTCCACCTACCCCTTACAGGCTGCTAAAATCTGTCCATCACAACCCTTCTAAGTTTGGGATTCAAGAAGATAAACTAAAGCCATTTGAAAAATTGTTGTTAAAACTGGAATGCCAGTTACTCGATGGAATGATATTTCAGGTAATGGACTTAATTTTCCCCAGTATGATAGAGGAAGCAAGACTCTTTTCAGAATGGTTGGTTTGTTTGTTTGTATTTTGTTTTTGTTCCGGTCACAGTGATGTGTGAATTTGGCTCTTACATCTGTGCCTGGGAGAAAAGAAGCTCTGTTATAAGATCCTTTTTTTGCTCTTCTCATGTGCTTGAACTGTGCCAAGCTTTGAATGGTAGCAGTAAATGCTGACTGTTTTGCTGAGCTAGAGAAACACAGACAGCTTGGCATTAGGACTGTGAATTATCGGAATTCTGCTTTTGTCCACATAATAGTGAGCAGGTTTACATAGCATAGGTCTTTATTTTATCTGCAAATTAATTAGTTTCTGCAATAATCTTTAAAATATGTTGAGTGTGACCTGTCATTCCCCGTGTGCAAGACAGGTTGCTGTCATTAGAGACCACTGTGGTGGGACATACCCCTGAATCATGCAGGGGCACAGGTGGATGAGAAGGATTTTGTTGCATTTTCTGTACAGTTAAATTAAATTTAATTAGGTTCATACAAGAAGTCATATCTTTAGAAAAGTGTATATTATAGACATTGAAATGGGATGTTGTGGCATAGTGGGCAGATGATAATGTTGAACCTGTTCAAAGCAGAGTCAGTTGCTCGGGACGTGCTATAACATTTTTAATGGCAGTAGGGAAAAAGGGCTTGTTCTGTAAAAGCCTTCAAAAGGAAATTGTAGGTAAATAATTAATCACAGTTTGGCTTATTCTTTCAAAGGACATTGCTACCAGCTATCCATTTTTCATGTTGTATTTCCCTAATGCTGTATAAGTACAAAGACTTCATTATAGGTTTGAGACATCAATAGGATTTGACTGGAATTTATTCAGGAAGTTTCCCCTCCTGTCCTGCAAATGCCTCTTCCTAACAAAAATTCATTAAAAATACTAGATGCAGTTCTAATAAAGACTCTTTTAATCTCTTTGGAAAGTATGGAATGTGGCTCTATTTTTTGACTGTCATGGGATTTTGGGAGCTTTTTTAAACTGCCAGCAGTAGTGTGTGGTTTTATGCTGCAAGGTCATGAGCCACATCCTACAAGCTACTTGTGTGACAATATTGATTAAAGGACAGTTAGTTACACATTATAATGTGATAATACAAATATGCATCTAGTTTCTTAGTGCTAGCTTTATCAAATGGCTTCTTTAAAAATGCTCCTTAAAGGAAATGGGAAAATAAATAAAATGAGGGTTGGAATGTCAAGTGTAAGAGTGTTTTAATATTTTCTGGTTTTATACTTAAAAATGTAAGCATAGTTAAGAATATGTCATAAAAGGTTAAGGCCTATTTTAGGTTAGTCTTAAATCAGTGTGCTCTTCCAGTATTCTCTTGAAAACCAGTACTCTTTTGAGGTCCAAAACTCACGGCATTATCTTGATATATTGATATTTTCCCCCTGTTTTTATTCAGGCCTGTATAGAGCAACAATTTGATTCTTTAAATGGTGGAGTGTCTGTGTCAAAGAACAGCACATTTGCTGAAGAATTTGCTCATACTCTTCGTACATCTTTCGCAAACGTTGAAGCCAAACTTGGTAAGGCAGACTCATGCTTTTCCTGCCAGCTTCACTGTTTCTCATATTGTTTATATTGTTTGTGTGGGAGTAAAATTCACAAGGGTGTATTTTTTCAGGTGAACCTTCCGAAATTGACCAGAGAGATAAATATGTGGGCATCTGTGGCCTCTTTGTACTGCATTTTCAGATTTTTCGGACTGTAGACAAGAAATTTTATAAGTCATTGTTAGATGTCTGTAAGAAGGTAAGTGCTTTATTCTTTTGTCTTTCAGTAATGAAGTAGATAATTTCCTGAGTTGCATAGTTGTAGCACAGACTTGGGAAAAGAAAGAACACAAAAAAAGTCTAAAACAGAGTGAAGAATTTTCTAGTTTTTATAACTCCCCCCCGCCATTTTCTTTTAAAGATGGTCTAAAATTTGTGCACTCACATAGAAGCAAGATAAAATAAACTTACCATTTCTATTAAAATCTTTCTTCTCAAGATTAATATGGCACTGAAGACAAAAATCTCTTTGAGTTATGAATACTCTGGTGCTGAATAAGTGCTGTGGATTTTGATTGTGACTAGAAACATTTGGTTTGGAAGACCTCTAACTGCAAAGTTGAGTGGGTTGTTTTCATCTTGGATGGCATGAAGAAATTATTAAATTCTCTAATATTGTTTAGAATCACTGAGAGTGGTTATAATTTTGCCCATGCTGTCCTTAGTGAACATCTAGGGAAACTTTTTTAACATCAATGTAATACTCTGTTTAAAACAGAGTAAAACAGTTACACAGAAATAAACTGAACTGTGTTAATTGTGTTAATTTATTGCTACTTGGTAGTATTTCCCCCTCCTTTTTTTTCTTTTTTTTTTTTTTTTCTTCCCAGGTACCAGCCATTACATTAACAGCTAACATTATCTGGTTTGCTGACAATTTTCTGATTCAGAAGATTCCAGCTGCTGCCAAACTTCTGGACAAGAAAAGTGTTCATACAGTTAAAACACAAAGGGAGAACTTTCTACAGCAGAGGGCACAGTCACTTACCAAGTATGCATTCTAATACTGCCTCATTATGCTATTTGGCAAATAGTTTTTAAGCACGTGGGCTTTTTCATTCAGTGTTACTCGCTTGGTCCACTTCACTGCAGCAGTGTGTATGTGTGTTGGTGTTGCTGCAAAAATTTTGGTCAAAACGAAGCTACTTTTCATGTCATGCTTTCAGAAAGATATGTATTATTACTCCAAAATAGCAATGTTCCTGGCAGTTCTAAATATTTGTTTCAATTACTTCTGTTTCCATATTTTCAAATTCCCTTTTGTTTTTTAAACTAGTGACCTGGGCTGCTTTGTTTTCCATTAGGGCTCTCTGGTTTCTATCTGTTTATGGAGGTAGGTTGCTAGTAGGCTGATAGTGGAGCTTTCCTCTGCTAGGTGATGATACTTTCTTTGCAAGGTTTTCTTTGTGACTTTTTTATTGCTTGTTTAATAGTCTTTGAAATTATCTGTTTTTGAAGAACGCCTCCCTTGTTTTGTGTTCTGCCTGTAGTGTGCAGCTCATTTCTTTGTCTTTTAAAATATGCTTAAAGATGAGATGGAATATTTTTAGCTGTTAGTCTTAAGAACAAGTGTCCTGCATGGGAGATAACAGTGCTAAGGTTTGTATGTTTCAGAACAAAACAAGAAAGTGGAAACTGGGGTCTATGGAATGGCAATAAAAACTTAGGTTTTGCATGTTGTCTTCCAACCTGATAAGGAAGCTGGCAGAACTGAGTTGGAGGGGAGGAGGGAAGAGGGAAAAAGCAGCTCTGTGCCTGATTCTCTGACAGATTATTTTCAATTCTGCCTTGTTTTCTTTTTCAATCCACTTTTTCCTGGCCCTGATTCTTCTTTGGCTTTAATTCCTAGGTAGGGCATAATAGCACTGCTGCTTTGCTTCTGGTCTTGGGCAGTGGTACAAGTCTTAAGATTAAGAAAAATTCAGAACAACATCTTGGTGTTCACATACATTTCATAGATACATAGAATCATTTAACTTGGAGAAGGCCTGAAGGATCACCAGTTATAACTCAGCAGTGCCAAGTTCACCACTAAACCATGTCCCCAGGCCCACGTCAGCACATCTTTTAAATACCTCAAGCAATGGTGACCCAACCCCTTCCCTGGACAGACTGTTCCAGTGCTTGACAGCCCGTTTGGTGAAGAAATTTTCCTAATCTTCAATCTAAACCTCCAGCTTGAGGCTGTTTTCTCTTGATCTGTCACTTGTTACTTGGGAGAAGAGACCAGACCCCACCTCACAAAAATCTGCTTTCAGGGAGTTGTAGAGAGCAGTGAGGTCTCTCTGTGTCTCCTTTTCTCCAGGCTGAACACCCTCAGCTCCCTTGCAGGCCTTATGCTCCTTCCCCAGTTTTGTTGCCCTACTTTGTACACACCATTTTGAGGATATTTTAATAAAATCCAGGTTTTGCATTTGCTGATTTGAACTGTGCAAATACCTTTTTCTTGCTTGTTACAAATCCTTGCACTGCCTTTGATAATTGGACTGTTCCCTAAATATGAGGACTCTTTTAAAAGTGTAGTTTTAGGTAACAGCATCAATGACCTAAATGCTTTCCGGCTACAACTGCTGGAAGAATTTATATTACAGTGCCACAATTCTCTATTTAACTCTACTTAACTATTTATTAAAGCTAGTGTAATTCACACAGATAAATTTCTGTAGAATTGTTACTTAAGAACAGTCCAGTCTGGCATTGATGTAATGACAAGTTATATTTGTTTGTGCGTGTATAAGCAACAAAAATTTGAACTGGGATGAAAAAAGTAGCACCAGTGTTGGACTTTTCTGTCTTGTGTTTAAAAGTATTTTCTAACAATTTTATAGCCTTTTAATTTAAGAAGTGTGGTATATGCACTGCTATGAGGGCCATGTGTTCTCTTGAAAAGTAGATGATTTTTGACTCATTGTATAGACATAATTGGCAGACTAACTAATCCTTACCTGCAGAGAATGTAAATGTAAATGGGTATAGGGTTCTGATAGTTTTGGGAAGGTGAGTTATTTTGGGGACTGAAGGTTTAAAATATTTCTCTTGCA
Organism: Motacilla alba alba; assembly: GCF_015832195.1. NCBI lineage: Eukaryota > Metazoa > Chordata > Aves > Passeriformes > Motacillidae > Motacilla > Motacilla alba. The sequence goes on along the minus strand of NC_052031.1, from coordinate 53,240,349 downwards.
AGGGAAAGGTTTGGAAAGAAATAAGAAAATCTTCATAATCTTCTTACTTGAAGCGAGCAACATTCTCTGTTTCCTTTCCCAGAGATATGCAGTCATATTATGTTTTTGTGAGCTCATGGATGACAAAAATGGAATCTATCTTGTCCAAGGAGCAGCGCACAACTAAGTTTTCTGAAGATCTTTCTAACCGCTGCAATGTCTTCATCCAGGTGTGCAATCTTTTAATGTGGTGATGCAGCAAACTGATGTTTTGGTGCAAGTTGTTGAACATAAAAAAAAAATCACAGGAGATCTGTGATCATTGGTGTGTAATTTCAGAGTTTTGGAATTCTTATAAAGTTTTAATGCCCAGTACTTTTTCAAGAAAATCTGTAGAAGGTCTTTTGATAAAGAATGTGGGGAGAGGGAATCTGACTAAATATTCAGTGGCTAGAATTTCGGCTTTTTCTCTTGACATAGGAAATCAAGACAGCTTAATCTTCTCTGTAGTAAAGGTTTTGGGTTTCTTTCCTTTTGAGTCATGGGGTACTTACAGTGGACTGAACCAGTTTCTATTTAGTTTTATCTAGGACAGTACATACTCTCAGTAAAGGTTTTGTGTTGTTTCATTGTGCTTTGCCTAGTGATGGTACTTTGTAAGAATCTTACTACTTTCTGAGACAGCTGGGTTTTTTTGCCTACAAACAGCATGTAATCTTAATATAAGATGCATCTTATTCCTGAATTTATTTTTTGCTTGTTTTTTTAAGTATCTATCTATCTGACAGAAATGAGAATAGGTGTGTGAAAGAAGCATGATCCTGAGGCTCCTTTAGCTAAAGATAGGCATGTACTGGGATCTGTGTTTTTTTCATTTGAATTAGTTGCAGTGGACTTAAAAATTTGCTCATGGTGAAATGAGTTTCCTACACCACTTACTGTATTTTCCTAGTCTCTTTTTCTTTTTTTTTTTATTGTTACTACTTTTTCTTTGAAGTGAGTTTAATAATTGTTTGTAATGTTGTATATAATCAACATTGTGTTTTAAAGCTTAGCATGTATTGATGTAGAAATGATTGGTATCTTTATTGTGGGATGGACATCTCTATTTAGAAAGAGTTAAACTGTCTAAATACTGTCAGTGTATTTGTTCCACAGAATCTGGAAGGTTTAGATTGTTTTTGTGATGGGATATTTCTTAGGGAGATGGAAATTGTTTGATGGGTTGGTTTACAATAGACTGAAGCTATTAGACCTTTGAGGCTCTGTCATTATTTGACTCACTAAACTCTGTTAAATTGGAATGGCTTTAGAAGAGGTTAATCAGATGATCTCAGGAGTCATAGGCAGTTTCATGGTGTCTACTAATAAAAGGGTCTCATTCAGCTTTGGGATCCCAGGCTTGCTTAGTGGAGTGGTAGGCTCTCTGTTGTGCAAGGGCAAAGATTAGCTGTCTGTCATGTATGGAACAGAACAGAGAGCACTTACTTTATTGACATGTGGAAATACTGATTTTTAATTTTTCTCCCCTTGTGTTCATTTTATTTTTAGGGTTTTCTTTACGCATACAGTCTTAGCACCATCATTAAAACGACAATGAATCTTTACATGTCAATGCAAAAACCTATGACCAAAACCTCAGTAAAAGCCTTGTGCAGACTTTTGGAGCTTCTGAAGGTAGGTCACTGGATGAAAATTATTTATTTCATGTAGGAATTACAGAGAATATTGACCAAACATCCCATAATAATAAAAAAGAAACTGTGTTGGGAAGTGTTTTTGCATGCGTGGCCTCTTGTTTCAGAGTGGTTTGGTTAGAGAATAGATTAGGGAGGCTAGGACTGGTTGGTAGGTTGGTTGGCTTGTTTGTTTGTTTGGGGTTTTTTTTTTTTCCGTAGCTTCTAACTGGCTTCCTTAGTTGATGTCACAGAATGTTTGAGGTTGGAGAGGATCTCTGGAGATCATTGGTCCAGCCTATCCCTGCTCTAGCAGAGACACCTAGAGCCAGTTGTCCACAACTGTGTCCAGATGACTTTTGAATATCTGCAAGGTTGAAGACTCCACAACCTTTCTGGGCAATCAGGCTGTGACAGTGCTTGGTTACCTTCAAAATAAGAACGTGTTTCCTGATGTTCAGAGGGAAACTCCTGTGTTTCAGTTTGTGCTCATTGCCCCTTGTTCTGTCACTGGACACATCTGACAAGAGCCTGGCTCCATCTTCTTTGAACCCTCCCTCCAGGTATTTAAGTACAATGACAAGATCCCCCTCCAAGTCTTTTCTTCTCTGGTTGAACGGTCCCAGTTCTCCCAGCCTTTCCTCACATTGGAGGTGCCCCAGTCTGTGAATTACCTTCATGGCCCTTGGCTGGACTCTCTCCAGTGTGTCCATGTCTCTTGTACTGAGGAGCCCAGAACTGGACCCAGGACTCCATATGTGGCCTCACCAGTGCTGAACAGGGGGAAGGGTCGCCTCCCTCGAGCTGCCAGCAAAGTGTTGTCCAGTGGAGCCAAAGCTACCGTTGGCCTTCTTTGGGACAAGGGCGCATTGCTGCCTTGCGCTCAACCTGCTGTTCACCAGGACCCCCCAGGTCCTTTCCTTCCAAGCTGCTTTCCAGTTGGGTGATTCCTGGTATATACTGGTGTATGGGAGATTGCCCCAGATGTGGCACTTCACATTTCTCCTGGTAGTTTTTCCAAATGGAAAATACTCTTTTTCAGGATAACTTCAGAAAGCAGCAGTGAGCAAAACTGAAAAAAAAACCCCAAATCAAAAAACAAAACTTAAATCAGTCCTGAAACTTTCTCATGCTCCTGAATAGTTTATTTTCTTGGTTTCTAAGGGTTAATTGTAACTGCTAGTAACAGCACGTTACAAAATGGAAAGAGTCTGTATTTGCAGTGTGGACGAGTCACACAGCATAAAGCCAGATTCCTAAGGCAGCAATTTTGGTAACTACATGAGCTAATGTGTTTTGGGATTGACTTCAGGCAATAGAACATATGTTTCACCGAAGAAGCATGGTTGTGGCAGACTCTGTGACACACATCACTCAGCATCTGCAGTATCAGGCTCTTCACTCTATCTCTGTGGCCAAGGTATGTAATCAAAATTCTAATAATTAATCTTCCTATCTAAGTATTTTTAAAAATATTAAGTTTAATTTAAGTGGTTTTTGTATTTTTGTACATGTGTAGTGTAATACTGTATCATAATCCAGAGATATATGAGCTTTCCAGTCATTCCAAGCTTTTTGGTAGAAAACTGTACAGCATAGATGGTTACCTGGTTTTTGACTAAGAATGGTTCCCCTCTTCCTCTAAACTGCTGCATCTCTTATTATTTTCTTCTTGTGTTCTTTTTAGATTTTATTTCTAGTGAATTTTCACAAAGTGACCTTTGCTTACGTCTTTTCTAATGCACATTCATTAAGCAGTCTGTTGCAGGTCTAAGCAAACAGGCTGTTATTTAAAATCTTTGTCTTCTTGGCAAAATAGCAGTACATGACTGCTTACAGCAGCCTACTATGGGCATAAATTCTCTGTTTCACTGTGGGATAAAATAATTTCTTTTGCTTGTCAAACCCTGAATTTCAGAATTCAGATCAAAGGGAAAAATGAGACTTCAGTATGCCTGTTCTGATGTATTACTGGTTGGTTTTATTCTTTCATCACATTCAGTAGCAGAGTTACAAAGGATGTATGCTATTGTTACTGGTGCAGCTATGAAATTTCCTTTTTATTTGGCTGTAATCTCAATTTATGTATCTGGCATCTCTGTATTTTCTAGGGTAAGCAAAAAAATAGTTGTGTCTATAAAAATTTATATACAGATATATGTATAACTTTCATAAACTTTTCAGATTATATCTGTAATTACATTGCAATTATTTTTAAATGAATAAAAATATGCTACAACTTTTGCATTGAAGGATATTGAAAAAATACTTCTGTGAACAGTTCTTGATATTTTGACTACTTATCAGAAAATATGTAAAAAGGCAAATGTTGGAAAGTAGAAGGATCCATTAGTATGACTTAACATATGTTCATGTTGACTGCATGTATTCCAAGAGTATAGACAGGTAATATCACTGAATTGGCAGAGTAAGTGAATTTGGATTCAGTTAACTCTGTTCACAAAACATGTTTGTGGAAATACTCAATTTATGACAAGTCCACAAGCTTTGGGAAGAAGTAGTAAGCTATTGCCTTTGGGCTTAGGTAACTTTTTTCTAAATTTCTGTGTCTTTTTGTCATCAAGAAAAGAGTGATTTCTGATAAAAAGTACAGTGAGCAGCGCCTGGATGTCCTCTCTGCTTTGGTGTTGGCTGAGAACACCCTTAATGGGCCAAGCACAAAACAGAGGCGACTGATTGTTTCCCTTGCACTGAGTGTGGGAACACAGATGGTAAGTGCCATCATTGTTCCAGCCCTTCATTTGTTCAGTGGAGTGTCATATGAAAAAGTATCAGCTTGTGATCTCATGTTCATTTTTTTTTCCTTCATTTCTGTAGAAAACATTTAAAGATGAAGAACTTATTCCCCTTCAGTTAGTTCTGAAAAAACTGGACTTGATCAGTGAGCTTACAGAGAGGTAAGCGGTGACAGCAGTATATAGAAGGTAGTATAGTGTCTTGGAGGAGCTGGATCCTCACTGTGTGAATGGCAAAATCTGGTCTCTACATGCTGGTGGTGATTTTTGCATGTTTTGTAGACCAGGAATGGACAGAAGGCATTCCAGCGTTAAGCCAGAAGCTCACTTGTCTTTGCACAAGTCATATTTCACTTGGCTGTTGATTGTTTAGAAATTCTGTGACTTTCTTGGTTGACTTGGTTTTATGATAGTCTGAAGTGTTCCTCTTAACCCAACCCAACATTTCTGAGTTGGTGCCAGTCTGTTTGGGAGATTGGGCTGCTAGTTTACATGTGAACCATGTTTTACTGCTGCTGTAGTTTCTGTGCATGCTCAAGTTACATCATGCTGGCCATTTGTAAGCCAGGTGAATATCTGGGTTCCATGCAGTTTTTAGGAGAGAGACAAACACCTGTAGTGTTTGACTCATGAGATACAACCTGTTTGCATTTATCCCAGGAATTTATCAGGAGAGGCCTGTTTCTCCTTTGACTTACAGGAGAAATTTAGAATACATGTTTGATCTCTAGGCTATTAATTGCATGTAATAAGAAAACAGTTATTTAGGAATTTGCTGTAGTGTAAGATTTAAGTCTTTCAGAGACTGAGTTAATTTTTTCTCAAAAGCAAGTACCTTTTATTTATAAATAGGCTAGTGGAAGAAAAAAGTTCTTTAATAACTTTCTTTTGTTGGTCAGTGCATCTGGAACATTAAAGTAATGGTGTAAAACTTAGGCTTGAAATGCACTTGTCTTTAGTTTAAACACACTCACTGTTTTAGAAGAATTGTTTCTTCCAAATCTGTGTCTAACAATTAATCTTCTATTCCAGAGTTCGAGCACAATGTGACTGTTGTTTCTTATACTGGCATCGAGCTGTCTTTCCAATCTATTTAGATGATGTCTATGAAAATGCAGTGGATTCTGCTAGACTACATGTAAGTAATAATATTACAACTTACTGACTGTTGTGACAGATTCAGATGAAGAGATGATAAACCTCAGACTGAAGCTCTTAAAGGAAAAGCTCAAAAAGCAAATCCCTGACTACTACTGAGTCAGACATTTCTTCTCATTCTGGAGGATATAAAAGCTGGAGGATATTTGTTCTAAATCTATATATTAGCTTTCTTTAAAAAAATCTCAGGTTGCTATTGCTAACTCTGTGTCTGTCTCTTTGTTTCTCTCTTCATTCTAATTTGAAAAGAACACCTGCTAGACTTGAACATTAAAAGCCTTTGTTCCTCTTTGTAGTTACATATTTCTAAAGCAGATATCACTGTGTTCAGTGGTTCTGTATTAGATAGTTGTCCTGTAGTTTTTTCCACCCCTCATCTCTTCTCCCCTTGTTGAAGTAATGTGCACTTGCTGCAGATGTGAATCTGGCTTTGGCATGATAATCCTGATAAAAATCAAATGTCTGTTCCAGGGTTGTACAGAACTGAAATGAATAAAGTGCAAATAATTTCTGATTAAATAGCTAATGATTAGGATCTTCCAGTCAGTAGCAAATAATACCTCAGATTAAGTACAGGACACTTAAGTAGGGTTTACGAAGTCAGTTTTTAATGAAAATGGGAAGGCTAGTGCTTCTGATTTTTGTTAGCTTTGAACCCTGTTTGAGGTGCTGGTGACATGTCTGTCTGTTAATAATATGTGTTTTTTAATAAGTATATGTTTAGTGCACTACGGGACTGTGTACCCGCTATGATGTATGCAAGACACTTGGAATCTTATGAGGTGCTTCTGGAATGCTATGACAAAGAAATCATGGAAGTGCTCAATGAGGTAATTTTTTGTGGTTGGGAATTAAACACATCACTATGCTTGAAATATCTTTAGCTCAGATTAGCACCTATTATAGCAAATCATGATCTGTAAAAATAGCACAATGAACTTTGGTGTGAAGTGTTTTAATAAATAGGAAAGTGTTTGATTTGACTGACGATTTTGGTTATTTAAGATCCATGTTTAAGGGTATCTGTGTTGGCTGGGAACATGAAAATACTGCACTCTAAATTATGTAAATTAACAAAACCTCAGTTATAGATTTGACTGTGCAGACAGAGGAGTGCTTTTTGTGAGATTAGCTTCTGTTTGGATGAATGCCTAAAATAAATGCTACTGTTCTTAGTTTCCATGCATGGCTTTTAGTAGTGAAGGGTCTGCAAATACAGATGGCCTCTTGACTGATTTTTTTATCTAGAATTACAAAGGAGGGTTGACAAAGAAAATACAAATTTGGATTTCCTGAGTCTTAGTTTTTAACCTTTGAAATATGCTTTTTATTTGACTAGGTCAAGACAAAACATTACATATTATTCAGAAAATCAGACCAAATTTCTTATTGCAAGACTCTTCTTGACTGGATTTGTTATTTAGATAGCTAGCTCTAAGCTTAGTCCCCCTTAAAATGAGAAGTGAGAATACTTTAGTTGTGCTAAACTCACATGTGGAAGTTTAAATCATATGAAAAATGGCATTAGGTAGGTAAATCTTTACGTTTTCTCAGCTGTGTAGCTTTTTCTTGCTATTTGTACTAGAACAAGAACACAGGAAATCAGTATCTTTCTAGTTCCCAAGTATTTATTCGCTTTGACTTGTGTGGCCCTACCAAAGCAAAGCTTTCTTCACTAATTTAATCAGTCTTACACATATCTGTGGAGAGAAATGTTGATTCTTCTAACAGAGCATTGTAAATGGACACTGAACATGACTTTTTTTGTGTGTGTGTGTGATTTGTTTGTGTGTTTGTTTGGCATTGTGGTGGGTTTTCCTTTTGTTTTTGGTTTTTTTAAACTTTTTTGAATAGCACTTGCTGGACAAATTGTGTAAAGAGATAGAAAAGGACCTGCGCTTATCAGTTCACACTCACCTGAAGCTAGATGACAGAAACCCCTTCAGAGTTGGCATGAAGGACCTGGCTCACTTCTTCTTTCTGAACCCAATACGTTTTTTCAATCGGTTCATTGACATAAAAGGTGAGGAGTTATACATTTGCTTGGTTCTGTTATTTTCATCTCTTATACTTTGGCTTTGTATATATTTTCACTTCTTTCCACACTTTCCTGACTAAATAGGTAGCATTATTTTAGTTCATCCTTCGTGTTCACAGCTTATGTAACTCATTATTTGGACAAGACCTTTTACAACTTAACGACCGTAGCCCTCCACGACTGGGCCACCTACAGTGAGATGAGAAACTTGGCAACCCAGCGCTATGGTTTAAGTATGACTGAGGCTCACCTTCCCAGCCAGACTCTGGAGCAGGTACAGTGCCCACAGGGCAGGAATAGAATTTAAACCATTCCACTGTCATAGGACTGAATCACTGAAATGAAAGTATCCAAGAGCAGAGAACTGTTTGGAAAAAGTGACCTTTAATTTCTGGTTGAATTGTAAGGCAGGATCTTTATTGGCCTTTGGAGATCACACTGATATTCATTGATGTTATGTTGGATTTGAATTGTTAATTTTTTTAATGTGATGAAATGAATTGAGTATGCAAAGCCAGAGACAGTTTTCTTGAAAATTCAGCATCAGCAGTTTGGCAAGCTGCCAAGACAACTGTTATTAGTCTGGAATGACCTTTGAGTGGTGGGTCTTTTTCCTTGGTTTATTGCCAGCTTTTCAGCAGATTCTGCTTAGTGATCATCAAGAGAAACTATTCCATAGGCTGATGATGGAGGACTTTGGGACACCTGTGAATTAGATTCTAGGAGAGTGACTTAGAGTCTCCTAAAAGCTGCTAAATATGGTGACATTCAGAATAGAGTTGTAGAGTCATCAAGTTAATGGTGAAGATATTCACTGTTACAGGGTCTACAGATTGCATAGTTCTGGAGACTTTTCTTCAGGAGTTTAAATATCTTCGATATTTTTGGAAGTTTGCTTTGTTCCCTCATTTGGGTTAACACATTGGTGAACGCTCTTAGAAATACAGCCCCTTTTTTTCTAATGTTCATGATCACTGTGTCTTCCTGAGTTGAAAGAGTGCAAAGAACTAAGAACTTCAGCTGTTTTTTTTGGCACAGAAGTGCTGTAGATCTGTTTCTGTTTCCAGCTTTGGTTTTCTCTTGGCCATATTTGATCAGCGCATTGTTAGAAAGAATTAAACAATTTCACAACACTGGTTTCATAACATTGATTCTGGTATGAGCTTTAATTCTAAACAAAGACACCTCACACTTCATAACCCCCCAGCCTCAAAAGCCTGATGAAATCCCTGGCATTACTGGAAATAGGGTATATAAATTAAATAGCATCATCTCTAGGCACAATGATAATTAAGGGACTCCTTAGGGGAAATAGTGTAAACAACTGGAAAATTTATATGGTAAATAGCAAACCTCAGTCTTTTATACAGGTTGGGTTAACAGTGTTGAAAATTAGCTAGTTGCTTATTTCTCTGTAGACATCTATATGTCTTAGGTATCTCTAAGGCAAGATTCTATATTTTAGAATGTGAAAACCAATTTTTTTTTATTGTTTAATTACGCCTTGTGGAATAGGCTGGAGAATTCCTTACTTTCAGGGGAAGCTGGAAAAAAACCAGGCAGGAGTGTAAATGTTAAAACATGGGCTGAGCTGCTTCTTTCTCCTCTAAGCAGTATCTTACAGACACCGAACAAAAATTATTAAGAGGGTCTTCATTTTGCAAAGAAAAATACTGCTTTCTAAAATACCTTAGAATAATTGCATAAACAGTATTTCTGCACCTTAGTGGTTAGGCGTCAGGAGTTCTTGGGAAGTCTTATCATAGTAATTCTCAATGAATAACATTGTTTCAGGGTCTGGATGTTTTGGAAATCATGAGAAATATTCATGTTTTTGTATCCCGCTACCTGTACAATCTGAATAATCAGGTAAGGTATATCCCACACTTTTCCTGGCATTTGGCTCCAATTTAAAGGGATTGTGAAATGCAGAGTGGAGTATGTGTAAGGAAAGCCCAGCTGAACGTGCCTAGTGAGAGGCTATAAAATAGTATTGGTGCTCTAGGAAAACATCTTGGGGGATGCTGTGGCTTGGTCTTTGAGAATGTTGTGTAGCATATTTTAGAAATGTTTTGCCAGTAGGATCACTGCATGTCAATTTTCCAGGGAAGCTAGAAGACAGCAAGGATAAATAGCTGCTCTATAAGAACATACTAAGTATGTTGTGATTTTTGAGCTTGAAAAATGTGTATCTGTAAATGCGTTATTGGAGAGATTAAGCGGTGAATGACATGGAGAACATGGACAGGGAGCAAACCTTTGGGGTTTCTCACAATGTGAGAATGAGGGGCCCATTACAAAAATGAGTGGCTTCCTGAGAGAAAAGAAGTACTTTTTTTCATAGCTTATAATTCAGTAGTGGAACTCATTGCTGTGGTATATGTGGGGTCAAAAGTGCGAACAGGTGCCAGAAGAGTTTAGACTACTTAATGTAGGATATAATCTCAAATATGGGAGTCTAGTGCAACGTCTGCCTTAGAATTGTTGAATCACTGCTGTGTAGAAATTGGATGAATTTACTAGATAAAGTTCATTGTATCCATGCTGGATTTTCTTGGTTCTTTCTCTAACCACCAGTTAGTTATCAGCTGCTCTCAGGATATGGGCTATTTAGATCAATAATTTATCACAGAACCAGTTTTGGGTACTTAACTTTATTTTCCCTCCCTGCCTCCCAGATCTTCATTGAAAGAACAAGTAATAACAAACACTTAAACACCATCAATATCCGACACATCGCTAACTCAATTCGAACTCATGGAACAGGAATCATGAACACAACAGTGAGTATCTTTTGCACTGCTGCTGTTGGGTTATTTGTTTGTGATTGTGCACAAAAACCTCCTCCTTGCATCTCCTAATAGTTTATTTGGTTATGCAGTTTTAATAATGCAGTAATAATGTTCTGTGTGAATTAATAAAACAAATGAGTTCTTGGATGAATTCTTGGCACAAATCAATATCACAATGTTTTGAGAGTGTTATCACTTCCAGTTACCTAAATGTTAAGGGAGAGATCTGAAACCACATCAAAGAAGAACTAGATGTTCTGGTTGGACTGTTCTGGACAGTATGCCCTGATTTTCTCCTTATTGACACTTAATACAGAGATACTTTTGCTGCAGTTAAGCAAATCTTGAAAAAAATGCAATGGGTTGATGTTTTATGTTCTTCTTGTAATTGTTATGCTTAAAAAAATATCAGCTTTTGAATTTGCAAAATAAAGCTACAGACCTCTTATCACTTGCTGGAAAAATGAGTTCTTATTACAAAGCTTTTAATGATGTCTGAGGTATATGTGGCCATTTTAACCAGCCAAAGATATTTGCCTCTTTGCAAGGTAAATGCAAAGATGTGCATTGTGTCTGCTACAGCAGGAATTTATCATTGAGATTCTCAAGTTTGGTTACAGTCACAAAGGTGTTTTCAGGTCAGTGCTTTCCAGACTGCTGCTTAAATTCTACCTTGTTGCTGTTTCCTTTTTTCTATTCTTCTGGCTCTATCAAAAAAGGGGAAAAAAAAAGAAATTTGCTGAAATATTGAACCCACTCTGAAGTCATTATTTTAGAAGTGGAAATTACTAAAAATTTTGGTGATTTCTTTCACTCTTCTTCTGAGGGGGAACAGTGGGGACTGTCTCAAAAAATGCTGCTACACACATTTTTTGGTGATGTAGATGTACTCACTTCTGATGGTGAGTTAAGTTTTTTTTTGCAGACATAAGAAGTATTGAGAAAGTACTTAAGAAAACTTTTTGAGGAAGTAAAAGAGTTGTGTCAGGAGGTTATGCAGATTCTACAGACTGAGGAAGTTGATCATGTCTGCCTGTTCCCACTTGATCTTTGTATTGTTTCAAAAGGACAGTTACAGGATATTCCAGATAAACTAATGGCTGTGTAGGGCAGGTGATCAGCTGAAATACTGACCTTGTTCCTTGGTCCTTTCCTGGATGAGAGTAGGCCTTCCAGGAGAATGTTTATTCATTTTTCCTTATTCTTTTAAAACATTGAAATTAAAGTAAGGTGAGAACTTGCATTAGAAGTTACTCAGGCATGTGGTGAAAACATGGTGTTAGATGTCTTTGTTAACTTTCTTGATTTGACTGTTTTTTTCTTTTTGCCTCCTAGGTAAATTTCACTTACCAGTTCTTGAGGAAAAAGTTTTACATTTTTAGCCAGTTCATGTATGATGAACATATCAAATCCAGACTTATCAAAGACATCAGATTCTTCAGGGAGGTCAAGGATCAAAATGATCACAAGGTATAGTAGTTTTTGAAGGCTCAAGAGTAATTTTCTGAAAGAAGTGCTACTTTCATGTGACCAAACCACAACACTGCTTTTATTTAAATGTGTTTTCCCCAGACAAAGGGACAGCTTTTATCCTGGCAAAATGCAGTGTTACCAATGTCTGTATTCAGGAGGGCTTTGTTTCATTCTGTCTGCTATGTAAATACATAGTTGGCTAAAATCATTCTCTCAATGACTTAAGGATGATTTGATGGAGTTGTAGTCTGTTGGACGTTCTAAACTTCTTGTTCAACTCATGCATAACAGTTTTCAGTTTTGAATAATAAGCTTACTTGAATGGAATCCAAAATGATGTGATCATGTAGCATTCATTCAAGTATGTCAGGATTTGGGAATGAGGGTCTGGTTTTCCATCCTAGAAAATTGTCTTAAAAAATGGGAGAGACAATGTATTTAGTAAAATAGACTGCTAACTTCTTTACATGTCAAGTACTTATTTCTTTCTTTTTCACAGTAAAACTATTTAACTTCTCAACTTGCAGAAGTGACTTAGTAAAATGACTCCTGTGAACTAATACAGACAAGCAAGTCTATAATTTATAAAAAACCAAAGCTGTAAATGTGACATAGAACTACATTTCAAATAGAATTTTATATGATGTGATGAATTTTTTTTTTCCAAAGAGTAGGTAATTATTACAAATAATTTTAAATTTTTTTCCTAGTATCCCTTTGAAAGAGCAGATAAATTCAACCGTGGCATCAGAAAACTTGGAATAACTCCAGATGGCCAGAGCTATCTTGACCAGTTCAGACAACTCATAAGTCAAATTGGTATGAAATGCCATCTAACATGTTATAAATGTTATTAAATGGAAGGAGATCTTCTTCACCTAGTAACTGACCTTTTAGCTGAGGCTAAAGCTAGATTTATTTCCAGTCAGATGGAAAGTAGTTCACTTGTAGCCCATACTAAGTACATGCTCTCATCTAATTACACAGAAATGGCCTTTACATGTCTTAATCTAAAATACAGTTATAGCTTGCATAGATTCCTGTTACCTTTTCAGTTATTTTCTTTGTTATGGAACTGACTTTTACCCATGTTGAGTGTATTTCCTAGTAAAAACTTATTAGTGCATAGTTCATGTATTCCAAAAACGGGCCATATATCCAGCTGAAGTATCCTTGAGTGATGCATGATGTGACAATGACATTTTCAGTCACTGATGCTGTAAATGTGCAGAACTTATCTGAACTTACAAGTGTTTAATGTGCCCAGTGGAAAGAGTTTGTACCAAAGTGAACAAAACCTTGCTTGATATGATGCATTTTTGTTTTATTTCTCTACATGGACTTTTGATAGCAAGGTTCAATTTGACTTCTGTAACTTAGCTTTCAGAGCCAAATTCTGCGCCAGAACTACCTGGCAACTTTAATTTACATTTCAGAGCCTATAGGAGCTATGCAGAGTTTGTGTTTAAATAATTATAAATTGCTTCCTTGTTTTTTCTTGTTTTTAAAGGCAACGCTTTGGGTTATGTACGAATGATAAGATCTGGTGGACTTCACTGCTGCAGTAGTGCCATTAGGTATTTTTATAAATATTTCATTTTTCTCTTAGCTCCTTCTCTTCCCCTTGCTCTCTATTCTTGCTTATATTCCCTGTGCCTTTACCTATTCCCCATCAATTTTGAAAAGCTCCATTTATATTCTTCCATTTAAGTATAGTTATTGAAGACAGTGCTGGGATTCAGCACTGTATAGTCATGGATATAAATCACTAAAAATAAAACAATTTCTATGGAAAAACATGGCAAAAGAGTTAATAGAATGTACACATTAGTAAGACATTAGTCCATAAGCCAGCAATTTGTGATATTAAATAATTTCAAGGATGCATTAAGGAAAAATAATACAAACCTTGAGGAACTTGGAAAACACATTCCTTTAATACCTTTTTCTGTACAGATTTTGTCTGTGTTTATGAAAGGTCATTAAAACATAGTAACTTTTACATAATAAGAAATAGTTGGTTTTCTTGCAAGTAATAGCAAACGTAGAGTTACCAAGAGTATCAAGTGCTAGAGAGAGGAGATGATAGCCCAGTAAAAACAGAAGTACAACTAATGATGTGTCTGTGTTTAGAAATGAGGTTAGTAATGCCTGGATGAGAATGTGTGACAGATCTGACATAACTTGAACTAAGTAGTTCAAGCCCAGAAGATTTAAATAAGGTAAACTATAAATTAGGGTAGATACTTCAATGAACACAGACAGTTGAACATAATCCTAACAAACAGTAAGTTTTTAGGTTTGTTCCTGATCTGGAAGATATTGTTAACTTTGAAGAGCTGGTGAAGGAAGAAGGACTCTCAGAAGAAACACAAAAAGCAGCAAGGTACACTAACATCATGCTTTTGAGGTCTGGGGCAGGAGTAGGATGAGAAAATTGTCATTTTATGTTTCTAAATGCAGCCATTAGTTATTTGTGTGTGTATGTGTTAGAAGATCTGCTGCCTTTATGCAAAAATATTTGTCTCAAAGCAAAGCAAATAGAAGCAGTTGTTTTGAAAATGTGAAGTAGCATTGATAGTAATAGCCCTAGAACCTGATTTCGTGAAGAAATCCTTGTTCAAAAGCTAACAAGGCCTGTGTGCCTGAGCTCTATTTTTAAAATTTTCAGGGTCTTAGATGAAAAAGATGCAAGTGTTCTATTCAAAGACCTTTTTTTGGGACAATGAAATCAAAAACCACTATTCAAATGGGCTGTAGAGAGAGGGTACTCTCCCAAATCCTGGATTGTGGATGTTTGCAAAGGGCAAAGAGAGGGTTGTTGTCCCAAGAGGTGGGTAAGCAAAGGGATTTTCAGCAGAACCAGGTAACTCATTGCTCATCCCTTGCAGGCAGCTGGACTCTGTGCTTAGTGACCTGACCCGGAACTTTGCAGAGGGAACAGAGTACTTCAAAATGCTGGTGGATGTGTTTGCCCCTGAGTTCCGCAGCATGAAGAACATGCACTTGCGGAACTTCTACATCATCGTTCCCCCCCTGGTGAGTGTCTGCATTGCACTGGGGCTTGCTTCAAAAAGGTCTTGTCAGATCAGGGCTGTGTTTCAGTGTTTTGTATTAGACTGTAGTAGCATGTATGACAATGCTTTGTGACATTTGTGAGTTTCTTTGTGATTCCAAGACAGCCTTTCATTCTTTCAGACCCTCAATTTTGTGGAGCATTCAATCAGTTGCAAGGAGAAGTTGAATAAGAAGAACAAAAGTGGAGCAGCTTTCACTGATGATGGGTTTGCCATGGGTAAGTTTCAGCACTCTCACTAGCCTTTGGGTAAGCCAACATAATGGACAGTTGCAAGAAAAGTTTTGTTTATACTTTATTCCCATAATTAAAAATTCCATAATTTATTTGGATTTATCTTTGCTTCAGCACAATGGATTTGAGGGTTATGGCTGTGTTCAGAATTTCCTCAACATGGCATAGGTGTGTATGGGAGCAGACAGTTTTAACATATGCTTCCAAATTTCTTTCCAAGCTTGTTGTTCTCATCCAGATGAGAAGGAATGCAAGTATTTGGAGAAGTGACGTTTTTAAAAAATTCAGGCTTGTTCTCTATTGGGATTTTTCCTAATAGATTAATTGTAAGTTAATAACAATTTAAATTATATTTGTATGGAATTATTAACATAGGCTCATTCATTGAAGACTCACAAAAATTTTTGCTAATTGCATGTTGACTTCAGTACATGGTTTGTTAATGACTAGGTGTGGCTTACATTCTGAAGCTTTTGGATCAGTACCAGGAGTTTGATTCTCTGCACTGGTTCCAGTCTGTTAGAGAGAAGTATGTGAAGGAAATAAGAGCAGTAGCTAAGCAACAAAACGTGCAGTCCACTAATCAAGATGAAAAACTACTACAGACTATGAACCTTACCCACAAGCGACTGGAAGTTTGTTTACAGGTACAGCATGGGTCTGGTTACGTGTTCTGGTAACAATTTCTGTTCTGTATTGGCTTCAGCACTTACTTATCACAAATCATGTAACTGTTCTGATGGAGTACATTGAGAGCAAATGCTGAGCACTGACTACAGCAACAGTGCAAAAAGAGCATGAAAACTTGGTGTATGACCTGAATATCATTGTTTTTTCTGATATTTGAAGATCTGTTTCATAGGAATTCTTTGTCCCATGGAATTTGAAATCTAATGCAACTAAACCATAAATGCTTAAATAGGAGAGAATATCTTTTG